>NC_140965.1:79212908-79465408 GCF_056783735.1 Eptatretus burgeri
TCACCCGGACACTTGTCACGGAGCCAAACATGGGCGTGAACACAGACGTCTGTGCAACAAAGCACACAGCAATATGATGTGCTGTTTGAACACGGTATTTAAGATGAATCTTACATCGTATTGGTGCAGCTCAGGCCGATTTTTTTTTTTATAACAAATACGCTTGTGCTGGCATTTGAGTGAACGTGTCGTGCCAGGCATCTCATGCTCAGACCTTGTGGTTGTAAAAGTGCCCATTGATGGAATAGCGGTTCCGCCGAATGCGCTGGCTGTCTCCCATAGAGCGGCGCAACGTATGTGGTCTTCCCAGGGAACTCACGTCGCTTTTCGTACGTGGCAGCCTCGGCTCCGTATCAACACTGACAACTTGAGGAAATAAGAGAAACGGCAGGTAACTTATTGTCATCTCTGGGGGCCATCTACTTTTTAAATAAGCAAGATTGATAGGGCGTTTGCTTCCTTCATTTCTCATACTCCTCTCAGCCAAACATTGTACTTCCTTCCTCTCCCATGATTTCTATTTCCACTCCTACTTTGTACTGCTACTACCTTCTCCACTCACACAATATATGCCTGTTGCCAGAGTTAAAAACAAGTACCTGTATGCTGGTGATTCAGACTGCATCCACCTTTTGGTTCCGTACCTGTTGACTCCTCTGGCACCATCCAGCACGCCATGCCTCTACCTCACACAGCACATGATCATCACAAGCAAAACTGAGAAAAGAAAGCAACCAATACTACTCAAAATTACCACAACTACCAAAAAACTATAAACGACGCAAAATTCCAATAGGTTATCAAAGATTTGCTCAGAACAATCCGAAGACTTTTTCACTTCATCAGCAAACTTCCGCTGTAACAAATATGGCCACTTTCTTGTGTACCAGAAGCAAATACCCGTTCAAAAGGCCAAAGAGCACAGTTTGCAATACCTGCGAGAGACTGCAGGAGTTATGGTCGCTGCTGATATTTGTTGGCTGTGAGTAGAGAGTTGCAACCTCTCGTAGTCATCCTGAGTTTGCAACCGAATGGGCCGGCGTAGTCCCCACGATATGTTGAGCAACCCCTCAATCAACAGTTGTCTTTCATCCTACAAAGGAGGTGTGGGAGGGGGAGAGGAATCAAGGAAGCTTAAAATTTACAGGAAGCATATTTAACTGTTCTCAACCCAATGATTTGCATTACAATTAACTCAACTAGATGTGTCACCCAGGCCCAAATTTATCAACAGAGCTTGCAGTCTCTGTGATTGACTCATTGCCAGGGTAAGCTTTTCAGTGTTCAGCGATGCAAGATGAGTCCAACTCATTTATTTTGCTGAAATTGGACGTTTACTCGAAACATGAGAACACAGTGTACAACTGCTTGCTGACTCATCGTTCTTATTAACTCATCCTTTAGGACAAACAAAGCCCTCAACTTGTTCTCTGATCAAGCATTTTGGCTAAAACTCATCGGAATAAAAATCAACTGCCATTAATCAAGAGCTGTTCACATTTTCAAACTGATTTCCAAAGGCCAATCAGCCGATGTTCATCACCACTCCACCTCTGATGTTTGGTCCAGTACTTTTCTGATGTGGAAGTCGAAGCCGTTAGCGGCAAGGTTATGGTTTCGTTATGTTATCTCATCAAAAAGTGAAGACGTAAAGAATGTGAAACCTTCTCATCACTGAGGAAAGTGACCAATTTTCCTCTTGAGCCATATGCTCGATCTTGCTGACCTCAATATATAGTTGGTTTGCATCCGTTACCATCCACCTATCCAGTTATCATACTTGTGCAGTAGACTTTGTAATGGCAGATTGAACGCGCAAATGTAGAGACATAAGCTGCATCACCGAATCAGAAAGGCCCTAATAAAGTTCAGTTGCTGTGTTTTTAATCCCATATAAAAAATTTTTTTTAATATTTTTTAATGTGCTGGGTTGAGGGAACAACATACTTCATATTTGCCAATTTCCATATTCACTTGTCCATTTTAACCAACTTGTTCATATATTACTTGCAGCAAAGTAAAGATCTGCATTCCTTCATTAAATAAGTTAATTCCCTTATCTTCAGCTCTCCATTCGAATGTCCCATTGCTGGTACGTGGAAGCCAGATAGGCCAATAGCAAGGCTAACATCTACGAATATCTTGCTTTATCTGCTTGGAAAGCCAATTTCCCTCTCTTGGTGGAGGGGGGGGGGGTTCACTCTGCAAGGCCTGAATTTGGTGCATATCGATCCTTGTAAGACTCAAACATCAGGTTCACTGGAACAGATAGCTCAGTCCTTACCCTATCCAAAACATCCTGATAGAAATTGTCTAGACCATCTCAGGACCATGCCCTCCATCCATCCTGATACTCATGAAGGAAGGGGTCTCAATACTCGCACCAAGGATGAGTGCATGAAGTCACTATTATGGTTGAAGTGACTGTTATGGTTGCATGAAGTGACACATACGTACCCAATTCTCATTCATCTTTCCTTTTATAGGATACTCCATTGGCAAGTGAGCATTCTTCCTGTGGAGGTGAAGAGTTCCCTGGTCAACTTGGCTTCTTTCGCAACTAGTCCTGAAGCTCGTCATGGACAGAATGGACAGTTGCTCGTCATGTTCCTATATGGAACAACGAACGGCAAAAATGCCATCTGATGTGTTCTCTTATCTACATATTTCAAATTTGCCTTAGTCTAGCGACCACCCATGTCGCCTACTGGCTTGTTGTTATGTTTGTGAGGTAGATGGAGGAATTTCATTGGAAAGATAGGCGTGTGTAGAGTAGCTTGGTCCGTGGACGTGAAGGAGACATCTCGATGTAAATTAAGTAGTTAAAATGTGAGCTTAAGTGTTATGTGTCACCACACAGGCGGGCGGTGCTGTGTTCAATTAGGTATTTTTTTAAAGATAAATTCCCCCAGTATGTGATTGCCCCCTGTGACCTTTTCCTACGCTTTTGCATTTCAAGACCGCGATAAAAGGGAGTACGTCCTTAAAACAACAACACCCAAGCTGCACGTCCAAGTAGGCAAGAAACCCCGCCTCCAGGGTTGACAACTAGCAAAGCACACCCCGGAGTAGAAGATTGATGGGTGTGACGTCAGAGAGGGGAGAGTTCGGTTCGGATCGCAGTTGGGACAAGAGGTTCGGAGCAAGACAGAAGCGAGAGAGACAGGATCGGAATTAGAAAGAGAAGGGCATTATGGCTGGCTTCCCCTCGGCACGGTGAAGAACACTGCATGATTCTTGTGTTCGTGTTGAGCTGAATTGGCTCGCGTGGTGGAGCAAGACACTGGCCTCGTGTTGTGCCATCGAGGAAAGAGATGGCGCGGATTTTAGCAGAGCAGCGGCGTCGGCAAGAGCGATCGGCGAAAGAGGTTGCACGGCGGTTTATGAGCCCTGGTGCTGAGTATCGCCACCCAAATTGCCTCCTGTACATTTCCCTGCCCAGAGAGCGGCTGGGTGCCATTTTGGGTGCATTTTCCCACGCAGTGATGAAGTTGTTTGTTGAACATCAAGCTCCAGAAACTCATCTCTGGGCACACAGCTAAGTGCTTGGATAAAGGAGGGATTTTTCTTGAATTATTCTGTCCCCTCGTCTGCATTAACGTTTGTGTGGAGGCGCCTCGAAATTAGATTTAGTTTACCTCACGTCCCGTTTTGATTATTACCCTTTGAATCATTACTATTGTAAATATTTGATTTATTTTCATTAAACCCCCATATTTATTTAAGTTGCTTGTGTTGTCTATTTGTCGTGGGTTCAAGATAAACCCTTGTGCTACCGTCTTGGTAAACGCCTCTGGTACGTACCCCGTCCGCCCTCCCTTCAGGCGCACACAATAATCTCCCGAGAATCTCGGCTGTTCCCCTCCAAAGGAGAAAACCGTTTGGCTATCCGTCCAGGGAGGGGCAAAACCCCCCTGGACACGACAATATTTTCAAAGTGCAAACCAGGCTTCAGATCACTATTGTATCCGCAAAATGGCCGTGCTTGTGCGTCTGTCTGGTGTGTGTTTGTGTATTTTTCTGGTCGTTTGTTTGTCCTGTCTTGTTGGACAACATTACAAGACATTGGGCATGGTGCTTTGCCTCTTGTGTGACAAAATCAACTGCACCAAACTGGACCAGTAAATGAGTATGTTGTAACTGGAGAGCACACTTACCAAAGTACAAACTTTATGAAGCAAGAGTTGTGTGTCAATCTTCACAGAAGAAGCATTTTATCTCCCTGCCTGATTTACTGGAGGATGACGTATTCCCAAGAATACACCTCTTACACCCATCCAAGCTGGCAGCATCTATATATATATATATATATATATATATATATATATATATATATATATATATATATATATATATATATATATATATATATATATATATATATATATATATCTCTCTCTCTCTCTCTCTCTCTCTCTCTCTCTCTCTCTCTCTCTCTCTCTCTCTCTCTCTCTCTCTCTCTCTCTCTCTCTCTCTCTCTCTCTCTCTCTCTCTCTCTCTCTCTCTCTCTCTTTCTCTCTCTCTCTCTCTCTCTCTCTCTCTCTCTCTTTTTCACCTTTGTGTTCTCTGGAGTTTGGATTATAATTGCAGTTCAACCTACATGCCTTATGGACATTAGCACTCCTCTTTATGAGCTTCTTCAAGACCATCCACTTTATTAAAAGGCAAACAGAAGTGACTAAAGTCTAAAGCTAATAAGGTTCCCTGCCAAAAAAGGAGTATAGCCACATTACGCAACCGATTTGGTGCCTCAGAAGTGAGATATTTAAAATTACGAGCAGAGCAACTGCCATGTGGGTGATCTTGTTCCAAGTGTGCAACACATTCTTCTGACACAGCCATTTATTTTGGCAGTGTATAAGCAAGAGATGGCTGCCTCGATTGTTCCCGAAAATAAAAAGAACCCGGGGTACCTACATGAACCAAAAACATGCCGACTGCCTATGTGCATCTATAACACATAGTAGTGTTATATAGCTTGGATAATTACAATTGCACTGGCCCAAAGGTTGACACCAGAGGCATGGAGCCGAAAGACTGAAGCCTTCGGCCTACATTTCCTGTCACCTTTATGAAGCCCGTGATGCCAAATAAGCTCCAATCTTTCTATCCTAACAGTCGCTGAGGGTGTTTTATACCAAACGGAAAACTTACAGGGAGGGCATGGTGATTGTGAATATGAAACTTCTGAAGATGTCTTAGGCATACCAAAATGGTGGACATATTATTTTTTTCAGGTTGCAATTGTGGGTGGCATCAGGCCAGCTGTCCAACGATTGGGTGAAGAATGGACATACATACATATATATACCTTTGCGGTTATGGCTCTTAAGAGTTAACGAATCTTTAGTATAACGAG
Organism: Eptatretus burgeri; assembly: GCF_056783735.1. NCBI lineage: Eukaryota > Metazoa > Chordata > Myxini > Myxiniformes > Myxinidae > Eptatretus > Eptatretus burgeri. The sequence goes on from NC_140965.1 coordinate 79,218,268, forward strand.
TTATTTATTGAGTATAGGTTTCGTTAAGCATATCGTATTACATGTGAATAGATCTGCGTCGTTGCGTAAGTATGAGAAAGATGGTCTTCCCTTCCATAATGTGATTCTAATCCCTTGCAGCCCATCATGTTACAGGTTCCCTTTCCGCATCGGTCTTGTGCCTTAGGATTCCTCCTCACGTGAGAGCTGGCTCAAACCGGCTGTGATTTGGCACCCAAAAAACAGTGGAATAGAAATGAGGGTCAGGATCGTGGCACGCCACAAAAGCCCAGAGCCAATTGAAGGCAAACATACCATTTACCTGTCTCCCGATAATGTCGCCAATCTGGAGGAAAGCATCCAGGGGACTTATCATACCAGGGCCAATAGCAAGAGGGCAGCAACAACCATACACCCCTCGAGCCAGATGCCAATGAGGGTAGACATGATATGAAAATATGCGGATCAAGGACAAAGATCACTGAGTTACATGCTGGGGTGGGGGGGGGGGGGTGGAAGAGATTTTTATTTTTTAAAAGCCCCATAATCTTGCACTCTGTTGTCTCCTCTGGCATCCTGATTGCTTTTGGTGGCTCGTTGTCTCCCTGTGGTCGTGATGTTTGGCGTCTCGCTCTTGGCTTGTGGCAGCTCTTGGTGGTGCGCTGGTGTGCAGGTTCGTGAGCCCAGGGAGTCAGGGACACTTTGCTGTGCGAATGTTATGCCGAGTCATGCTGTGTGGGATGAGCTTGCGTGGACGAGGGAGGCGAGCATTGGAGCAGCCGTTCCATGTCAGTGCCCTGGGGGTCTCATTGGTATAGATAGACCTCATGGCTGCTGGTGTCTGGTACCACCCCAGAACATCAGCAAATAAAGAACAGAGTGCAAGGGTACCATTCACCACAGTCGTGGGAGATGTGCCACACCCTCCAGGAGCTGTGGGCTTGTCCATTGTGCAACCTCCCAGAGGGACGTGCCAGGCTCCCCAGAGCCTGTCACATCAGGTTAGGGTGGTCGTCCTGTCTTATCCCCAACCGTATATCTACCTCTATCTTTGTCGGATGAATGCGGTCCCTAATTATACCAGAGTTGACTGTACATACACGAATATTGCGTGGGTCACGAGTGTCACATCGGTGTAATGGGAAAGTGTTGTTGATGCTTGCTTGTATATGTGTGGTCGCAAATGGTGGCTAAGGGAGAATCTGTTTTATGTAGTGATTGGTGCGTAGATAAGACCGTGGTCATGTGACTTGGTGAGCTTGGCCAAAGATAAGATATGTCATGTGAATGCCACAATACTCGCTTGTAGCAAGAACCATAATGTGTATGGTAACACAACTCTGGACATTAGGGTGGTTCTTATTCCTCAACCTCGGATTTTCTAAGCTCCAACCCCCGGGATTCATTGGAATAGTCGAGAAAACTCTCCTGGTGAACCTTTTTTCCAATCGGACAACATTTACCCCTCCCTCATCGACCTTGAAGTTTTGTGCCATTTATTCCCAAAATGTTAGCTCATAACACACAACATACAGTATTTTATAAATGGTTACCTCATTACAGAGTTAAATGTATTAAACTATAACAAAAATCTTAAGCAAAATGTCCCACAAGGCTCCTAGGCCCGTCCGACTTAGTACTCCTGCTCGAGCTCCTGGAGGCACAGGGAAGACATTCCTCATAAACTTCATTCTCGCAAAGGTTCGTCCCAGTGTTCATGTTGTACAAACACACAGATCGATGTATCACATCAAAAGAGACGATTGGACATTACAGGAGCGTTTTAAAGTTCAGCACAGGTCGATACGTCGTCGTTCTCATGTCAGCCGCCCCGAGAAACTGAGGCTAAACTTCAAGGTCGATGAGGGAGAGGTAAATGTTATTGGAATTTGAAATAAAAACATCAGAAGAGTTTTCTCAACTATTCCAACAAATTCCAGGGGTTGGAGCTTAAAATAAATGAATTCGAAAATGTACCCCCTAACGAAGGACCACCCCACTGGATATGGGAGGTTCCTTGTCCTCCTCCCAAAAAAGCAGGAGATTCCTGGGATGAGAGTCTATCGTGGTCGCTTTGCGACTCATCGAGTTCGGAAGAGAGTCATACAGACTGACAGGGGACCATACACAGCATTAGTTGGTGGATGCTAAAGATCCCATGATGTCCTTCGACAAAAGTCGGTGAGCTATCGCCGGCACAAAGGAACAAATTCCAAACTACTGTTGGAAGGCAATGGCACACAACCAAATCAGAAGAATCTCAATCGGTTTGGCTTCCATCCTATACCATTTTAATCGAGACATGTTCAACCCTACTAACTCAACAAATATGGGGATCCGGAACCTTCGGTAACATAGTGGGGCAGATATGTGACAGAATTGTGCAATTTACAATAAAAGCATGAATGTTGGCACGATGTTAGACAAATTAAATAATCTTTTCAGAGTGGAAACTCGGCTTCAGATCACTATTGTGTTTGCAAAAATGGCCGTTCTTGTGCGTCCGTCTGGTGTGTGTATGTGTAATTTTCTGGTCGTTTGTTTGTCGTGCCTTGTTGTACAACATTACAAGACATTGGGCATGGTGCTTTGCCTCTTGTGCGCCAAAATCAACCGCACCAAGCTGGACCAGTAAATGAGTATGTTGTAACTGGAGAGCACACTTACCAAAGTGCGAACTTTATGAAGCAAGAGTTGTGTGTCAATCTTCACAGAAGAACCATTTTGTCTCACTGGCTGATTTATTGGAGGATGACTCATTCCCAAGAATACACCCGTTATACCTCTCCAAGCTGGCAGCATCCCCCTCTGGCAATTTTCACCTTTGTGCTCTCTGGAGTTTTGATTATTATTGCAGTTCAACCCACATGCCTTATAGACATTAGCACTCCTCTTTATGAGCTTCTTCAAGACCATCCGCTTTATTAAAAGGCAAACAGAAGTGACTAAAGTCTGAAACTAAGAAGGTTCCCTACCAAAAAAGGAGTATAGCCACTTTACTCAACCTCCTTCGTGCCTCAGACGTGAGATATTGAAGAGTACTGTACTATCACAGTACCCACCCCAACAGGTGATTTTGTTCCAAGTGTGCAACACCTTATTTTGACATATCCTCTCATTTGGACAGAGTATAAGCAATAGACCGCTGCCTCATTCACTCCCAAAAAGAAAATAACCCAGGGTACCTACATGAAGCAAAGACATGCCTACTACCTATGTGCATCTATAAAAATAAGACGATGTGTCCTGAAGCTCACCTGGATCAGGAACAACAGTCACTCAAACCCCCTGCAGACCCCTTTAAACCCTGATTTTTTTTAATGCTGTGAACAAACTTTGGTATATCATGAGTGATGAAGGTTGTGGTCAAATTTCATCGAAATTGTGTGTGTAGTTTCAGAGAAGAGAGAAAGTACCTATTTTGGGGGGGCTCAAATTCCCCGCAGACCACATTAGACCCTGATTTTTTTTATGCCATAAACAAACTTTGCTACATCAGGGATGATAAAGGTTGTGGTCAAATTTCATCAAAATTATGTGTGCAGTTTCGGAGAAGAGAGCAAATACCTAATTTTGGTGGGGGCAATCACCCCCTCCCCCCACCTCCGTAGACCCCTTTAATGAGCGCAGAGTTTTGATGCGGTCGAGACACTTTGGTATGTCATGGGTGATGAAGGTTGTGGTCAACTTTCATCGAAATCGTATGTGTAATTTTGGAGAAGAGAGCAAATACCTATTTGGGGGGGGGGGTCAAAAATACCCCTGTATACCCCCTCAATGAGTGCAGATTTTGATGCGGTCAATAAACCTTTGTTGGACATCAGATATGAAGCTTGTGGCCAAGTTTCACCAAAATTGTGTGTTTGGTTTAAGCAATAATGACTGAAATGTTTTCGGACTCCCTGACGACTGATTGACTCACCTACGGACAATGCTCGATTGTATAAGCTCACCTGACTGATGCCCAAGTGAGCCAATAATACATAGTGGTTATATATCTCGGATAATTCCAATTGCTATAGCCCATACGCTGACACCAGAGGCCTGGAGCCTAAAGTCTGACTACATGCAAACACTTCCTCCACTATATACAGTAGACTGTTAATTGGTTGTTGATGTTGGCCATTTTGAATTCCAAGACAGCTGCCGTTATTCGCTCAGTTTGGCTCGATTCCCTCTCTGAAAATGTCCATGTTGTCTATATCTAGCATCCTTTCAAATTTAATGCTTTCATCACAAAGTGCACGGTTGCTTCATATATCATGTGACATACAGTGCCTATAGAAAGTCTACACCCCCTTTTCAAAAATTTCACCTTTTGTTGCCTTACAGCTTGGAATTAAATTGTATCAAATCATACTTTTTCCATCTTTATTTACACATCAAAACCCACAACTTCCAAGTGAAAAACAAATTCTACATATTTCAGAAAATTAATTTAAAATACAAAACTAGAATATCTTGGTTGGATCAGTATCCACCCCCTCCTCCCCCATCCCCCTTATAATAGCAATTGTAAATTAGCTCAGGTGTAACCGATCATCTTCAAAATCACACACCAAGTTAATTGTCCTCCACCTGTGTTAAATTGTAGTGATTCTGATTATTTCAGAATAAAATCAGCGATTCCTGTAGGTTTCCTCTGCTGGGTAGTGCATTTCACAGCAAAGACTCAACCATGACCATCAAGGAGCTTTCAAAAGACCTCAGGGATAAAGTTTTGGAAAGACACAGATCAGGGGATTGGTATAAAAATATTTCAAAAGGCCGTGAATATCCCTTAGAACACAGTCAAGACAATCAAGAAGTGGAAGGTGTATGGTACCACCAAGACCCTGCCTAGATCAGGTCGTCCCTCAAAACTGGATGACCAAGCAAGGAGGAGACTGATCAGACAGGACCTCAAGAGGCCAGTGGCAACTTTGAAAGATCTACATGCCTTTATGACAAAGATTGGTCACTGTGTGCATGTGATAATATCCCAAGCACTCCACATGTCTGGCCTGTATGGGAGGGTGGCAAGAAGGAAGCCATTAATCGAAAAAACCCACCTTGAGTCAAGTTTGAGGTATGTAAAAAACTACACCAGAGATTCTGAAGCCATGTGGCAAAACGTTTTAAGGTCTGACGAAACTGAGATGGAACTTTTTGGCCTAAATGCAAAACGTTATGTTTTGCGCAAATCCAACACAGCACAAAGAACACCATATATGATGTGAAGCATTGTGTAGGCAGCATCATGTTATGAGGATGTTTCTCATCAGTAGGGACTGGGGCACCTGTCTGGATAGAAGGGAAAATTGATGGAGAAGGATGCAGAAAAATCCGAGAGGAAAACCTGCTGCCCTCTGCAAGAAAGCTGAAATTGGGACGGAAGTTCACCTTTTGGCATGACAATGACCTGAAGCACACAGCCAAAGCTACACTGGAGTGGCTAAGGAACAAAAAGATAAATGTCCTAGAGCGGCCCAGTCAGAGCCCTGAGCTAAATCCAATCGAAAATCTGTGGCACGACTTCAAGATTGCTGTCCATCAACGCTTCCCACGCAACTTGATTGGACTTGAATAGTTTTGTCCAGAAGAATGGGCAAATATTGCCCAATCAAGGTGTGCAAAGTTGGTAGAGACCTATCCTAACAGACTCACAGCTGTAATTGCTGTAAAAGGTGCTTCCACCAAGTATTAACTCAGGGGGGTGGACACTTATCCAAACAAGATATTCTAGTTTTGTATTTTTCATTAATCTTCTGAAATATGTAGAATTTGTTTTTCACTTGGAAGTTGTGGGTTATGATGTGTAAACTAGAATGGCACTCGGTAGAGCGCATACCTCTGCCACGTTATGCCTCATCTATGAGAACATATCGGGCCCAATACATTTTTGATATATCATGCTATACCTATATATCGTTTTTGGCCCTATCTCTCAATGATGAAGAATGACTTTAAAAATGAAATAAATCTCGTATCCAAATCCGGATTCGGATCGTCACCAAAATTGAATGAATTCTTCCTTATCACACACCCAACAAACATGTCCACCAAGTTTCATCCGAATCCGTTCACAACTTTTTGAAATATCATGGAATATATCGTTTTTGGCCCAATCTTTCAATGGTGAAGAATCAGTTTAAAAATTCTAGTAGTCGAATCCGGATCCAGATCTTCAACAAAATCTAATCAGTTCGTCCTTGTGACACACCCAACCTGGAGACAAAATTTCATCTGGATCCGTCCACAACTTTTTGAGTTATCCTGCACACAGACAAACAAACAAACAAACAATCTGGTAGGTGGCGATGGGTCGCCGAGCATGAAAACTATAAGATATAGAGCAAAATGGATGTCATATAGCAGATAGAGAATCACCTTAAGATTATGCATATCAGATCTCATCCAGTTCCATCTACTGATAACTACTCGGTATCCATTTGAATGAAAAGTACCGAAAATGCGGTTTGAAATCGGAAATCCCCAAAGTTCGAGGGGGTGCTGTGGGTGAAAAAATATCTAAATCGAAAATCCGGCTCGATCGTTTGTGCACAATGTATTCCAGACGATTAGTGTGAATTTTCATGACCATCCGACCATAACCCGAGGAGGAGTAGCATTTGGCGCGAAGGCACCTCCAGCTCTCGCATATTATCGGTTTTGCACTAATTGACCTTTGACCTCTGACCTAAGCGAAATTGGTCAATATGTCCTGAGGCAAAGTTGTAGTACTCTTTGAGTACCATGAACCTGCAAAGTTTCATTCGTATCGATGTACTCACCTGGTCGCTCGGGGGGCCTTCAATTTTTGCCAATTTTCGCGCATACCCTAATTGTTGGGGGCGCTGCGGGTAAAGTATTCCATATATCACAAAAACCGGAATATATTTGATATAGCATCACCTGTAGATCATTCGTGCCAAATTTCATAACCCTACCTGGGATAATGGCTTTTGGAATTGATTTCGTGTGAATGGTACCGATTTTGAAGGTTTTTCGGATGTTGATAGGGAACCAAAGCGTTCCGAGCAACCATCACAATTTCCAAAGCACTAGGTCATAAGATGTACCTACCACCCGAGTTTGGTCAAAATCCGCCCACGTTTACTACCAATTATGCTGATGACAAACGAACAAACATTCAAACAAACATCCAAACAAACAGACAGAATTACTGACAATAAGGGTCACCTATTTCGGCGACCCAACAGACAAATAAACAAGAAAATGACGTCGTGCAGAGCACGATACTTACAAAATCCATAAAACAAATTTGGCGTCAAAAATAATCGGTGGTTGAATTCAGTGACCTGAAATACAAATCCTCTTCAAATTTCAAGTCAATCGGATGAAAATTGAGGATTTTAGAAATCTCACCTTAGTTGTTGACCTTTAGCTAATGTTGACTTTTTGACTTTAAAAACAATAGACTTCTTCCTTATGACTCTACCATGTGGTGAAGTTGCATGAAGATCGGTTTAAAGTTGTGACCTGTCGGTGACAAACGAACAGACAGATAAACAGACAAGCAGACAGACAAACAGATAGACAGACAAACAAACAGACAATAACAAAAATCGACTCACCAATATACTTGAAAAATCTTCGATTTTGCAAGTAACAAACAGACAGGGAGAGGTGAACACATAATCACCTTCACCTTCGGTGGTGGAGGGTAATAAAGTTGTAAAAAGTCTCATTTAACGGAATTTAATTTGAGGCTACAAGGCAACAAAAGGTGAAAATTTTTTAAAAGGTGGTGTAAACTTTCTATCGGCACTGTATGTGCGCACAAATATGTTGATGGATTCTTCCTGGACATTTCTCATTCATTTCACGCTGTTTGACATCCAGCCCTGCTCACAAAGCTATCCATGCAACTGGCATCCAAGCTCCACTCTTCTACAAGCTGGCATATTTTCTCCATGGCTGCAAGCAGCATGGTTGACAGATTGAGTGAGACCTGCTACCTCACAGAGAACTTGCCTGTTAAGCTCTGGCTAGTTTCCGTTAAGCCAACTCAGCCAGTTGGCATGAAACCAGTTGAAGACCTCACAAGGAGGCAACACAGATGGGGGTTTACTAGTGAATACCAGTCGGCCTGTGTTCAATGTGTAGGCAACTTGTAAATAGCTGTAAATAAATAGTTTCTGAGCGCAACAAAACAAACAAACAAACAAACAAATTTTTTTCCAGACAATGACACAAAGCCAGATGTTTTCTCGGGAGAGTGGGATACAATGAATTGAGTGTTTTTAAAAAAAAACAAAAATATTAATAACATTGACCGTCAACAAGGCCATGAGGATTTTTAAGCAAAAAACCTGCCCTGATGGACATTATTTTTGGTGTTGTTGTTACTACTACGACTACCACCACCACTTATGGGGTCAACAGGAGAATATTTATTGGCCCAAGTCTTTCACAAACTGGCTGGCCAGACCTGACGTTTGACTGAAGGTGGTAGAAAGTTGCAATTGCTTCAGGGTGCCGGTGATGACTTGCCGACTCTTCATGCAAGATGCCGTGGGATCTGCTTTGATGTTTTTGCGCTCCTCGATATGGTGTTTCACACCCGAGTCTTTTGTGATTCGTGAAACACGCGATAACCATCACCACAATTCAGCAAGGGAACAAACAAGCACTTGGATAGAATATATCTCTCCTTTGGGATGATAATTGTGACGTCATATGTCACGTGATGTGGCAGCCATGTTGTAAAAAAGGAAAAACTTTGGACTTCTGTATCTCTGAAACCACTCCATGGAAAAAAAAAATGAAACTTGGCACATGTCAAGTACTCCACATGGGAAACAAGTGTTTTTTATGATGATGTCATAGGTGGCTTCGTTATGACGTCATAATTGCATACGTCAAGCGCTTTATCCCATCAGTATGAAATTTTTTGAGGGTCATCTCAAAAAGGAGTATAGAATATATATATATATATATATATATATATATATATATATATATATATATATATATATATATATATATATATATATATATATATATATATATATATAAAAAAGGAATTTTAACCCTAAATTGGACTGGGGGAAAAATTGATGATGTCATCAGTGACATTGCATTTTTTTTTTTTTTACATAAAAACCTTTCAAAATCCTCTCCAGAACAGTTTGACAGATCGAGGGGAAACTTCACCCACATGTTCCCCAAGCTTTGGGGATACCAGGATGTTCACGAATGAATTGGTCACATTGCCTGGCAGCCAAATTGGATTGAACGAAAATCTTTAAAAAAAAATTATTTCTCTTGAACCACTTCATCAATCGATGTGAAACGTCACAATTATATTCGAGTAGTCATGGGGAATATACGCTTTAAATTTCAACATGATCAGACGCATGGTCTGGCAGGCGGAATTATTTAATATTTTGAAACTGTGTTCAGGGATTTAAATGAAACTTTGTACAAGTATGTACAATGATGTAATAATGTGGGCAGAGGCATATCTGGTGACGTCACGACATCGAAGAGTGCCCTTCTGGTTTATTATTAATTCCACTTATTCTGAAGAGCATGCACAGTTTTATCCAGTATTTTGTGCATATATATTGAGTTTCGGATCTCTCTGTAATCCTCTTAGCATGAACAATAATAGATTTGTAAGAAACTGATGAAATTAAAATAAACCAATGTCACCCCCAGGGTGACCAGTATCTTGCCAAAATGTGAACATGAGTGACTTATTTATTCGATTAAAGTCACTCAAAAAATAAGGGTTTCGTCGACCTTGATGCTTGACCTTTTTGTGACCTTGACCTTTATATTTTTGTACGGTTAATGGTATCTCTCCAGGACCGTTGTACATGAAATATCAAGAGATTTTGATGAAAACTGAGGAAATAAAATTTTCATGAAAAATCCGCTTTTTCGTCATGACGTCATCAAATGACGTCATAGCGTCAAACTTTTGACAGGTCTGGAAAGCACTTATCAAGCGCTTTCATATGAGGTATTACTAGATATGGTATCTAAGATTTCAAAATTTGACCTTGGGGTCAAAAACTTTCGACCTCCAGCGCTAACCATGAAGGTCAAGGCCGATCGCCACCAAAAATTAATCAGCTGAGCGCCAGCCCATGTACTATATTCCCATGAAGTTTGAAGAAGATCCGATCAAAATTACTCAAAATAAGGGTTTCGTCGAGTCCCCTGATTTGCGACAAAGCGACCTTGACCTTTGACCTTGACCTTGAAAATTTTATGCGCTGAAAGGGACCTCTATAGGACTCTGATATGCGAAGTTACAAAAATTTCCAATGATAACTGTGCTCTGCAAAGTGATCGATACGTGATTACAGACAAACAAAAAAAACAAAAAAAACAAAAAAAAACATACAAACTGACTAACATATCTTGCAAAAACTTCGTTTTGGCAAGATAATGAAGTCAATTCTCTCATTGCACAAAGTTTATTTACAAGCTCCAAAGCAAGCTTTAAAATCATGATTCTTAATAGTTTCCATTTTACAGTTTCTTGGATCACCATTAAGCTTTTACATAATATTATTATTATTATTATTATTTAACAGACACCATTATTCCCAGTTCTTGTGGGGTTAGCCTGGGAAGTTTTTTGGCCCAAGTCTTTCACGAACCGACTGGCTAGGTCTGACGAATAAGTAGGCAGGGCACAAATTTGGAATTTGTTCAGAGTGCCGGTGATAGCTTGCCTACTCTTTGCGCAAGACACAGTGGGATTTTTAACATCCACAAACTAATGGCGGCAGACGAGACTCCCATTTAAGGTCCATCCGAGGGACGGCACACAAGTTGATGAATCATCTTGCCTGTAAAACACCGGGATGACAATTTATAGTTTGGTCAGGAATTGAGCCGAGGCGACACTGCTTCGAGGCGAGTGTGTGTACCTCTAGACCATCCTGTCAGCTCCATTAACCTTTTACATAAAAATACAATTTTGCAAAAAAAATCTTCACCTTGATAAGCAAAGATAACGTTGTTTAGCTAAATATTGAGTGGTTAAATGATGAGGATTTCAAGACATGGTCATTTCCTATAGTAAGACAGTATGACCCATCCTTATCTTCTTGGTCCACCCAAAAGCCACATGGAGCCTGGGTTCATCAGAACAATTGTATCGCACATGGCGACACAACGGAATTGAACAAACTGGGGTGACGTCGACACGTGCACAGTGAGCCTTACTTACACCGTTCTGTTTTCTTTGCGGTTCAATGTGAATAACCGATGGAATTCAGTTGGCATTCCACACTAGAACACAAAATGTAGCACGACGGGAAATGTCAACGTGTTTTCCAAACACACCGGATATGGAGATCACATCAGGGAAAAGATATTTTGTGCCACATTCAGACTTTGCAAAAAAAGGTGCAGCATTGTTCTAAAATTAATTCCATACTATTTACAGGGCATCGAGAACTTTCAAACTTCCTGGGCAAGGAAATACACTGGGCAGGTTGCCATTGCCTTTCCAGCAGTAATAGACCGGGCAGGAATTTGTGATTTGTCCTCCACTCCTTCCCAATGCTCCCATTCTTCCTCCAGGTATGTTCTCGCTCTTCCATGAGACTCGACCTTGGATACCAAAAAACCCCCAAAAACATCAATGTCCATCCGTGGGACAGTGCACCTTGTGATGCAACGCCTTGCCTGTGAAACACCGGAGCGACAGTTTGAAGTTACGCCTGGAATCGAACCACCCCGAGCTCTCCTACCAACAGCAACATTGCTGTATCGATGAACTTGTAATCGTTACACAGTGCAAGGAATAACAATTTATGACTTCAGAATGAAACAAATGTCCTATTGTACGAACCACCATAACATTCCATCATCAAGTCCTAATGCCAAATAGTCTGGCAATCGGTTCGTGCACACATTTTTCCACTTGGAATCGTATGTCCGAAAACCAGTTCAAACAGGATTGAGGGACAGTTTCGGAAGACAAGCAGCCTGTCTGAAGATCATTGGGCATTTGAAATAACAATGGTGGCACATTTTTCAGGCAACATGACAGAAAACGTTAGACCTGGCAAAATAAATAAATAAAAGCTTTTCAAAAGATCGCCATAGATGACAGATAATACATTGCATATGCATTTCCAAATGAACCGATGGCTAATGGTGCAACAAATCCAGGTTCAAACTAGAAAGCATATGAAAATGCAAAGCCTGTCCTTGTCTGGTTTGTATTCAGACATCTTCTTCTGTATGCTAAACATGACAAAAATAGCTTAAAAAAAAAATTGGCGATTTTAGGCGACCTTGACATTTTGACCTCGAAAGCAACAGGCTTCAGCGACCAAATATGCAAACCCTGCTCAAATTTCAAGTCAATCGGATTAAAATTGACGATTCTATGCAACCTTGACCTTTGAACTTTTGATATTAAAAAAAAAAATTGACTTCAAGCTTTTGATTGATGAACCAATTCAGTGGCACAATTTGCAAATTCTTAAAATTTCAAGTCAATCAGATGAAAATTGACGACTTTATGCAACTTTGATCTTCAAAAAATAAAAACAAAACAATCGGCTTCAAGCTTTTGATTGGTGAACATGCCTGGTGTTGGCTTCATGGTTAGGTGGTGGGCTTGGGATCCTGGGATCCTGAGTTCAAACCCCACTCTCTGTTGAATTAATACCAGGTGGGGTTGACTCTGCTGTCATCCTTCTGAGGTCGGCAAAATGAGTGCCAGCTTGCTGGTATCCTGTGTCGGAGTGGTGACCTGTACAGGATTGTACCCAATCGCCAAGGAGACTGTTGAGGCAGCACCAACGCTCTGCACAGAGTATGGCCCCAATGGATGGATGGATGGATGGATGGATTGGTGAACCAATTCAGTGACACAATATGCAAATTCTTAAAATTTCAGGTCAATCGGATGAAAATTGATGATTTTATGTGATGCTGACCTTTGACCTTTTCGCCAAGTTATTGATGTTTTCTCCATATTCTTATAATAAAATTTTGTTAAAAATTTGATGACAAAAGCTCAAATGGTGTATTTAAATTTCAGGTCAATTGGATGAAAATTGACGATTTTATTTGATGCTGACCTTTGACCTTTTGACTATATTCTTAATTTGTCCTCTCCATATTCTCATAATAAAGTTTTGTTGAAAATTTAATAAAAGCTCAAATGGTAAAAAAAAAAGTTACGACACAAACACACACAATTTCAAAATGTTGAAATGTCCTTGGAATCTGGCCAAGGCCAAGTAAAGCAAGGTCGAGGCTGTTCATTCCTGATATGTCAAACACCGTGCAACCCATGCCTGCAGAAAACGGACTTTTTGGAACGCCGGCCACATTTTCCATCAAATCATCGTTTACTTTGTAAAATATTTCTCCATGGGTCGATGTTCCAATGTTGAAAGGTTTGTGGCAGTTGCTCAAACGGTTGTGGAGAAACCAAATTTAAAAGTGAATAAAGGTGAAAAGGTGAGTGCGAATAAAAAAGTGAGGGCCTCGGCCAATGTTCCACAACATGGTCAAGGGTGGCTGTGGACGCCCATTGCTAGTTCATATCAAGCTACCTTGTTGTCCATCGATTTCTTCGTCCTGCAAGAAATTTATGCACAGTCCCCACTATGAGCCTTAGATCAAGGCAATAAAAGATAAACATCAATGAAGAGGTTCAATTACTTACTCGTCAGCACGGAGCTCAAAGGCTATCGAATCTACGACATCTTTCACAGCCCCAACTTCTTGCACGGTCGGCCGAGGAACATTATTGTCCCGAGTCTTCCACGAACCGGTGGCTAGGCCTGACGTCCTACTGATGCTGGTTTTGGCAGAAATTTGCAATTTGTTCAGGGTGTCAGAGTTAACTCCCCTTTCCTCCGTGTAAAACACCTTGGGATCTTTAATGTCCAGCAACTAATGGTAGTAAATGTGACAACTAGCTTAATGTCTCTCTGAGGGATGGCACACTGTGTGATGCACTGCCTACTTGTGACGCAACAGTCGGACATAATTGGGTCGGGAGTCAAACCTCGACAAGACAGCTTAAAGGGAGTGCACTACTTCTATACCATCCCAAACAAGGAGTATTGAATGGCAAACCAAACTAGTTTAAACTGTCACCTTTCTCTACAACTGTATTCAAAGAAAGATCGTTTCATGATCAATAAAGAAACATCGGCAATCAGTTTACATCAATAAATTAAGTTGGAGAAAAATCAAAAAAAGTAGATGTTATACCCACAACTAAACGCTGCATTTTAGCGGCAGACATGTCTATGCTTTTTAACGAGACAAACAGCACCCTCAGTTGACGTTTACAACCACGATCAAACGATCCGCAGATGCCGCGGATGGAAACGGCAATTTCTCATAGTGAATCAAAGGAGACACGTGGATGTCCCAACCCCGTGCCACAGTGCCAGCCTTATAAAAGGCATGCGAGCGAGGCGTACCGGTGTGAATCCCCAGCTGCAGTCTGCGCTGCGATCCACAAGCTTTCTGTCAGGACGACCCACGTGGAAACACTCAAGGTGAGGCTATGCACCTTGATATAACAGATGAGGTGAAAGGGATACAAAGATTTCTACAACTGCAATGATGATGTTTTATTTATTTTCGGATTGAGGCCTTTGGCCCCTTGCACAGGCTGAGAAAAAGGACCAAGTTTGTTGAGATCGAAGCAGGTGAAGAGACTTTTGGTCGACTCAAGCTAGAAGCATCAATTTAGGCACCGACAACGGCCAGTCCAGCGTGGGATGGCCAATGTAATTTGACACTAATGTTGACCAGCAGAAGTGTTATCCCCGATATAGAAGGAGGTGAAATCGGTGACCATTTACAGCAGTGGCAAAGTGTGAAGAGTGGACGAGGTGGGTGAATAATTGACAACGCAAGCCAGCAAAGGTGCAACTAACTTGTGTAATTGTTGTGTTTGTTCACATTTTGGTGTTGTGACATGGCAGGGGGAAGCGGGTTGCGGGGTTTTATTACTTGGTGTCTCATTTGCCTTCAAGATACCATGCCACCGATTTAAACTAACGTTGTCTATCTCCTGCAAGAGATAAGTTAAGGTTGATATCAAGACACTAGCATTACAGCTGTAATCCAATTGCAGTTTCACCAATTGCTCACAGGATAGGAAGTTTATGGTGAGATTGAATCATGCTTCCCTACAGTACATGCTCAGGTTAAAAGAAGCAAGGGAAAGGTAACCGCAAATATAGAAAAGCTTCAAAATTACCGAAACAGGCATTACATGCAAATCCAGATGCACTGACACTACCGGCCTTGTTTCAACCCACTGTGCTAATTTTATACGTGCAAAGTAAGAAAATGAACGAGGGGCTGTCCACGTATTCCACAAGGAAAAATGGTGGAATTCTGAGCCTTCTCCTCTTCCTCCCCCTCCCTGCTCCACTCAAAATATCTCAAGCATTCCCAATCCCCTCTCCTCCTCTTCACTCGACCCCCTTAATCTCTCCTCCCTCCCTCTTCTCTCGTACCCTCCCCTTTTACACTTTTTTTTTCTTGAATCTACCTTTGCTCGCCCATCCTTGCATGGAACATTTATTTCCCCAATCGCCCCCCTTCCCAGCCCCTTGTCCCCATTTTACTATTGAACACATACAGTGTTGAGAAAAAGTTTGTGAACCCTTTGAAATTTTCTGTATTTTTGCATAAATTTGACCTAAAATGTAATCACATCTTCATCAAGTGCTAAAAATAGATAAAGAAAACCTGATTAAACAAATAGCACACAAAAAAATCTCCTTCTTCATTTATTTATTGAGCAAAATGATCCAACATTCAAATTATTTGTCGGAAAAAGTACGTGAATCTTTACATTCGGTAACTGGTGACACCCTGTTGAGCAGCAATAACTTCAACCAAACCATTCCCGTAACTGTTGATCAGTCCTGCACATCGGTTGGAGGAATTTTGACCCATTCCTCCTTACAGAACTGCTTTAACTCAGAGATATTTGTGGGCTTTCTTTCATGAACTGCTCACTTCAGGTTCTGCCACAACATTCAAATTGGGTTAAGGTCTGGACTTTGACTTGACCATTCCAACAAGCAAAATCTCTTCTACTTCAGCCATTCTGTTTTCGATTTTCTTGTGTGTTTACGATCGTTGTCTTGCTACATGACCCACTTTCTGTTAAGCTTCAGCTCAGGGATGGATGCCCTGACATTCTCCTGCAGAATGTGCTGGTACAATCCAGAATTCAAGGTTCCGTCAATGATGACAAGCCGTCTGGGTCCTGAGAAAGCAAAGCAGCACCAAACCACGATACTCCCACCACTATGGTTTCATGGTTGGGATGAAGTTCTTATGTTGGAATGCAGTGTTTGGTTTTCACCAAACGTAATGTTTCTCATTTATGCCTGGTGTTGGGCTTAATGGTTAGGGTGGTGGGCTTGGGATCCTAGGATCCTGAGTTCAAATACCACTTGGCTGTTGAATTAATACCAGGTGGGGTTGATTCTACCTGTCATCCTTCCGAGGTTGGGAAAATGAGTTCCAGATTGCTGGTATCCTGTGTCAGAGTGGCAAACCATCCAGGATTGTGCCCAATAGCCAGGAAGACTGCTTAGGCAGCACCAATGCTTTGCACAGAGTATGGTCCCAATGGATGGATGGATGGATTTAGACCAAAACGTTCCACTTTTGACTAATCTGTCCACAGAACATTCTTCTAATAACCTTCTGGATCTTCCAGGTGGTCTTTGGCAAACTTGAGATGGGTGGCAATGTTCTTCTTGGAGAGCAGTGGTTTCCTCCTTGCTATCCTCCCATGCACACCATTCTTGATCAGTGTTTTCTTGATGGTGGACTCATGAACACTGACATTAGCCAATTCAAGAGAGGCCAGGCCTGCACATCCTAAGACGTTACCCTGGGGTTCTTTATGACCTCCTTGGATTATTGTACGCCTTGCTGTTGAAGTGATTTTTGTTGAACTGATTTTCAGTGATTTCCCTGGAAAGAGTCACAATGGTGTTGAATTTCTACATTTGTACACTGTCTACTTGACAGTGGATTGGTGGAGCCCAACATCTTTAGATATGGTTTTGCAATCCTTTCCAGACCAATGAGCATTGACAACTCTTTTTCTGAAAGTCCTCAGAAACCTCTTTTGATCGGGGCATGTGTGGTGAAGACCAGACTGATGGTGACGAACAAAGTTTATGTTTTCCATATAGGGCAGGGCCACCCAAACTCACTCCCGATTGTCATCCCATTGATTGAAACACCTGACTGTAATTACCCCTTTAATTGAGCTGATTAACCTGGAGGTTCACATACTTTTCTGACAAAGAAATTGAATGTTGCATCATTTTGTTCAATAAATAAATTAAAAAGTAGATTTATTTTGTGTGCTGTTTGTTTAATCAGGTTCTCTTTATCTATTGTTCAGACTTAGATGAAGATCTGATCACATTTTAGGTCAAATTTATGCAGAAATAAAGAAAATTCTGCAGGGTTCACAAACTTTTTCTCAACACTGTGAATGTCAAACAATACGTATCCAAAAGGGTAGCATGACATCTCAGTGGTTGTATTCTTGCCTCAGGTATGTTTAGTTATCGATTTAATCCTCAGCAGGATCAAATCAAATTATAATACTGCTGTTCATATGCATTCCCAGTCGAGGACTTTGAATAGCATTTCTCTGCAACCCGAATTGGATGTAAATCGTTGCATGGCAATATAGATTGCCCAGGAATTCAAGAATATATTTGCTTGCACGGTACAACAAATGTGTTGAATGAAACATTAAATGTCGATGTTCTCCCTTTACAGCGGTCAACACAACATATTGAAGTGCAAGATTGAATGATTCCGTGTGGCCTTGAACCCATTCCGGAGGACTGTGAGTGTTCAAGCAAAGAAAACTCAAATTCTCACATCCACCCTCTCGTCGCAGTCAGGCATTCCCAACATGTTGCCAAATTAAGGTGCCAGCCTCATCTCCGACCTTCAAGCTTCCTGGAAACAATCACTGAAGGTCCCGAAGAGGATTGTGCCGACAATGACAGAGCAGATTTCAAAAGTGGTCCACCGGCATGTACGGCACCGCCAGTGCCCCGCATTACAGACTATGTTGTGTCTATCCGACATCTTGCCCATCCTACTTTCTCTTTTGTCACCCCAAAGGCCAATGTGCCAGTGAAACATAACTGCTGCTTCGCCCTAACTGACCCGGTAGAATATCTAGTCGGTCAAAGCAAGAATGCCTGTGAATGTTGTTTACCAAATGTGCTCAAACGCAGCACAGACCTTTCTAGCAGAAGCAAAACACCTCAAAGCAAAAATCTCTTGTCTCATTCTACGCATAAACACTACACTTCATCCAGTTTCTCCGCACACGTTTCACAGAGCTACGCCTGCAGCTCTCAACATCGAAACTCAAGACGCGGATTGTCAAATTCCCATGGCCGGCGCAACCCTTTCGAGTTTCACTCGTGTCTCACGATCACCTCACTCAACACCCTCCTCAAGTAATCGCGAGGAAGGTCACAAGTACAATGACAAGTCAGCCGGGCCGGTTCATCCACAGAGCAGCAACACACGACCGTGGTGGTACAAGCACGAAGTGGAACACAAAGAACCACTCTTCTGCAGTTATAAGACCAAAGGCAAGACAAAAAAAAACTTTTATTTCCAATTTCAGGACCAAAATTTTTCAAAGAGGAAAGATCAGCAGAATTTCTGTTCAATTTCCTATTCCATGATCTGTTATATTTGAATGTTCAAATGGAAAAAATAAAATAAAATAAAATGTTATCCCATTTTTCATTCCAAAATGTAATCTTATTTTTATGTACCACGAGAGAGAGGAAAAGAGATGTTGGAATTTACTTTGTATGAGAAATAAAACAGAATTGAATTTGTCATGACTGTTGTTTTTCTAATCCCGTTCCACCTTCCACACAGGCCTGGTGTTGGCTTAATGGTGAGGGTGGCTCGCTTGAGATCTCAGGGTCTTGAGTTCGAGCCCCTGTCGTGCTGTTGAAATAATCCTAGGTGAGTTGACTCAGCCCGTCATCCTTCTGAGGTCAGCAAAATGAGTACTAGTGTGCTGGTAACAGGGGGCACTGCATCAGTGGCACAGCTGTGGCCCCAGAAAATTATGCAGCCAAGCAGCCACAGGCTGCATATGAATAAATAAATAACCGTCCACACAAGCCTGGTGTTGGCGTAATGGTTAAGGTGGATGATTTAAGATCTTAGGGTCTTGAGTTTGAGCCCCTGTCATGCTGTTGAAATAAACCGAGGTGAGTTGACTCGGCCTGTCATCCTTCTGAGGTCGGCAAAATGAGTACCAGCTTATTGGTAACAGGGGCACTGCATCAGTGGCACAGCTGTGCTTCCAGAAAATTATGCAACCAATAGCCACAGGCTACATATGAAACAACAACCTTCCACACACAAGTCCCAACCAAGTTGCTTCATCTGTGAACAGTTTCAACCTTTGACAATTTAAATCACCACAATTCAGGTTCTCTCCCCACAAACCGCTACCTCCCCACACCCCCGCCCACCACCAACCACACTGCGTGTGATGTGGTCATTTCAACTGTACTACCCGCAAGGTTCACAATATTTTTTAGCATCAATGCCACATTTTTGGTTGTTTCATCTCATTATTTTTACAATCTATAGTACAATCATATTCCCATGACCTGCAGAAAAGATCTGCAACAACAAACTCCAGTGTGCCGGCCATTTTACAACTTCACCACATGTTTGGGGGCAGAGGGAGGTTGGGGGGGGGGTGCATGAAACCAACCACGTGAAACAAACCACTCGACGTTTAGGGGCGATAGTATGGCAAACTTGTTTTGTTTAATTGACTTTGCTTTAAAATTCCACAGGGTTGGGGAAATGGGGGTTCCTGGTAAGGTTGGAAAGCGGAAACAATGGTGTTTTATTTGTTCGGTCTAATACCTGGATTTTTACCAAATGCTGAGCCACAGATTTCATGAAAGGAAAAGGGGTTAAAACAGCATCTCCTGGTATATCCGCTTCACATGGCCTTCGATTCACACTGCACACTATTTTTAGCAATCACCTGTTCTACCAACAGAGTGCTTACGAGAAAGAATGGATCTCAACGATGACAATTTTGTAATGCTCGTATTACACAGTAGGCTCTTGTTAAGGCAAAATCCTTGAGATGAATTTGATGCAATCGTAACTAAATAAATAGATAAGTAAACGAGAGAGTTCATGGAACATCTTACCCCGTGCCATCTTGAGAAACAAGGACATAGAGCGGAGTCTACGAGAGGCAAATTCGACTGGTTGTGATGACGTAAAATTCTGTAATCTTTTGTCCAAGTACTGCTACACGGAAAGGTTTTGAAAGTGCCAAAAAGGCGACTTGTGTTCTACAACGTTCAAGTTTATAAATCAATTGAAATAGAATAAAAAAATTTGAAGGTCATAGAAAAACATAAATTTGTACGTTTACCGCTGTTGACGGGTCTCTTAGACCACCTTATTTAATGCGTTACATCAGTCATTTGTGCCTGTTGTTTGTGTCCCTTATAACGTTCTTAAAAACAAGAAGTTTCCTGTTTGGAATGATTTTCACTTTGTTTGACTGCCAGGCGGGCAGCAGAGTAAAATAAAATAAAAACTCTCCCACTCCTCTCTGCGCATGTGCGGTCGGGACAAATTCAAAGCCAAAGTACTGATAAACTACAGGTTCTTTTTCCCATTCATGTTCTGATTCGTGTTGACAATACAACATTCAATTGAAATCAAGTTGTTCTTCGATCATCAACTGGCATTCGTAGACAGACAGACAGAAGTGAACCGATTGCTTCACCCCACTTCTTGCTTCGTGTGCACGAGGTAATAAATACAGATTCTGAGACAATTTTGACAGGTCGAGTGCAGAGACTATTTCTTTTGATGAATCTACAGCATTAAATCAAAGCTTGTGAACTGAATACAAGGCCTGCCGAAAAAAGGAACTAAAAACTCGAAATAATCTTCAGCTTGGAAGGATTACAGATTTGTCATTGGAATAAAATGATTATTTCTAGTTAACGTGTGAATAACTTGACTTGACTGGCCTATTTAGCTACTGCATGATGACGGCCTCCTTCAACATGGTCAACTCTGTTCGATTCAATGCAATTTGAAGCCACTGTCATCCAGTGAAATATTCAATTCAATCTCCATGCCTGATTTTTGCTCTACTTCTGCTTCTGCTTCTTCCAAGGTCCTCTCTAAGTTACGAGTTGGTAATTCTTATTGTCCACCGATTGTCCCTTCTTCTTGCTACGTGTCCAGCCCAGTTCCCCTTTAGTCTGTGATTGTGATCAGAATATCACGGAAGATTGTTTTCTTTCTGATCCATTTATTTCTCTTATTGGCCCGATACCTAGACAGCATCTTTTCATGGCTCTTTGCCTGTTCATCAATTTTTGCTCCATCCTCTTTGTTGAAAACCATGTGTCAAAGCCATATGCCATTGCTGGGAGAACACACAAATTGCAAACTTTCCTTTAGAGACATCAGGAGAAACAAATAAAACAAATACCACTAACCTTTTAAAATGATAGTTGATCTGCCGTGAATAAAAGAGTTAACGTTTCAGGCTTTACCCTTCATCAGAACAAGGAAGAGAGAATGGGAAGGGTAGCGATGTGGGATAAATTCAGCAAATGACGTCATCACTAACTTTGTTTTGTATACAATGTCGAGGCTCATATGAGTTCTCATATGAGCCTCGACATTGTATACAAAACAAAAATCACTGACGTGCTGGGGGTCGAGAATGCCGATCGGACAGAGGTATGCGCATCATATGTGACTTATTGCCCAGAGTAAAATATGTCAAGGATGAGTTGATGGAGAGAGAATAGGAGGAGGAAAAAGAGGGACACACACACACACACACACGAAGAGACAGAGACAGAGACAGAGACAGAGACAGAGACAGAGACAGAGACAGAGACAGAGAGAGAGAGAGAGAGAGAGAGAGAGAGAGAGAGAGAGAGAGAGAGAGAGAGAGAGAGAGAGAGAGAGAGAGAGAGAGAGAGAGAGAGACAGGGAGACAGAAAGGGAAAAAGAGAGAGAGAGAGAGAGAGAGAGAGAGAGAGAGAGAGAGAGAGAGAGAGAGAGAGAGAGAGAGAGAGAGAGAGAGAGAGACAGAGACAGAAGGAGAGTTTGTTTTTCATGAAGTTTAATTTTTTTCCCAAATGCTGCCCATTCTGCTCTCGTACAGTCTCTTCACTTCTTCAACGCGATCCGTATCCATTTGTAACGTACAAATATGAATTATAATCAAAAGTGTTTTAAAAAGTCAGGTTCGGTGATTTTCAATGTTTAAAGCCGTCATTCAAGTAATATCTTGCAAAGCCAGTTGCACCACACAACATGCACTGACCTCCCAATAACGCAGCTGTAGCGTCTTGCCTTCATGGTAACAATTGTACATCTTCAGCTGATTCAGGAGATCAGACCTTTTCGGAAGAAAAAGAAAAAGCAGCATTCTGTCAAAATTCATCATCATTTACAAAGAGGGGTAAATTAGCCGTGTGTAAAAGCTCAAATCAACGGACCGGCATCATTGCATCAAATGAGCGATAAACACTTGAAAGCAAGTTGACGACACTCTTTGTAATGAAAGACTGATGAAACACTCATAGTTATGTTCTTAAATCTGGATCCTCTATGGTTGACATAAATTGGATGTTGGATACATTATAGTGGATTAATGAGACAAATTTCGACCTATTATAGCAAGCAAGAAAAGAGAAGAGACCATATTTCAATTTTTGTGTGTGGAAGGAATTGGTAAAATTAGAGATTATAAAGTGAATTTCTTTCCTCTTCTTTACATGAGCAAATCTAATGGAAAAAAAAAACAGTAGATCTGGCAGTGGGACAAGCATCAAGGCAATGCATGGATCGGCAAAGAGGAAAGAGAGGAGGGAAAGAAACACTGAAACTAGTCACAAGAAGGTTGAGTTCGGAAAGGTTAATGGGGACAATAAATATCATGGGACAGAATGGAGGATGACAAACGATGGCGGTGCACTGCTTGCTTGAAGTCCTGGATGGAAGAGTGAGACAGACACAGCAGCCTCTGGAATATGGTTCCCTATATGGGTGAAATGAGGAATAAAAATGTTGAGGTGCGTAGTCGGCTTGGATTTTGGAAGTTTAACCAGGAGAGGTGACTGGAAAAACACGTGCCTCCTGGAGTTGATGGGGAGGGTTGGAGGACAGAGAGCAATATTGGATAAGAGGCGGTAAAAAACACAGAGACCTCTGACTTGCTTGCGATGTGAAAACAACAGACTTTACGCTCCAGCCTCACCACAGGGATTCTAATAATTTCACATAATCTAGGATTGACAGATGTGATGCTGGAGCACTAGCTCATAGCAGAGAGCAGTACTCCATTGAGCTATGGACAAAGGCTTTATAGACAGTAACTCTGATTTCCCCAAAAAAGACGTACTGTATCAATGAAGGATGGACAGTTTGCGGTTGGCTTTGGAGGCCAGCCTCGCTGTATGATATGTAGTTACAGCCTAGGAATTGTCATGGCTGATTGTCAGGCCTAGAAGTTGAAGAGACTGAACCTCTTCCAGAGGATGACAAAGGAAATAGATAGGTAGGTTCATTTGATGATCCATCTGGAGCAACAAGGTGAGACTGTGCAATTTTCCACGATTGAAGGAGATGTTCCATTTATCAGACCAGTGTCTAATCATTTCTAGAATAGCAGAGAGAGACACAGCAGGGATGGGGGTACTGGACAACACAGTGTGGAGTCGTTGGCAAAAAAGGAAGAAGGGATTTTCCAGAGCAACAAATTAGTAAAATAATAAATAAAACAAAAAAACAACATCTGTACAAGCAATTATTGACGTACTTGGTGAGCAATAATTTTCTGTTGAAATAAATCAGCAGCCGAAGTTCCAACTGAAAACTACTTCATAAAGACTAGAGTCGGTCTGTGTTAGCAGAAAAATAAGGACAACTGACGAGAAAAATCATTGACAAGAACTTGAGAGAGGTAAGCTAACTGCCATGGGAAAAGAGGTTTGTGACATTTCAGATGGGAGTCCTTCTTCAGAGAGAGAGAGAGAGAGAGAGAGAGAGAGAGAGAGAGAGAGAGAGAGAGAGACAGAGAGAGAGAGAGAGAGAGAGAGAGAGAGAGAGAGAGAGAGAGAGAGAGAGAGAGAGAGAGAGAGAGAGAGAGAGAGAGAGAGAGAGAGAGAGAGAGAGAGAGAGAGAGAGAGAGAGAGAGAGAGAGAGAGAGAGAGAGAGAGAGAGAGAGAGAGAGAGAGAGAGAGAGAGAGAGAGAGAGAGAGAGAGAGAGAGAGAGAGAGAGAGAGAGAGAGAGAGAGAGAGAGAGAGAGGAGAAACCGAGCTGTTAGGGTTAGGGTTCTCCTCCCTCTCATCACTTGAGGAATTCCAAAACTAGTTCCAGCTCGACATACAAACAAAATGCAGCAATGTTCAAATTTGCACCTCACGAGCAAGCATTAATGGAATACAGTGATTATTTTTTGCTTTCTTAATTTGGTGACATTTATTTACCACTGGTAAAGGTACCCGGTATTGGCACTTTCCTTAATCTTTTGGCACCTTCCTTAATCTTTTCTTCACTGAATATAATTATCCAAACTTCAAAAAAAAAAAAAAGTTAAATACGGAGGAGAGATCACGGCCTTGCTTGCTTAAATGGGAACTCAAATGCAATTTTTTTTTCTTCTGAAAACCATTGAGAATCATTAATCACAGTCAAATTTAAAGGGAAGAAAATTGAAACTTGTTTGCCAATCACAAAGTGTCAAAAAAAAAAAAACCCTAGATTGTCGATTTTCGATTTTGCAAGTGACATCACATCTGGAATCCGCATTGATCCGAATAGTAGTTTGCATTGACAATGCAAGAAACAGTGCATGATGCCTGTTGGCTTAATGGTTAGGGTGGTGGTCTTGGGGTCCTAGGATCCTGAGTTCAAATCCCCCTCGACTGTTGAATAATACCAGGTGGGGTTGACTGCCTGTCATCCTTCCGAGGTCAGCAAAATGAGTGCCAGCTTGCTGGTATCCTGTGTTGGAGTGGTGACCTGTCAAGGATTGTGCCCAATAACCAAGGAGACTACTTCGGCAGCACCAACGATCTGCACAGAGTATGGTCCTGATGGATGGATGGATGGATGAAACAGTGCATGTTGAGCTCGGATTCTGATGCTGATTCCACCATCATTAGCAACTCTGAAGGTTTTCAGAATGTTGAAAGTGATCGGTGGGATTTTGGAGACAAAAATAATTATGGAAACGCTTACAGGGGAACTGTGTAGCCATAGCTTTGAGCCTTGTACGAGCAATTCAAGCAAAGCTGGGTGCAGTGTTCGTGAAGCTGAAAATGCTGGTCACATGATCACTTCAACTCAGTGGGGTTTGATTTTCCATTCAATTAACAGTTTATAGGGAGGGATTTTGTATTCATTGATAAATCAGTTGATGTATATGTATCATTAGAAATGAACAGGATAGAACCACCATCACAATTATATGTGGAACAATTACAGGCCCAGGCCAGGAATCAAACCGACGGCCTCTGGCAAACCATACCAGTGCTCTGCCATCTGAGCTATCTGGGCAACCCACTAGCTGAGCAATGCAATTCTTCCACAAATACAAGTGCCACTCTCTTTTTGTGCTGAAATGGCGATAACCACGACAGAGGAATCCTCTGGAAGAGTACTTGTCAGTCAGTTACCAGAGACCTTTCTGGAAGAGACTGGAACATTCGGCAAGTGGAGAACCAATCAGAAGCAACCACAAGCAGGTGGGAAGAGCCTCTGAGCATTCTTTACGATGTCCCGAGCCAGTCTCAATGTAAGCCCAAGTCGTGAGAGGAACGAACAGAACTGCTGGGGGAAAACCTCCTAGTCACTGAGGGAGCCTGCATCATTCCATCGGCGCTGTATTCCTGATCAAGTTGCATCGGTGCTGTATTCATGATTGAGTTGCAGCACCGATGTACAGTGTCGATGTATTCCTGAATGAGTTACGATCTGCCGGTGCTGTGTCTCTGCACTCGTTTCTGCTAGCATCAAAATCAGAGGGCAGACAGCAGCACGAGAACTACAAACCTGGTGGTTCCCACCGTCTCACACCACATCCCGACACCACGCCAACACCCTCCCCCCCACCCAACATAAGTCTCATCAACCCCACCCTTTCCGCTTCTTCACTTTGGGATCGCCAAAGGCACGCATTTTCTGTGTCCAGTAAGACAGGAGTCAATTCAATACTCCGCCCTGCTTCTATCTTCTCCTCTTGCCTACTTTCCTGGTTTATGTGATGGGGCCATGTCTTTGTATAAATAAGTCTGTATAAGGGGAAAATACATACTTGGGATTAAGATTCTACTCTTCTGTGTCTTTGCTGTAAATTGCCTTTCTATTGCTTTGTTTTTAAATAAATGCCATGCTTTTGATTGCCCTTTCATGACTTTGTAGAAACTTGCCCAATGAGACTATTGCCTGTGTGTGTAAACAAATGCTATTTCTTTTGAACTGATAAATGTTTCAGACCTGCTCGTTTATGTCTTTTCCTTCATTGGTTGGATATCGTGTGTACAAATAGATAGCCGGGAAGTCTTGCCCCATTGATTGGCTCTGCGATTAGCCAACGTTCACTCATGGTTTGCTCGGCCATACGCATTAAATAAATGGATGGACGTTGAGGGCGCAGTTCCCCAATTGAGACTACCAAAGCACTGGTAAGGTAACGCGGCAGTTAAGGAGCAAGGATCTTGCTCGGTTTTCGTGATTTCAATCAGCGTCCATGGTTGCCCAGCAACTCGCTGGACCATGGAGTTATCCAGAGGTCGGATAGAGAATCCGAGGTACCCCCTCGCGGTAACCCCTGAACCCCGGTTCCGTAACAATACTTTATAGATGTTCTTGGGTGAAAAAAAACAAACGTGTAAAAATTGTGGTGTACCTTGGCACAGTATGTGTGGACAGACAGACAAACGGACCCAAATGCAATACCCTCTCCTCTGGCAAGGGTAATTATGGATAAACATTTAAGATTTGTAAGAGAAACGATCGTTTACATATCCTGTTTCTGTTTTTTTTTTCTTTGGATACACTGTTGAGGCTCGTATGAGAGCTAACACACAGAACATACAACAAAGGGAGCAGGAGACAAGAGGGGTGGGAGAGGGAAGGAAAAAAAACAGTGTGGAACAGAGACATGAGGAGATCTGTGGAAGGGAGAAGGATGGGGCAGGGTACACATGGCAAACAAGATTGATACTTCAGGGACTTTCAGGTCCTTACACGACAGGGACTTTCAGGAAAGAAAGCAGGGAATTTGAAGTAGGTGGGTTTGGGGTGGATTAATGGGGGTAGAACATATCTGCTAAGATTCAGTGTCAATTTGCTGATCCAAAATAAAGCAAACATGTAATTCCAGCAAGCCAATAACATATTGTGACAGGAAGCCTTACGAGCTGCGAACTGTTCAATCCACTCCGAGGAATATAAAAAGTTTAGCAAAAACAGACAGGGTTTTGAATTTTTTTTAAAAATTGGATAAAGAAGGCCTTAAGTTGGTTGGTCTGTATAACCATGAAAATTAGGACTTGAGCAAAAACAGCGCATTTCAGTATACTGCAAGATTAAGGTCTCCCTCAATCCATGCTGTTTGGCAAACTCACCACACTTGCCAAACTGTGCCTTGGCGGAAGACTATGGGGGAATCAAACCCACAACAGCCGGTGGAGAAAGCAACAAGTCTTTCACCACTCGACCAAATTGCCAGCTTGACTTGGGTATATAAAAATGCAGATATTTTGTCATGCTGTGCTATTCTTACTTTGTGATTGCTTTTCCTTCTCCGATGTCCATCCATGCCGAGTTGCAGTTTTCCACCCCCTCCATCATCCTTCTCGATGTCGCCTTGCTGCTGAAACGCACGGCACGCCGCATTGCCATTACCACTCGCCCACACTCCCGGTTCCTTGTCGGAAATGCGCCAGCAAACTTTGGGGAATTATTCAGCTGCAGTAAATTGCCTTCAAGACTCCATCTTTCTATCCTGTGAGCTTTCTCAAGGGAATGCTGGCTAAAGAGAGAGAAAAAAATCAGCTGCAGGAAATGTGGTGAAATGGTCAGCAGGAAATGAAACACAGAAAGTACACCATACATGGATGGACCATAGCTTTGAGTTTTTGGAGAGAAGGCACTGTTCCTGCAATACCACGTGCAGGGCATTCGCAAAAGCCAAAACAAACGAGAAGAAAAACAGCATGTGGGTTACATTATCTTCAGATCCGAGACTTCTGGTTGGTTTCCGCTTCAGACCAACTATTACTGATAATGCTTGACATTTCGCAACTGATGTAGATAAATTAAAACACAAGGAGTAAAAATAAAAATAAAAACACCAAACATATTATTGGAAAATGAAGACAAAGTGCAGTTTCTTTTTGACGCAAGTGGTCATAATTCAAGTGAAGGGTAATACTCAGGGTAACAAATTTGCAATGGTAAATTGTCAATGCGCATTTACAGCACAGTTACAATTAATCGTAGTTTACCGACCCAGTTTAAGGGGCAGTTTCTTGGTAGGTAGGTCGACAGAGCTAAAACTAGGTCGACAGGTAGGTTGGGGCTCATGTAGGTCGACAGAGCTAAAACTATTTGTATTTTTCATTGTTGAATGCCATTATTTGTTTGAGCGGTCATACCTAGATTCAACTCCCGACCCAGTTATATTTCGCAGAGAGGGTGATTTATCAATGTGTGTGCCGCCACTTGGATGGACGCTAAACTGAACATCCCCTCTGCGGGCATTGGTTGGTGGACATTAAAGATCCCAAAGAATCCTTTTTGAAGAGTCGGCGAGCTATCGCCGGCACCGTGAATAAATTACAAATTCTTCCTGGGAAGGCAATGACAAACCGCCCCACATAATTGTTGCCAAGAAACTGCCTCGGTAGTACTGAACCTGCCTTTAGCCAGAACACCAGAATAATGTGAATATATACTGCATTGTAACGGTGGACCGCTGGGTGGACTCGTAATGAGATACACCACCTGCACGATAGCCAATTTTACGATGGACCATCGAAAGAGACGATACGGCGTCCGCCGGGAAAACTGAACACATCTTTGCTTCGGTTTTCGGCATACAGAAAAAGTCCAACAAGAATCTGCCGCTGTGATAGATTCCCAATTTGTTCAGAACTCTAGGGCTGAGCAACCCTGAGGAACTGTATTGTACTTTGAAGACCTCCTAATGAGGCTTGGCCAATGCCCCAAGGATATCTTACGATATAAAATAAGACAATTTTTTGTACGTATGTGTGTGTATATATGTCTGAAAATCACAGAAAATAAACACGGAGAATAAAATAAAAATAAACACGGAGAGAATAAGAAAATCACAGAAAATAAAAATAAACGCAATTAACTAGACGGAGGACCCTAAGTCACATGGTTGAGTTACATGGTTGAGTTATTGGCATCCACGGTCGGTTAAGCGACCCGCCACGTCACGGAATTATCAGTGTGCGTTGGCCTACAATTCCGGGGAGTCTGGTGGGAACCGAGATAGCTTCCCCCCCCCCCCCCCACCAGTGGTCTTCTCACTCGACCCCTGGCACATAACAATATATATATATATATATATATATATATATATATATATATATTTGTTTATTACGCTAATAAATGTGTGTGTGTGTGTGTCCTCCATGACTCCAAAACCACGAAAGCTAGCAGCCTGAAACTTTGCATGCATACGAAGAAAACTCCAAGGAAGTGCAAGAGTGAAAAATGGATGTTAGGGTTAATTAAAACGCCCCTTTTGAAGAAAATTAATGGCCTTATTTAATTATATCCTTTATCAGGTGCATCCTCGACCACCTCGCTCTTTGGGGTCTTAAGGCTTTGCAAGGTTACTTCGCTGGTGTCTAAAGCTGCCATGTTTTTTGGCCAACTCAACAATGCCTTGACCTCTAACAGGCCACAATGATTTCTTCACGATAAAGTTTATTTTTTCACTTTCCTCACTCATATTATCGAATGCCTGTTCATCATATACCTACGAATCGCAATATACATCACTTTTGGAAGTGCTGTAATTTTCAAATTAGGATCTTGGAGCGATTTCATGCATTATATGATACGATTTTCCACGATCTACTCTCACGGACTAATTAAAGTATATCATCGAAATATTATTTCGGTTTTGAAGATCGGATATCATCCGGACTAAATAAGTGTTGAAATCTGTTGTGAATTCTGATAATTTAAAGAAATAACGAGTCTTATAACTAAACCTATATACCTATTTACATTAAGCAAACAAGCCTATGTTCCTGCCTTCTCCATACATGCACAAGAAAATGTGAAATTTCCAAAGCATTACACTTATCTTTTTCTATTGTTTGGAGAATTCTATTGAGTGAACAAAAAAATTTAAGAATGTGCCAAAATTAATCAGCTTCATTGAGCCACATGACTGAATGCATTCACTGCTAAACCTCGCTCCCTGTCCCCCAGAGGGACTGCTAATCTATAGCATCTGCCAGATCGGTGTCTATATTTTTGGAGGTTTTGCGAGGTACTCTACAGCAAATTAAAGCAAATCTGGTGAAATGTGGTTGTTTTAAAATAAAGTTATAACGTTTGTGCAGACCACAAACGATGTACCACGTGACACGTGCACAGATGAGCAGGCAAGATGGCGGATTATCTGCAATGTTAATTTCACGGGTGATTGAACTTTGCAATGTCTCCAGGGTTGTTCTACATTAAGCAGCGGCTCTTTTGTGGATAAAATAATTATTTGAACGAATTCATTTTGTTTATGTAACTGCTGCGTGCGCGGTGAAGACCAGCTTTAAAGTAAAAGGTATCCTATATGGTATGCAGCCATAGCCTGGCCAGCTGTTCCTTATCAATCATTTAATTGGAGTGCTTGATTGAGTGCTTAATCCACTTGCTGAGTGTCTTATAATCAATTGCGCTCCATCATTCTGAGCGAATCGTTCACTCACTGTGGACGCTTTTGCCGCGCCACGTCATCCTGAGCGAGTGGTTCGTGCTCCATCATCCTGAGTGAGTAGTTCGTGCTCCGTCATTCTAAGTGAGTGGTTCGTGCTCCATCATTCTGAGTGAGTTGTTGTGAAATAACACCCGATTTCTGAGCCGTTTGCCGTGTGAACGTGTTTTTTTAATTCTCGAGCCAATTTTTTTTCCATCTGTTACATGCAGCTGTTTATGAAGAATAACGTTTGTGAACATATCCTTAAAACTTCGATATATAAATGCAGCGTTGTTTTTTGGTGAAAGCTCCTCAAGATTTCGGGGTTGTATACAGTACATACTGTAGCTGGTAATCACACTGACTCAAACCTGCCGATTCCCGAAAAATTGCTGATATCGGCCAAGCACTAATGTGTGTGCGTGTGTGCGTGGTTCATAAATCATAACAAATTATCTGTGCTCACTCTCCTACCCCACCCATTTCTCTCTGTGTCCCATCCTTGCTCTACTCCCTCCAAATACAGTGCAGCACCCTCATCCTACACCTACCTCTCTTACTCTGCCCTCCCCTCTATGTCTCTCTGTCTCTGTCTCTAGACATATCCGGATGGTGGTTATGGCTGGACGGTGTTTGTCTCTGGACGTGTCCGGGCAGTTTGTCTCTGGACGTGTCTAGATGGTATTTATCTCCAGACGTGTCCGGATGGGAATTTGTCTCCTGAAACGTCTGGGTGGTGTTTATGTCTGGACGGGAGTTTGTCTACGGACGTGTCCGGGTGGTGTTTGTCTCCAGACGCATCGGGGCGGTGTTTGTCTCTGGACGCGTCCAGGCGGTGTTTATGTCCGAACGGATCTCTGGATGCGTCCGGCGGGTTTTGGCTCCGGACGTGTCCGGGCGGTGTATGTTTCTGGGCTGTATTTATAGTATGACCGGTAGAAAACGGATTTCAGACATTATTTTGTTTCCATCTTCACTGTTTTTCGATGCAGAATCATTTTGATGAAACAGTATGAATCGTAATTAACGTTCCACCGCACGTCTACCTTCCCTATCACCTCACACTGTCTTTCCTTCCCCCTCCATTTTCTCCCCCTCCCTTCCATTCTCTTCTCTTCTCTCTCTTCTCTCTCCCCCCCCCCCCACTCTTTTCCCGTCAAAGAAGCAACGGGTAGTCCTTGCTTTTTGTGTATTTATATTGTTACGAATCTGGAAACCATGCGCACTCAACATTCAGGTCCCAAAGTTAGTTATGCAGGTAAGTACGTGTGAGACAGCTCCCTTCCTTTTGTCTAGTGGGAGAGTCAAATATGTGCGTTGTGATTTTTCTTTTAATAGTTAGGTTATTACATCTCAGCACCTGCTCATCACGCTCCATCACCACCGTTGGCTGCTCGTACCTTGACTTGCCGAGAGGGGGGCCTCGCGGTCCCAGTCCTTTGTTTCCATGAACGTTCCACAAGCAATGGTGGCTTCACCACCATTCACCTTCCTCAAACACGCGTGGAGGGGAGGGGCGGCATTCTCAGGGCATGGCCGAAATCCCGCCCAGGAAGGCTGTGCCTGCAGGATCCTGGCCAATTAGAGGCGAACAGTGAGGTGTGCTCACCAAGGCCCCTCCCCACTTAGGGAAGTCCATAAATTCCAGAGACTCTCTGAGGCGTAGTTGATGGGTTGCACGAGAGTTCTGAGAGTTTCTTAAGGGTTTTTTGGCTGTTCCGAAGGGGTGGTTACGAGGGGCGATTACGAAGAGTGGTCACAGGAGGTCTACGTTGCTGTACGAAGGGGTTTTTGCTGTCACGAGGGTTGAGCAGAGGGCCATCGAGGCGGCGAACGTGTCTCTGCTGGCCCTCTACAAGGAAGGACAGAGCGACACTGACCCCCCCCTCCGTGGATCCCGATTATTCGCCACCCGAACTCCGCCACGAGCCTCGAGTCCCCCATGTGTGACGGGGGATCGGACCAACGACCTTTGTCCGGTGCCGCATCACGGAGTACTCCCTTCCCTCCGACGACCAGGTACAAGCTAAACTCTGACCCCAGCTCGTCTCACTCATCAGCTGGAGGGTCGAATAAAGAACATTGGGTTTTCTTTTCATTTATCTGTGTCTGAGTGTGTTGGGCCCATCTTGTAAGTGGAACTGCATAAGTGTTTTTGCCCATTGTAAATACTTGCATTGAATATTTGGGTTAAGTTTCGCTTCTCTTGTCTTTTGTTTACTGTAAATAAATTATTAGAAATGTTCCCAGTTCGTTCCCATCCTTTCTTTATTTGGTCCAGCATGGTCCGGGTCTGAGTTTAGACAGGGTTTCATCCGCAGTAACGGGTACATCGTAGCCGGAACGTCCTGGGCAGGCCCGCTTGACTGCATCCGAGCCGGAGTTGGTCGGTGGAAGTTGATACTCTACCGTAGCTGGTAGAGTGATCCGGTTCGGCCAGAAGTTCTGAGGGCATGAATTCCCGGTAGCCAAGACTGCGTGGTTATTTAGGTATATTGGGATCTACACAATTAACCCTACACCACGCGGTCGAGATATTGGCGTTTAACGGTCGATTAATCGATCCGCCGGCTTTGGAGTTATCTGGAGCGACGGCCTATAAATTCCGGGGAGTCTGGTTGGAGACAGCGTAGACTTTCCCATCTCGCGGTCATTCTCGCCACCGACCCCCGACCCACAACAATACACACACACACACACACACACACACACACACACACACACACACACACACACACACACACACACACACACACACACACACACACATTAATTTAAAAAAAATAGTTTCTTGGAAGGATAAAAACTTTTAAAGTTCGCGTTAAGGATAAAAATTTAACATGCTCAAGAAAATGTCACCCATCAGTTTTTACCCACAGTTTCATACAGTACATCAGCAGAACTCAAAGACCGGAAAAGCACCATGTTTGTCGAAGTACGGTACTGTAAAAATACATGAATAAATGAACAATAAGGATCAAACGTTGACTCATTCATAATTGAGCTGATTAATTATCACGACGATCATAGGTACACTCCCAAATGGTCCACGTGGACCATCACCAGGATGGAAGTGAAGCCACAGTAAAGAAGGGAAAACGTCGGTAGTTAAACTCCGCATCATGCGAAGCCGTAAACACGTTCGAGCTCTCCGAAGCTCCGCGTCTCGCTCACAGTGCTGCGTCTGCGGCGAGGAACGCGCACCTGAAACCCTTTCGGCGAACTAGTCGAGGCCGCCTCTGCCGCTCTAGGCCGCAGCGCTCTCTCCCCGATCTCCAGCCTCCAGAACAGCTCAGGACGTTTTCATGCAGTGCGAGTTCCCGATGGAGACGAGCTGAAGCGAAGAGCGAAACAGCCCCGTCCGAACGCCGCCGTACTGGCGAGTGCGCAGCGTTTGTTGTCCGAAAACGCGACCACGACGCCCGTTATGGCCAAGAACCGCTATTAACCATCGCGTCCGGGACGTTCCACCTCCACGAAGGATGTTCCCATCGGGCCGGGCTGCCCGAGACAAAAGGACGCGCGTCGGGGCCTCCAGGGATACGGGGACCGTCAATCAACTGCGCGGGGAAAGGGAAACCCCACCACGATCGTGATGCGTCATTTGGTGCCCCTATCGACGGCAGGGTTAACTCCTGTTTGTCGACGTCCGAAAAATCGTAATCATCAGTCTCAGTGTGTTGAGAGTTTGTTGTGCATCTCCTTTTCACTTCGTTCCGCGTGGAACGACGATTCGATGTTTACAGGTGTTTACATCGTGTGTACAGGTGTACAAGGATCGTGAGTGTACGACTGAACGACAACTATTTCCTTAACCTGCCGCAATTATTATTATAATCCCCACTTTCTTGTGGTGCGGTTGACCGAGCTGGGAAAGTTTTTTTCCCAATTAAATCTTTCACGGAGCACCTGGCCAGGCCTGACGTTCTGGTTTGACTGTTCAAGGTCGTTTTGCGCATGAATTTGTAATTTGTTTAGGGTGCCGGAGATAACTAATACCAGCAGAAGATACAGCCAGCTTAACATCCATCGGATATATATATATATATATATATATATATATATATATATATATATATATATATATATATATATATATATATATATATATATATATATATATCTCTCTCTCTCTCTCTCTCTCTCTCTCTCTCTCTCTCTCTCTCTCTCTCTCTCTCTCTCTCTCTCTCTCTCTCTCTCTCTCTCTCTCTCTCTCTCTCTCTCTCTCTCTCTCACACACACACACACACACACACACACACACAGTCACGTGTTTTGAAAATTTGTGTAATAATCTCCTTTTCACGTACAGCCTCACCTCGAACGCAGACTCGGTCCGGACATCATGCTCCTCTCGGACATGTATACACTCAATGTTCGGGAGGAGCATGGACAACTCGGACGGTAGAGCGCATGTTCAGTCCGCCAGGCTGAACAGTTTACGTTTTCGATCCCACTGATAGGCTGGATTCGGATCTTCACAAAAATCGAATCAATTCGTCCTTGTTACACACCCAACCTGTCCGCCAAGTTTCATCCAAATCCGTCCACAACTGTTTGAGATATCATGCTCACAGACAGACAGACAGACAGACAGACAGACAGACAGACAGACAGACAGACAGGAGTGAAAACATCACCTTTGATTGCACAGGTGAAAAGGGGGGAAAAAATTTTTTTTTCCTCAATCACCATATCCACATAAACGGGAGAAGAGACGTTGCTTTGATAGGACAAACCCCAAGGGAAGGTGCAGATGGGGATAATAAATAAATAATAACAGCCTCATCACAAAGCTGCAAAAGCACCAATTACTGTGAGGACAGCTGGTGCGTAAACCATGGGTTCCAACGTCCTACAGACAAAGAACGTTTGGGAGGGGAAGCCGAGAACACCTGGCTCGATCTATAGTCTGTCAGACTTCACCGTACACTTTAATTAAATACAAGTGATGCCACTAATTGTACATCTCGGTTATGTAATAATGATGGCTCTTTGCGTGCTCCTATAGAATCCAGGGAGACCATATGCTGGTCAATATACTTCATCAGATACTGTAGCAGCGTTGCCCTGTGCTGGCTACGTCGTTTGCTGAAGATGCTTTGGACGTGAATTTGAAGGTACGGTCACTCACGTGTGGGATGGGTGAAGGTAACTGGTATTGCTGTAGCACAGGTATGATGTTCTTTATCCAAGTTCACATCCAAAATCCAAGTTCATGCAACTGTGCCTCTGTTTTTTGCTAGATGTAGATTGCAGATTGCTAGATACAGTGCCTGCTGTTCCCAATAATCTGGTACTCGTTTTGCCAACCTCAAGTGGATGACAGGCTGCATCACCCCACCTGGTGTTATTGAAAGGAAGGACAGGGGCTCAAACTCAAGACCCAAGGAGATCTTAAGCCAGCCACCCCGAACCGCTAAGCCAACACCAGGCTTGGCTGTACGATAAGTAATGCCAATTGCAAGCCATGGTTGAGTGCCCTCCTTTGGGAGAGTGCTCGACCAGCACCGTTTCAACGAAGTTCTCCCGTAATCCGTCAGAACTCTTACATTTGGAATAAGAAGCAAATCCCCCACGTGATGCCATTGTATATGCACAGTAGGTAACATCATGTGGGGATGCTTCAGGTTTATGCTGGACGGTCAACGTCCCAGACAGGTGGTTAAAGAGGCTCAAGCTATAGGTCGCCAAAAGGTTTCCTGCAGCACCCAGACAATGAAACTTAGCAATATGTATACTGGGGAAACCTGAGAACCACGCAGGAGAACACAAAAGTAAAGCCATTTCAAGGTTTTGTCCAAAAGGTACAAAGCTCAGGATATGCAACATTTTAACTTCGGAATAGCCTCCATGGGGAGGTGCAGATGGCCATGTGTGTTCCAATCTTAAATGTCCTCTTAGAGGGGCAGAGTGGCACAGGCCTGCAATAGAATAGATAACCAAGGGATTTTGATGTATTGAGGGAATATACGAGTACGTATGAGTATACTTATTTTGATTAACAATCTGATCAGGTTAAAACTCTCAGCTATGATATTGTTACGGCTGTGGAAATTCGCATTACACCATAAAGGGCCCGTAGGTGAGATATCTCTAAGTACATGTGTAGTTAGCCCAAACCCATTGTATAGAGGGAATTTATGTGATTCATCCAGGCTGCGACGCTTTGAGTTAGCCATTTTTTCTGTTTTATCTTTATTTTGAACCAACCACGTCTCAACCGCCATCACACAACAATCACGCCACCGCCACCATCTACGCTCCCACATCATCGCATCACCGCCATTCCCAAACGGCATCATAACCATCGAACCACCACCGAAAACCCGCCACCACCTTCACCTCTCTCCTTCTACGGCCATTACCGCACCACCTGTGAACACTGAATGTCGGGCTGTCTCGGGCCCGTTCGGCGTTTGGTGCCGAGCGCGCCAGCCGCGAGCGCGAAGGCGGCCTTTCCGAGGGGAAAATTCGGATCAAAAACGCTACACACCCACTTCTCCTCTGTCCAATTAGCAAGCGCGGGGTGGCTTGGCCCCGCCTCCAAGCGTGTGTATGTGAAGTTCGTATATGCAAATTTTAGGATCAGGAGAGGTTCACGCCCATTTTTTCCCGACCAATGGCTGACCGGGGGGGGGGCGGCGTGGCCCCGCCTCCAATCGCGTTCTGATCCTAAAATTTGCATATTGGCTGCTCCTGCCCGCCTATAAAAAGGCGAGCGCAAGGCAAAAAGAGTGGCAGAGTCAAGTCGGTCGGGTGAGGAGAGTGCGGAACTGAGAAGAGTTGCGGGAAGAGTTGAGTTCTGGAGTTGCCTGGAGAGGGTCGTCGAGAAGTAGCTGTTGGGGACGCGTTGCGTTGCGTTGGTGAAGTTGAGGCGAGTGCGCGCGGTGGAACTGCAGGCAAGGGAGCTCGGGTCCGAGGCGAGAAGGACGGCGGTTGGCGACGAGGTTACGGTGTGGGGGATCGCTCGTCTCGTCGCGGGACCCAAGCCAGCCAGCCACTCCCCTCCCCCAGGGCATCAACAATCTCCCTTCCCCCCGCACTGAGATCGTGCAAAAGGGGGCCCCACTCCCACCCCACCCCAAACGTCGTGCCAACGAAACCCGCCAAGGAGCATGGAGTCGGGGCACAGCCGCGCTGCCACATTTGCGGCTCGCCCGCCAACGCGTCACGAGGACGCGGGTAGGACCCCCCCGGTCTCGCGGACCTGGGCGCTCCTCTAGGTCCCGCGCATATTTGGCCTACGGGCCTGTCTGCCTCCTTGTCTATGAGGGTGGCTTCTTTCCTTTGCTTTTGTGTAAATGTGTGTTGGCGCCGTCTGCGAAGTAAAGCTGTATAAGTGTTGCCGTATGTGCGCGTAGTCGGTATTAACTCTGCGTCGTTGTTGCTTTTATTGTTTTGGTTGCTTTATGTGCATTTTGACTGTATGGCTGTATATACGTGCTTTCCGTGTGCCTGGAAATAAATGTGCATTGTGTGAACTATTTTCCCATTTCGCTTCGTCTCCTTCCTTTTAATTGACTCTCCATCCTGCTTCACGTAAAGGGTTCGTAGTGGGTGCAAAACGCCCGGTAAATAATCTTAACCGTCGAGGTCGACGATAATACCGCTCGGTTATCCCGATAGTACGGAACGGGCTGCCCAAGCGGCTCGTGTCCGGAGTCGACCTGCAGCGAGGTACGATCGCCCGGTTTACCATCCGCATGGGTACTTAGGTAGGTCGAGTTTGGCGAACAACCCTATCCTACGCGGGTGGCCGATTGGCACGATTGTGGTGAGGTCGAAAGGCCCACCCATGACTGGCTCCGGGCGATAGTTCCCGGAGGGTCACGACTGAATTGTCCGTCCGGTGGGCGACGTGCCGCGATCCGAGTTACGTGGCCGTCCGCACGCCGGCGTGCGCGAATTCGCAACAATATGTTCAATCTTGGGTGCCCCAATGCCTCGCAGCGCAGTGGACAATGCGATGACTGATATCATTATGATACTTGATGTGTAAAATATTTCATTGATGAAGGAGTGGTAGTTAGACAATAATGTGTATTTGATTTCAAATGAATAGAAATTCCAGAAAAAAAGAAAAAGGGGAAAGGTTTTGGCTCAACTCTTCCACCTTGTGGGGTCAGCCAGGGAAAGGTTTTGGCTCAACTTCTCCATATTGTGGGGTCGGCCAGGGAAAGGTTTTGGATCAACTCTTCCATGAACCGGCTGACCAGGGCTAGTGTTTGACTGGAGCTGTTTGGGGCAGGAATATGGAATTTGTTCAGGAGGCTGGCACGCAATGGCCTCTTCTTTGCAAAAGACACCATGGGATCTTTAACGTCCACAAACTAATCTAGCAGATGTGACACCTGGCTTAACCTCCAACCAGAAGAGGGTGCACTTTGTGGCCTGGTCTACAAAATACCAATTTGACAGATCAGAGTCAGGTTGGGAATTGAACGCAGACTAGCAGCTTAGAAGTGTTTGTCTGACAAACAAGATGTTGAATTTAAATAACTATGCTATACTATGATGCACTTCTCAAAATCAACTTATAGCCACTCTTACACAGAGCAAATTGGAACCATAGAGAATGTTCAATTCAAGACCAAGGTCAAAGCAAAGGCTCAATATGAGTGCCTGAGAAATAAAGCACACCACATCGCATGTTTAATAAATAAAGGATCGCAAGTGCAAGTTCCCATTATGAATTCTGATCCAAGATCAACTTCAACCATTTTCATCAGAAATGCCATTAACACCAAGGCTATACTAACTTACCTTGACCGATTACTTTGTTATTAACTCAATTTGGCCCTGGATGTGGGATCGCCCAGTTCACTTAACAGGGGTTTGTAATGAAACTGTAGTTTTAGATGCATCCTTACCTCTTGGGTAAAGTGTGTTACGAGTTTAACCTTAAAGACTATAAGTTATAAGACTATGACAGAGAAAGCTTCTGTAGCCCAGGGCAGGTTTGAATAAGGAAAACTTAATTGTCTCCATATTATCCCAAACCCAACTCACCCACATCCCCTCCTTCTAAAAAAAAATGTGGTCATATGACCTGTTCTTTAAGAATTTACTCCATTTCCTGCATTTGTTAAGTCTTTGGGTTCAACATGGTATTTTGTACATGTTAAAGAAAGTTCTAATAGGATAATAAATATTCCCTAATAGGATCTTTAACACAGGAGGTCATTACACCCCTCAATGCTTGCACTCGTATTGCTAGCATATGGTTGTTCGTCCATGATCTATCCTTTTTAAATGCTGAGCGTCAGACAAGGAAGCAGCACGGACCATTTTAAAAATGACTTCGCTGGAGTTTGAACCAACGACCTCCCAGTCTCAGAGTAGACATTCGAACCATTTTAAAATGACTTGGCCAGGGTTTGAACCAATGCACCCCCCCCCCCCCCCCCAGTCTCAGAGTCGACGTTTGAAACAGAGCACCACCGAATCTAGTTAAAGATTAGTGAGCTTCCACAAAGATTGTCCAGCAAGTTTGAAAAACCAAGCAAGCTGGCATGCTAAGATACACTTGTGTTTCCATTAATATAAACCTGAAAAAAAAATCAATTCAACAGCTGCATACCTCCAATTTGGGGTAATGGTCAATGATATGTCTGAAAAGACATGTTTTCCCTTACAAATATGAAAACGCCATTGGCATCCTGTATGGACATAAAACAATAGTTTGATCAGCTGATTAAAATAAAACTAAAACACTTTTGTTCATTTCTGAAATGAAAAACTGATCCATCAATTATATATTTAGTGAATGAACAATACCGCCTTTGAATTGCATTTAGTGTGGTCGGAGTGAAGTTTGTAAAAATGGTGAGGCCTGAAAACGAGTCGACATTGGAACGAAAGGAGGGTGAGAGATTCCTGAAGATTTCCTTCAGCTTACGACTGCCTGATTCAACGACCATCCAGACATCAGGAGAGAGGAAGAGAGAGATCTTCAGCTTGGGGTTTCTTCAACCTCAACTCAATTCGATTTGAGACTCTCACTCCACTCGTGACAGTGAAACAAATGCTCGAACCCCCCTCCTTCCCAATTCCACCCCTTCCACCCCCTCCTTCCCTTCCATCTGTGTTGTTGTTACACTGGTGATGCTATCGATGTCATGGCTGTTTATGTGAAGCTTCAAGGTGTTAAAGTGCCAGCAGGAAGCCATTATCCACGTTTGGATGGGATGGATCGCCCCTGCCCAGCTATCTTGTGAGTTTTCAAAAACAAAATCCACAGAGCTGCTGCAGATGCTTTTGTTGCAGAAACAGTTTCTCTTTCATTAAAAAATCTAGTGATAAACGGTGGATCTGGAGTGGGGTCCATGGGGTTCGAACTTCCACTGCAACCCCTCATTTTTTTTTCGGAAACATAAAAGATAATTAATATACCATAACTCAATGACAACACCTTCATATACAACACGATTTCCTGAACCCTGAATTAGTCTCTGGTACGCATAAGCATATTTAATAACATTGAGGAAGAGGGTATTCTAAAGCTCGGTATTTTAAAAGGAGAACAATTTGGGTAGTTATACTTTCCTTGATTTTTTATTACTCCTGCCATCAAAGGTGGATAAAGGCTATATTTTCACAACTCTCTGTCCATCTGTCTGTCTGTCGTGAGCACGATATCTCCAAAAGTTATAGACGGATTCGGACGAAATTTGGAGGAGATGTTGGGTGTGTGACAAGGATGAATTGATTCGATTTGGGTGAAGATCAGAATCTGGATCCGGATATGGGAGTGTTTTAATTTTTAAAGTGATTATTTAGAGGAAGAGCAGGAGATACAGTGCTGATGGAAAGTCTACACACCCTTTCAAAATTTTCACCTTTTGTTGCCTTATCGCCTGGAATTAAATTCCATTAAATCAGACTTTTTCCACCTTTATTCACATCGTAACCCACAACTTCCAAGTGAAAAATAAATTGTACAAATTTCAGAAAATTAATTAAAAACACAAAACTAGAATATTGTGGTTGGATAAGTGTTCACACCCCTGAGTTAATACTTGGTGGAAGCACCTTTGACAGCAATTACAGCAGTCTGTTGGGATATGTCTCTACCAACTTTGCAGACCTTGATTAGGCAATATTTGCCCATTCTTCTGTACAAAACTGTTCAAGCTCAGTCAAGTTGTGTGGGGAGTATTGATGGACAGAAATCTTCAAGTCATGCCACAGATTTTCGATTGGATTTAGGTCGAGGCTCTGACTGGGCCACTCAAGGACATTGTTCCTTAGCCACTCCAGTGTAGCTTTGGCTGTGTGCTTCAGGTCGTTGTCATGCTGAAAGGTGAACTACCATCCCAATTTCAGCTTTCTTGTAGAGGGCAGCAGGTTTTCCTCTCTGATTTTGCTGAATTTTTCTCCATCAATTTTCCCTTCTATCTTGACAAGTGCCCCAGTCCTTGCTGATGAGAAACATCCTTATATCATGATGCTGCAACCACCATGCTTCAAAGTAGGGATGGTGTTCTTTGGGTGATGTGCTGTGTTGGGTTTGTGCCAAACATAACGTTTTGCATTTAGGCCAAAAAGTTCCACCACGGTTTCGTCAGACCACAAAACTTTTTGCCACATGGCTTTAGAATCTTCAGAATGTTTTTTTGCATACCTCAAACAGGATTCAAGGTGGGCTTTTTGAGTAATGGCTTCCTTCTTGCCACCCTACCGTACAGGCCAGACGAGTGTGTAGAGTGCTTGGGATATTGTTGTCACAGTACTGCAGTGGTGTTCCACATGGTACAACCGAAGTAAGCACGGTTGGTACAACCGAAGCAAGCGCAGCTTTCCGGCATCTTTGGGTGTTTGAGTTAATGTTATTACTTCATAAGCAATTTTGCCTG
This sequence comes from Eptatretus burgeri, assembly GCF_056783735.1. NCBI lineage: Eukaryota > Metazoa > Chordata > Myxini > Myxiniformes > Myxinidae > Eptatretus > Eptatretus burgeri. The sequence goes on from NC_140965.1 coordinate 79,261,136, forward strand.
GAACGATGATGGCAGACAAGCTTTCTAATCTGGCCATGATTTAATCGAACTATGTCCTCTAGTGATTGAAATGTAACTCTATGGGGGATGGGGACGTTTTGGGCAGTCGGAGCTGCTGCTGGATTTGATTCTGTGGTGTGAATTTTGGGATTCGGCTTGGGTTGAGAGATTCTGGGGCTTATCCTATTTTGGTTGTCAAACGTATGCTGAAATTAAATAAAGGTGGTTGTGGGGTTTGGACTACGGGTTTGGGCTTATCGACAGATCTGGCTGAAGGAGGGGTGCTCGTTTGTCCAGTTCGCACGTTCTTTGACACTCTGGGCAATGTGTGACCCCCTCGAAGAGATCCAGTTCCACAGTGGGTAAACAGGGTGGCAGCTGCAGTTCGAGTCGCATACCTCAAGGGAAGCCCATGTTACAATGATAGTCAGAGTCAACCCGACCTGGTATTAATTCAACAGCCAGGGAGATTTAAAACTCAGGATCCGAGGATCCCAAGCCAACACCAGGAACAGTGTAATCCACTAACCATGAAGCCAACACCAGGAGTACTGTAACCCGGTAAGAAGTGTAATCCATCCGAGAGAGGGCACACACATTGATGAATCACCATGCCTGTGAAACACCGGGATGATAGTTTATCGCTGGGTCGGGATTCGAACCCAGGCGACACAGCTTTGAGCAAGCGTGCGTAAGAGAAAAATAAACAATAGGAGAAGAATACACTCTGTCGCACACAATTGCCAAAATGACCGCCATGCCGAACCCTTTTGAAGAATAATCTTCATGAGTCATTTCGATGTATTTTAACTCATATCAAATTGAAATATATCTTAATGGTTGAATATTCAACATGTGGTCTCAACGTTTTGAGAGTTAACCCTCCATCTGAGAAAAAGATCAACAATGAAGAAAGTCCTTCAACCAGTTTCTCGCTTCCCACGGCAGTGAGCACACCTTGATTAACGAACGTTCTGTTAATTTCATCCATTGTCGTTTTTATTTTTTTTTCGAGTCAAGGCTCGTGGAAGAGCTCGAACACTGAACAGATCAGGAGGCAGCAGGACAAAAAGAAGAGTAGAATGAGAGAGAGGAGGTGTGGAGGGAACACCAACGGCAAAGTTGAAGGACAAAATAGAGGGAGACTTGGACAAATAATGAGTGTGGAGAGGAAAGAGGGGCAGGAAAGGATGCATGGGGTTGGCAGGATGGATACAGATGGAAACTCCAAAGAAGGAACAACTTGAACTTTAGAAAGAGTGAGGATTGGGGTTGGGAAAAAAGGGGGGGAGGTGATTAACAAGGGTAGAAAAGATCATTGTTTTGGATTGGGGATGACCTGAGATGTTGGTGAACAGGTGTCTTGAAAACCTATAGGGAAGAGTGACATATTGAAGAGAATGTGGAAGTTTATTCCACAGGTGGGGAAAAGAGAAGGGAGTACCCAGAGGGGAGCATGGCAGACAGTTAAATCAATAACGATAACATAAATTGACAACCAGGTGACACCAGCGCACGACATAAAACAGAAGATTTAAAATACTATTTATGTATTCCTACTGTCTATGGTTCAAGCACTAATATCATTCCATAAGAATTTCATCACAATGATTCATCATCAGCCCTCATTAACTGTAAAATTCCCCCACAGGAATACAAGTTACGTTCAATGCTTTTTAAAACGTACTCAAAGTTACACACATATATTCAATGCAGTTTCAAATACTCCCGCAACTCTTAGAAAGGCAACATTACACTCACATTTTTAATACAACCTTTTTTTTGCGATACGTGCCATGAATCAGTCTTTATCTTGCACTGTCGACACAATTATGAAGGCTCTGGATGTGCAGTTTGTGACTGGCCAGCCGTGTGTGGTTAGCGAGCCCTCGTGGGTGAATTTTCTTCGCAGTAAGGGATCACGCTGTGCCCCGACTGTGTCGTGCATGCTAAGGAAGGAGGAGGGCTGACATTGATGTGAGATATCCAGAGAAGTTGTCAGTGTGGATTGTCAATGTGGATGGCACCCATAGTGTTGCGTTGGTCCCTCGTGAACTCAAGCGATCTGCTGGCAGGAAGAACCTCCACACCTGTGAAGGTGCAATGGGTTACAATCGGGTCTGTGGTCATCGTGTGCCCGAAGGTGCAAGGCTCTCGAGCCATCGCAACCCATCTCTGCCATGCATAGCTCGCTCTGGCAAAACGAACTTGACTGCACTCAGCTGCTCCAAAGTCCCCGCACTCTGCTGGAGCTGGATCTGTGGTTCACTTCTGAAGTCCTCCGCTTCTCTTCAATGCTCATCGCTTCACCTTATATTGTAACGACGCAAGGTCAACCCCTAAACAGGGTGACAGACAGTCTGAATTCCAAGATTGACCAAAGCTTGACCATTGGTTCCGAGCATCGTTTTCCATCACAAATCTTTCATCCAGTCTCTCTCCCTCCAATGTAGGAGTGTCGCTGTCATGTTACTCAAACATTGTAACCTCAACAAAAGTCATCCTTATTGTTATGTTGACACTCCATCACAGTGCTGAGATGCTACTGACACATTCAGCTGTCTGCACACGTACCCTTTCACCCAATGCCTACAACAATTATTGAATTCAAGTTGCCTTTTACACAGAAACTATCATAATTAACATCTTCAATTATTATATAGGATTCACTAATCCATAACACCATCTCAGACGAATAACTATATTTTCCCAATTTTTTTTTTCCTTCTGGCATCTGCTGGGAATCTGTACATTTTGAAACCTTTCTCTGATCGATTGGTACATGCAATGACACAGCATCATGTCATTTTAAAAAGAATGATGAGCTATTGTGTGCTCATTCAATGAACTCCTAATGGAAACAAAATGGCACCCATGACCCACGTGACCAAAATTTTTTGGGACGCGCCATGACGTTACTCCGAGTATTTAAGGAATCTAGAACGAAGCTCCCAACCCTCTCTCTCCCCTGTGTGTACGTAATAAAGAGATTTCCTCGAATGTTCGATTAAACTTGTGCACTTGTGGCAACTTTGATAATATAATTTGCCTTCTAAATAAATGGAAGATTTCTCTTGTTTAAAATAAATGGTGAGGTGAACATTACATACTTATATCGAGGGCACCTTTCCAGTAGAATATGTTGTGGCAAAGACGGTGGTTGTTATTTCTAGTTTATTTCTCGTTGGGTTGCTAAAAAAGAACCCCACAGTGGCTAACACGCCAGCAAGGGCTGGAAAATGTGTTGCAGATCATACAAGAACACATAATACAATTTGTTTAAATGAGATAAGAGAAGAAAGTACATACAAAAGGAATACATAACAGACAATGTCAATAATATAAATATTCATATTTAACAGAACCGAGGGATTCAGCAAACAACTTGTTAACAGCAACAAGAGTATTGGCTTCCACAGTATTAGATGGCAAAGAGTTCCATGTCTGAAAGATTCTTACATCAAAATATCTCAATCCAGCTTCACAAGTACAATAAGTCTGGAATATCCTAAAGCGATGGCCTCCAATACTAATGAGTAGAGACTGTGGTGTACTTTCCATTGGTGCCAATTTGTTAGTACTTTTAGATCATGAACTTTGTTCCATTTACTCGTCCAATGAATGGCAGTCGTGTAGGCGTGGTTTTTAACAAAATCTGGTCTCCAACCAATCATTTTTCCCCACAATACTATCGGACTCTGGGACCCCCCAACACTTCCCCTTGAGGGACGAGCAGAGAGGAAGGCTTTAACCAAGTGTGACGATGCTGCCTGGTGGCTCGCTTTTTACCATCGTGGAAATGATTTGCGGACTTGAGTTTCACTGGAGTTAAACTAAAGTTCACTGTAGTTCACTGGATTTAAACCATGTTTGTGGCCCTATCCTCCAGCAGCACCTTGATCTCTGCACCCGCAACTTTGTACCATGTTCTTCAGATGAAGATCACAGCTCGATCTTCAATGAGTTTTTGCTCCTTTCAACCGCAGGACTACGAACATCGAACCTCTTTTGGTGAGCAGCTTATTCTCATGAGCACTAGCCATTTCCGACACCTGAGTCACCGAGTAGGTCATATTATTTTGTGGACGCAATGCCAAATTTGCCCACTGGTGATACACCATTTCTTTCTTCTTGTTGAACTTGTGACAGCATTCACCAATATTCAAGCTCAACTGCTCATCACCATAGAATTAAAATGTTCTAACGAACAAAGGTTCAATTGTCAGAAATAACCTTTTGATTCTAAGGCGATGAGCTTATGGGACACCGCTCAGACTGGCCGAAGTCATCAACCTTTTCAGGCGAGTAGAATTGGATAACTCAATTTTCTATATTGGTGACCATGATGCGATTACTTGGTATCATGTCTGTCGAAGCTGCATCCGATGACGACGTCCACCAAGATGCATCTGCTGAGGTACCTCCGTCAGCAGTGGTGGCCATTCGTTTAAAACTCTCTCCCTTCTGGCCAACTGATCACACATTGTGGTTTTTATAAGTTTAAGCGTAGTTCCTATCCAGGCATGTCACCACTGAGGATAAATTCTTTGCCTATCTTGTTGGACATCTCCAGCCAGAAATAGTGCAAGAAGTGAGGGACCTCTTAATTGCTCCACCAGCCTCGGAACATTATACCAAACTCAAGGCTGAGGTCATCAGGCATACCTCGGCTTCAGACCAAAAGAGACGACACAAACGACTCATTTCTGAAAAGTTTGGTGAAAGAAAACCCCCTCAGCTTTTGTGAAGCATGAGACAGCTGATTGGGGACAATACGTGGGAGAATACCATCTTAAAGCAGCTGTTTCTCCAGAGAATTCTCACCAGCATCCAACTGATCTTGGCCTCGACTAAACAGGCTGTCGACATCAAACAACTGGCGGACCTCGCCACTAAGATCATGGAAGTCTCTTCTCACGTGGTTTAATTAATCACATGGTTTAATTACCGGGGAAACACGCCCTCGGTACGCCTTGTCTGAACCGGATCACTTTACCGGATCGGATGCAGCCGAGCGACACTGCCAAGGACGTACCGGATAAAAGGAACGGATCGTTGGGAATAAAGTGCTGGCTAAACTTGGATTTGGACCATGCTGGATCAATGGAAGAAAAGACAAAAACGAGCAGGGAACATTCCTAATGATAATTATTTATTTACAAGTAGGCGAGGAAAGCTATGTGGCACAGTGAAGATTTATTGGGGTGTGTTGTGCAGGGATAGAAAGAAGCGTGTGGTGCGACAATAAACAGGCAACTTACAAAAGGGGACACAGAGCAGACTTAACTCGGAAAAAATAACAATAACAATAACAATCTTCTACAGTCTTACCTAAGCAGACAGGCGCCAAAACACACACACACACACACACACACACACACACACACACACACACACACACACACACACACACACACACACACACACACACACAGAACCCGATTAAGAGGGAGTTTTGCAACCGGGGAGGGGGGGGGGTGGTTGAGACCATGATCTCAGTACCTGTGCGCCAGATAGCACGACATGCCACCAATACATTTCGGGGGGGATGCTCCGTGGTGCGGTAACCGACAGTGGTCGCGTTGTCTCTGGCCCAAGTCGCACGTGTGGAGACTGTGTTCGTGAAGGAGGAACTTGAGTGGAGAAGGGGCAGAGTGCAGAGGGCGAGGGTGGAGTCTTAGGTGGGATCAGGTGGATGGAATCGACGTGGTGTGGACGGAGACGAGGAGCCGGAGTCGAGGAGCAGGAGGCGGGTCGACGAGGCGAGGTGTGGGCGGAGACGAGAACAGGAAACACAGAGTATTAGTAAGAGGGATTGCCCAAGCTTTATAGGGCCTGCAGCTCAGGGGGAGGGGGAGATGCCGAATCCAAATGTCATTTCCCGAATTGGGCGCTCCGATTGGCCCCGACCCCTCATGTGGCCCGCCAGCTTGGGCCGGAAACCGCCTCACTTTGTTTCCAGCAAGGCCATCCCAAACAGCGGCAATATTGCGCTCCGACTCCAGGAGATGACCTGAATCGCCCACATCAAAATTGGCACGCGAATCATCATGCAAAAACCCCCGGGCGACCGGTCGAGGATCCCGCATGCCCGCTCGGGCGTCCGACCAGCATTGATAAACGCGCTCGTTCCACGCATGCCAACGTGGCCGCACTATACATTCCCCGGCTCGATCACAGCTTTGCTGGCCATAGAGAAGAGAAGACATCCACCATCCCTGGAGAATCCACTGCTGCCAGCAAGGACCGAAGGTACATCGCCATGGATAAATCCATGTACGCTTCACGAGCGGCGTACGTGTCAGCTTTTGAGCACATTCCAAACAGTGCGCGCGGTTCTGCCATTACCCACGTGGCCAGTGCTCGCATTCACACGACTCCTCTAGCGTGTGTGCTGGGCGAACACCAATATGTGTCGGATATTGGGGTTAAAAAGGAACAATCCGCTTTTACCCACACACTCATATCCTGCCCAATATGGCGTGGAGCCGGCTTTATTAGCCTCTGTATGTGTTTTGTGCAGCGTGGGCGTCGTGCTGGCCGTGTTTCCTGTGCCGTGAAAAACACCATTTGTGCAGCCTCTTAAGAGGTATTTGTTTGCATGCCTTTTTAATGCAATCGGCAATTCTCCCCAGACCATTGGAAGCTCGAATTGATAGTCCAGCACCAACAAGTGCACGTCACTCGCCGCACATGCCGGGTTTCGGGCTCGCCCGGGAACGAGAATCTCGGTGCAGCGGATCCCTCACCGCAGCGCTGCAGTTTCCCCACCTTACAGTGAAGGCGCACGTGGCTGATTTAGCTCAGGAATAATCAGAAAAGAAGAAGAGTGGGGATGAAATGAAAGAGAAAATGATTTAAGCAACCCTAGCTATTAGATCATCGCAACGCACTCCCTTGTTGTCTCGCTAAACAAAAAGAAGGGGACTATTTACACGTATATTTATGGAATAACTGTCTTGGGACACCTATCTGTTGTATGCATGCGGTTCCGAGAACCACAACAATATTTTAGCATCTTTTTACAAAAGCAAAGGCAAGCCTACATCAATCCAGATGCAGGCTGTGAATCACTCACCCAACACCACATGCGGGAGAGATCTTTAACGCTGGATCTTGGACTGCGATGAATATTTCGATGGGTATTCGTTGTTGCTGAGATGTCTAAAGCAATCATCGTGGCTGATTTTCTTTGCCAGTTTGGCCTGCTAGTGGATGTCAAACATCGCCAGCTCATCGACACCACAGCCAACCTTACTGTGGTGGGAATCATCAATCATACACCCTTCATCAGCCCAATGTTCATGAAGGCTACATCCTCCTTCACATTCGCACCCTCCCTCGTGAATACCCAGAGATTGCTTGTCCAGTATACAGGGATTGTGAGATCAATCACTCGACCACTCACCACATAGTAACTTATGGACCTCCAGTTGCAGCACGACCATGGTGCCTTGCCCCAGATTGTCTGAATATTGAGCCAAATCAGAGTTCACGCACATGCTTGAACTCGCATCACACGACAATCTGACAGCAACTGGTCTTTGTCGTTGCATTTGGTACCGAAGACGTCACTGGGTGACTGGCGGCCATGTTGTGTATACCGTGCACTTAACAAACGCACCATTCCTGATTGCTATCGAATTCCCCATTTGCAGGATTGTTCATCCTCCCGCGAAGGTGCACGTGTTTTCTCCAAGATAGACCTCATCATTGCCTATCACTAGATACCAGTAGAGCGACTTGTAGCACACAAAACAGCCATCACAACACCTTTTGGGCTCTACGAGTTTGTTTGCATGCCATTCGGCTTGCGTAATGCTGCGCACACGTTTTAGAGGTTGATCGATGATGTCATCCATGGTCTCCCTTTTGTCCACGCTTACCTTGATGATCTGTTAGTAGGAAGCCTCATGGAGGAAGAACAAGAGGCACTCATCCAATTACTTTTTGAGCACCTTGCTAAGTATGGCATTCTCATCAATCCCAGTAAGTGCCAGTTTGCAGTACCATCATTCACCTTCCTCGGCTACATTGTAGACAAACACGGTATCGGCCCACAAGAGTAGAAAGTCAACACCATACAAGTCTTTCCTGCACCTACATCACTGCACAAATTGAGGGAGTTTCTTGGCCTTGTAAATTTTTACAGGCCTTCCATCCAAATCTCAGCCGTTGATGGACATACTATGTCACAAGAATAAGAAAAATGAACCTATCACCCTCGATGAAAAAGAATCGTCTTCGTTCAAAGAGGTGAAGAAGGTGTGGTTAGCTGAGGCCACACTTTTTGTTCATCTCAAGGCTGACTTTGCCTCCCAGTTGATGCCTCGGATGTGGTAGTTGGAGGAGTTTTGCAGCAAAATGTAGATGTCTGGCAACCACTCTCCATTTTCTCAAAGCATTTTCAACCTGCAGAAACCAGATAAGGCACGTTTGGGAGAGAACTTCTGTCAGTCTACCTGGGTGTCAAACACTTTCGGCATATGCTACAAAGGAGGACATTCTCTATCTATACAGACCACAAGCCATTGACCTATGCTCTCAAATCAGGACCCGATCGTCACTCTCCAATAGAAATATGACATCTTGATTTCAACTCCCATTACACAATAGACGACGCACATCAGTGGCAAAAACAACTCTGCAACAGATGCACTCTCCCGAGTTGACGTAAATGCTCTGAATGCATCCAACATCATCAATTTCACGACCATAGTTGAAGCCCAACAGCATTATGGGGAGCTACAGAGGCTGCAAATATATTCAATGTCACTCAAGTTCAAAGAAATACCACTCCCTACTTCAGAGGGTAGGATAACATCCCCAGCCTGCAGATGTGCAGTCTTTGAAGCTCTACACAATTTGTCTCACCCTGGCACCAGAGCCACTCAACATTTAGTGACTCGGTATTTTGTTTGGCAGGGAGTGAATCATGACATGATGTCAGAGACTGGTCAAGAACCTGCACAGCATGTCAGAGATCCAAAAGTCATCGACACATCACATCTCCCCTTGGCATGTTTTCTACACCGCATGCCAGATTCGACCACGTTCACATTGATCTAGTTGGACCTCTACCTCCATCAGGCGGCAATACATACCTGCTCACATGCATTGATCGTTTTACTCGTTGGCCGGTCGCAATACCCATCCATGACCAGACAGCAGAGACAGTAGCCCAAGCATTCATCCCACATTGGGCAGCTGTGTTTGGTGCACCCTCAAATGTAACCACAGACTGAGGTGGTCAGTTTGAATCAGCACTTTTACAAGCTGAACCAAAGTTTATCACCCGTCACCTAATGGGCTCGTGGAACGATTCCATCGACAGTTGAAAGCATCTCTGAAAGCCCATGCAAATGCAAGATGGACAGAGATTCTTCCTGTCGTCTTGCTAGGTATCTGAACTGCGGTTAAGTCCAACCTTGGGTGCTGTGCTGCTGAGTTAGTTTTTAGATCCTCGTGGAGGATTTCTAAGTCTTACTCACGTTGTTGTTCTTCATCTTCTTCTTGTGGACTTTTTTGTTTCACAGCCTACAGTTTTCATCGAAACATCCTGAAATTTGGTATATATATATATATATATATATATATATATATATATATATATATATATATATATATATATATATATATATATATATATATATATATATATATATATATATATATGTAAAAATACCCTGCGCAGACAGTAACCATCTCCGATTTTGAAAATTCCTCTGAGAAAAAAAAGTTATGACGTCAAAATATCTCCGCTAATGGAAATCGCCTCAAAAATTATCTCCGAAACTAGGCAAGCTTTTTGAATTCTGTTTGCGGGAATCGAACAGGATATTAGCAGAGATGAATTGCCGTACATACGATACATCACTTTGACGTCATACCAATTTTTATGACGTCATTCCTATTTTTTGACATTTTTGTTTCACAACCCAGAGTTTTCATCGGATCTTCGTGAAACTTGCCATGTATATGCAGAAAGCCCACGCGCAGGCAGTAACCATCTCTGATTTTTGAAATTCTTCCTATAAAAAAAGTTGACGTCATAATATCGCCGCTAATGGAAATCGCCTGTACCATTATCTCCGAAACTGAGCAAGCTGTTTGAATTTTGTTTGCGGGAATCAAGCCTGGCATTAGCACGGATAATTTATCGCAAACGTGATACATCACAATGACGTCATATTCGCTTTTATGACGTCATCATTAAGAGGAAAAGGATCTAAGCTCATTTGAGCTTGTTGGCATAACTCTCAAGTTGCCAGGACAGCTTGTGCCACCAAGTCAGTTTAATCGTGACTTTCATCCGAGCAACTATGTACATAGAGTTGACTACAGATTGACTAGAGTTGAAAAACTTGAAGCCTGCACCTGCCAGGCCACAGCACGGGCAAACCCAGACCAATTGAGACATTCGGAATTGTACTCGTGTTTTTTGTGTGACACGACGTGGTGAGGAAGTCACTCCAACCCCTATATATAGATAACTTGATTTACTATAAGATAAAACAAACAAATCAGAAGACTTTGTGAGGAAAAGGTGAAGAAAAAAAATCAACCAATATTTAAAGAAGTGTGCTCATAATGGCCTACCTTTCACGGAGAATCAGTTTAATGGAGCTTGGTGTTGGGCATGAGGCGAGTTACTCAATCTAGATCTTTTCTTGGTCCACCTTCTCTGTACAAATTCAAGTAACTCCATGTCACCTACATATCCCATGTCGTGTATTCTAAACTGTTGAAGTAAAATCAGGAAGATTCGACCCAGCTATAAAATTGACACGTGGTGTTTCACATGCACAACCAGTCAACTATGCATAAATGTGTTCACAGTCCATCAAACAAATGCTCAGCAAATTCTCCTCCTCCTCCTCCTCTTCCTCCTCCTCTTCTTCTTCTTCTTCATATTCATCTTCTTCTTCCTCACATTAATCTTCTTCTTCTTCTTCTTCTCATCAATCTTCTTCATCTTCCTCTCAATAATCTTCATCTTCTTCTTCATCTCCATCTTCTTCTTCTTCTTCTTCTTCCTCTTCTTCTTCTTCTTCTTCTTCTTCTTCTTCTCATTAATCTTCTTCATTTTCCTCTCATTAATCTTCATCTTCTTCTTCTTCTTCTCATTAATCTTCTTCATTTTCCTCTCATTAATCTTCATCTTCTTCATCTTCTTCTTCTTCTTCTTCTTCTTCTTCTCATTAATCTTCTTCATCTTCCTCTCATTAAGCTTCATCTTCTTCTTCTTCTTCTTCTCATTAATCTTCTTCATTTTCCTCTCATTAATCTTCATCTTCTTCTTCTTCTTCTTCTTCTTCTTCTTCTCATTAATCTTCTTCATTTTCCTCTCATTAATCTTCATCTTCTTCTTCTTCTTCTTCTCATTAATCTTCTTCATTTTCCTCTCATTAATCTTCATCTTCTTCTTCTTCTTCTTCTTCTTCTTCTTCTCATTAATCTTCTTCATTTTCCTCTCATTAATCTTCATCTTCTTCTTCTTCTTCTTCTTCTTCTTCTCATTAATCTTCTTCATTTTCCTCTCATTAATCTTCATCTTCTTCTTCTTCTTCTTCTTCTCATTAATCTTCTTCATCTTCCTCTCATTAAGCTTCATCTTCTTCTTCTTCATCTCCATATTCATCTTCTTTTCTCACACTATTCTTCGACTTCATATTCGTCTTCTTCTTCTTCTTCTCTTTAATCTTCTTCATCTTCCTCTAAGTAATCTTCATCTTCTTCATCTTCATATTCTTCTTCTTCCTCACATTATTCTCTTCTTCATATTCATCTCTTCTTCTTCTAATTCATCTTCTTCTTCTTTTACTCATTAATATTCTTCTTCATCATCTCATTAATGTTCTTCTTCTTCTTCTTCTCATTAATCTTCCTCTTCTTTTCGTTTTGAAGACGTTTTCAGAGCCGCGAGGCTCTATATACGCCACGCACATACACACTTCGCCGACGAGGGACTTCATATTGTAAAAATACCATTAATTTTATAAATTTTAACAACGATTTGGAGAGTCGAGGGTACTTTTTGGCTCAATCGACACCGTGCATCCTGTGCACCTGAGAAATCTGTTTATTTTTTTACGTCACGTCGTTTATAAGACGTCAGCATGAAACTTGCGATTTCCTTATTTATGACACTGATCAACGGTGCTATTTATTTGATGTTTCATGTTCTTGATTGACGTACACATTTTGAAAATTGTTTGAATAATATTCAAGGGCCGAAGAAATTGACGAAAAAAAAAAGCCTTCACTTCCGGCTTCCGCTTTTGTTCAAGTTCATATTATTGCCTATATTTCTATCCATAACGCTTTTTAATACTTTCTCTTGACTAAAGTATTATTTTCAACCAATTAATAATGATAAAGGACAAATAGGTTGTTTTTAAGTGTTGTTATGCGTTTATACATATTTGTTGTTGTTGTTGTTTGTTTTTTTTCCTAATGCTCGATTTTATTTTTTCCGATTTACAAACCAGAATTGAAAGACAATTTCTGACGTGTGTTGCGGTTTTAGAGAAAATGTATGAAAAACTTACACGAAAATGAGATGTTTTTATTCCCTCTTGTTTAAAGTTAAACGTCATCTGATTGAAGTCTCGTTGGGGGGAAGCTGGACCGGTTGGTTATCCGGTCTTGGAATGGATAATAACTCAAAAAACCGCGGATTTAACCTCCTCAGCGGTTCCATGCAACCACCACCACCGACTGACTACTTGGGGCCTGCGTCGTCGATGAATGTCCCTCGTGAGTTTGTGGTTGTGATTGGGCATGTCTCAGTCAGATTTAACCTTCATTTTTCGGCCTCACATATCGCGGGTTGACTGGTATGTTTGCTTCACCTGACAACCATTAACATGAAAAAAAGTCTTCATTTCTATATCGAGTGTATGAATGAAACATTTTCAGCTCTGTTCCTCTTGAGAATGATGTTTAAAAAAAAAAATCGTGTGTGTGTGTGTGTGTGTGTGTGTGTGTGTGTGTGTGTGTGTGTGTGTGTGTGTGTGTGTGTGTGTGTGTGTGTGTGTGTGTGTGTGTGTGTGTGTGTGTGTGTGTGTGTGTATGTGTGTGTGTCGCGCAGTGCCAGGGATGAGCCAGCTATCACCATATCTGAGCATCGACCCACGATATCTAACTCAAGTGAGTTTGTGCTGATTTATCACTTAACGGAGAATCTCCAAATCTATCTCCAGATTTATCTCCAAATCGAATGGATTCGGGTGTGACCTTCGGTGTGGGTTGTACAGTTGTGATGACCAGATATTGGAGCAATCGAGTGCCGTGGATATTACTCTGTGACGTTGGTCAGTGGATATCGAACAGACTTTCCACCGGTTATCGAGTTACTGGTTTTCCTCGAGCACGTGTTAAGCTTGGTGGGGGTCACGCTCGTTCCTCTTCCGGGTCATACTTTGAAATGATGCTTCTTCATGAAGCTTTGCTTTCTCAGCCCTCTGCCTGACCCTTCCCAACAACTCCAGGATGTACTTTTTTTTTTTCATTCAATAACCCGTTCCTGGTTGAACCCTCAAAATCTAGGCAGACTGCATACCTCAACCCTTTAGTCTCTCTTTTTCACTCGTTTGTGGAACTGCCTTGTGGAAGAGGTTCAGTTGCTGTTTGCCCTCCAGGGCTTCAAGTAGGTGTTGCACCACCATTTCATGTCACCCTGACCTGACCCATTAACCCCACATAACCTATTCCTATAACCTGCAGGTTACTGTGTTTTCTCACCTCCATTCCTGCCCACTTTCTCTGTTTATTCATTCCCTTGCTTGTTTTATCTAACTGTTGTCCCACTGCCATGCTGTCAGGAAGTTTCCTCCTTGCCCTCTGTCACCTCACTCTTCCATGATAAGGGGGGGGGGGAAGGGTACCGCCATTGAGTACCCCAGCCTAAGGCCACCTCAGTTTTCAATGCTCTGAGTTTTTCAACGTCATTAGCTTTTAGGCAGTAAAAGAGATTGTGTAGTTTGGTTGAATACAAACATGAGGGTGATTCAGTTTTACATGGATTATTTTCATTGAAGAACACGATAAAAACAAGTTTTGTGCAATTGTATTGTCTAACCCCGAAGCACGACCTTGACCATGGTGTGAAAACATTGCGAATTTAAAAAGTCTGGAAGGAAAAGGTGAAAGTGGTGTTTTTTTTTTTTTGTTTTTTTTTTTTGGAGCATTCATTGCGTTCCTTATTGATGAAATAAGTTTGATACAAAACGTAAACTGTTCAGCCTGGCGGAGGTATGCACTCTACCGAGTGCCTTTCTTGATCTGCTCTGTGTTCAAGCTATTCCATGAGCCTCAATATTGTATAATATTGTTGTGGTCGCACTATTCACTTCACTCCAGTTACCCTAGAATTAATCCGGTAAGTCGAACGCAACAGTCAACCGGTTTGAAAACTCCCAGCTGGATTACGTCCAACAGTCACTATACCCTACTAGTTGGGGTCTCTGAGCCAGCCACACACTACGCCAATTAGCACGACATGTCTCGTCCTAGGCCGAGCAGCCGCAGATGTGGACACTGTCTGGGTGTGCGGCGTTTAATAGCCGCAGCTCTTTCAACCCTCAACGGGCTTTCTTAATCACCAAATGAGTGACCACGATGACAAATTCACCCCGTGACCAGATATATTTAATTGTAAGAACTGGGTGGGAAGCACAAGAAGCAATTGATAAATAATGAAGAAACCCCTTAAACCAAATTACCGAATACGTGCCCACGATGCCAATGATGAAACGGCGATCCTTAAATAAACTATGCCGACAGGCACACGATGCGAGATTGATAATTTGGAATCCAGAAGACAGAAGAGATGGCTGGGACAAACCCGGCAGAGTTTGGTAGGATAATTGCAGTGCTGGTCACTCCGGCAGAGAACTGTCACTTGTGCCGGTGCTGAATTCTGTGCTTGGCTAGAGGAGAAGCGAGGGCATGGCTCGGGAACCGGCAGGGCATCGCTTTATCCAGGGACGGAATGGCACAGGAGCGTGGCTTCTCACTTTCTGGTTCAGGGCGTCTCTTCCTCTTCCGTTTTCGCTTTGCCCTTTTATCCCCTTGGAATAACATGACATTGATGGTGTGCCAAGCCCCTCCCCTCTCTTATGAATGGACACTAGCTTTGTCTGCAGGGTGGGGCGACTCTGTGAGCCTCCACCTCGTCGGTTCCGATGGCTCGGTTTGCGGTTAAAGGTGCCTATATAGTTCTCCTACCCTGCTTGCGCCTCAATGCCGAAGGAAATCCCATAAAGGACATAAAAGACAGATTTACAGTGGTAAGTACATTAAAAACTAGAAGGGCACTCGGTGGAGCGCATACCTCTGCCACGCAATGCCTGATGCACGAAAACATATCAGGCCCAATACATTTTTTGAAATATCATGCTATATATCGTTTTTGGCCCTATCTCTCAATGGTGAAGAATCACTTTAAAAATTAAATAATTCTCGGATCCGGATCCAGATCTTCACCAAAACGCATTGATTTGACCTTGTCACACACGTAACATGTCCACCAAGTTTTGTCCGTATCCGTCCATGACGTTTTGAGATATTGTGTATTTTTATCGTTTTTGGTCGAATCACTTGAAATTGTAGCATCCAGAATCGGATCTTCACCAAAATCGAATCGGTTTGTCCTTGTAACACAGCCAACTTGCCCACAAAATTTCATCCGAATCCGTTCACAACTTTTTGAGATATCCTGTACACAAACAGACAAACAAGACAGACTGGTGAAAACACATCTAATCCTCCTTCCACCTTCGGTGGTGAAGGTTATGATGTGAAAAGGTTCAGGATTTTTACACGGACGCTAGGAGGGGGAGACTATGTCGATGGATGACAAAAGTGACATGTCTAATATCGCAATTAATTACGTCACACTTGTACTGAGACATACTGAAAATATAACTTGACTATACTAAGTGCTAACAACTAGGGGTCATTTCCACAACAAATATATAGTTGTGAGGAAAGCAGCACACTGAGCAGTAAAGGATCAAAAGGGAGAAAACACAACCTGCAAAGGAAGAGTTGTGCTTGTGGATGATTAATGGGTCAACAAAATATCAGGAGTACAAATGGAGGGTGGCCTGAGAAGGTGAACGACCATTGTGAAGCCCTGGAGGGAAGAATGTGATTGAACAGACTTCGTACATTAGTTCTTCAGGTGAGTGAAAAGAGAAGCAAATGAGTAGAGGTGAGCAGTGAGTCTGGATTTTGGGAGTTTCATCAGAAGGAGGTTCATGGTGGACCGTGTGCACCCCCCAGAAACCTTCGGTATAAAAGATATGGATGTTGAATGTGGTTATTTTCAATTTTAGTTGCACTTTCCTTTGAGGGTGGTCTGTGGGACTGGGAAGGAGTTAAAATATAAACTATCTGCTTCTAGGAGTAATGGTAGGATTTTACCAAAGTGCAGTATGACCGGAAGATGGCGTATGTTTCTTGATTATCTGCTGAATTGAGGATCGTCCTTTAGCAATTTTTGTCTGGCGACTCAAAACCTCATCGATGATTGATTAATTTTGTTTAATTGCACCTATAAACACAAGGTAATCAACTGTTTTCAGTGTACGGATAAAACTAAATGGCTGTTAAATGAGTGTGTTTAATGCAGAAATT
Organism: Eptatretus burgeri; assembly: GCF_056783735.1. Lineage (NCBI taxonomy): Eukaryota > Metazoa > Chordata > Myxini > Myxiniformes > Myxinidae > Eptatretus > Eptatretus burgeri. Next base: position 79,277,780 of record NC_140965.1, read on the forward strand.
GAGTACAACAAGATAGGTTAGAAGGCTGAGTTCAGAGTGGGGTGGTAAGAGACGTACGTGTATATGTATCGACGGCACTCCCTGCCCTGATTGACTGAGAAGGCAATGGTAAACCACTCAGCATTTAAACCGGAGACGTTGAACGGTATCGGCAGCACCGACAGTCTGAAGAATATGGTACATCCTCATGCCACAACTTAAAAAAAAAAAATCTTGCTGCATATTACACACGCAGACATGAGGCGTATTTCCGTGAATGCAATTAGAGCAGATTGGTGTGTCAAACCTGGGTTTGAATCCCGCCCCAGCTATAAACTTTCATCTTGTAGGTGTTTCCCATATGGGTCGAGGAATTGGTGTGTGCCATCCCTCGGATGGACGTTAAACCGGGCATCCTGTCTGGCATTAGTTGGTAGCCGTTAAAAATCCCACAATGTCCATCGTGACATGGAGTCTTTAATTTGAGTAAATAAACTTACTTTGGGAGGGAGAAGCTTGAGAATGTGGCAATTACGAGATGAAATTTGAAGAGGTCTTAACACGTGGTTCAGATAAAAACTGCCATGGATAAGGAACTTGCCAATTGCATATCCCTGAGGATGAAATAAAACAGAGGCCATCTGTATACTACGAACACCCCAGGGAAAATGAACGGCTACGACTACTCAGCGGACGCATCCGAGATATATCACGGATGCGTCCGCTGAGAGTAGTAGTCCATCGTGAAGAGTAGGTGAGTTATTGGCAGTCCTCCCTGTCCTGGTTGACTGAGAAGGCAATGGCAAACCACACAGCATAACCAGTGACATTAAACTGTATTGGCAGCACCGACAGTCTGTAATGAATATGGTACATACTGATCACTGAAAAAAAAAAAATATATATATATATATATATATATATATATATATATATATATATATATATATATATATATATATATATATATATATATATATATATATTACAGCATATTATTTGGCGTCAAAGACATTGTTTTCGTATTCTCTAGCCTGCTCTAATATATGTATTTGTTTTGTTTTGTGCTCACTGAAAGTTTGTACAACTCTTTTGCAGCCAACTTGTTTGACTAATTTCTCCTTTTCTCCTTCCCCCAACGTTAGCATAAAGAGCAGCTTTGATTGCAATGGTAGCTGGGTACATGCAGTATCCAGGATATTGCAATGGGTTTGAAACTGACTTTTTTTTCATTGCATGCTTGAATAATGCAAAGTAATCTTTCCTTTTATGTTGGACAGGATATAGAAGAGTTCATCCTACCCACAGGAGCAAATAAACAGCGAGGACGTTTTGAGCTGGCTTTCTTCACTATCGGCAGCTCCTGCCTTACTGGTATAACATGCTTCGCGCACACGTCGTTTGGATTGCTGCTCGCTATTTTCAAGTATTCACAGCAAAGGATAGATCAGCACAATGAAAGTGCTTTGCAATCTCTTCAGCAAAACTAAAAGTCTGTTCCATTGAAGTAAGATTCAGCACCAAGAGGCAACACTTTTCAAACGAAATTTTTGCAGCTTGTGTGCATTGGGATGCATGAGGAAAGACTAGAATCGGAACTGATATGCCAAGTTTTTGCCTGTGGTGTCGTCGTCATCGTGGTTGTGCTATTTGCACTGGTAAAAATTGTAGTTCCAGATTTGTCACTCTTCTGTGAATAACTAGTCTGAGACAGGACAAAGAATGATTCTTGGAGTGCTATGGGGTGTGGTGGGGGAGGAGCTTAATGTCACAATAATGGAGCATTTCCATTTTAAAGAGGGAATTCTTAGATCCATTATGCTCCAAAACTAACAATCGAATGCACGCGCACACAAACAAAAGGCAGACCAACAGAGGAGAACTAGAGGGGGAGCACTCGGTAGATTGCAAAACCTCCGCCGCCAATACTGCTGGGTCACTTAAGTGAACCTGATATCCTATTCATTGTAGGTCAAAACGGATCAGACTCTACTGAACCACGATTGAATAAACTAAACTAGATGGACGCGCACGTAGAAATGCCAAAAAAAAAAATCGAAATATTTTTGAAAAAAAAAGTTGCAAAATTTCTTTTTTTTTCTTTTTCCTTTAACAAATTTTTTTTTTTTGGGGGGGGGGTTGGAAATCACTTAAAACATGTAGAAATGCAAAAAAAAAAAATTCAAATATTTTTCAAATAAAATCGAAATTTTTTTGGAAAAAAAAGTTGCAAAATTTTCTGTTTTTTTTTTTATTTTATTTTTTTGGACCAATTCCAAAATCTAATGGCATGATCCTTGGACCATACCTAATGCCCCACCAAGTTTCGTCGAAATCCGTCCAGGAGTTTTTTTTCTGTAATACTGTTCACAAACAAACACACGGGTGAAAACAGTAACCTCCATCCATCTTCGATGGCGGAGGTTAATTATCGATAATGATGAAATGATGCTTATGAAAGATGTACCCAGAGGGTTACCAGGACTTTCATTTCATGAAAAAGTGAAGAATGCAGTTACAGAAATTTGTTCACACATGAGAGCATTTTTGTCAGATTAATGTAGATTTAGTCGACGAGCAGTCGACTAACTCGACTCGGTGGTGTAATGGTTGGAGCGTCCACTCCAAGTCTGGGAGGTCGTTGGTTCAAACTCCCGTCGAGTCTTCCCAAAGATTTAAAAATGGTATGTGCTGCTTCCTTGCTTGACGCTCAGCATTTAAAAGGTTAAGAGCACGGAAAATCCCCACAGGTTGGGATCCATTGAGAGGAGGGAATTCCTCCTTAGGAAATGCCCTGCTGAATTTGGTGGGAAAAGCGGCGCCATTGTTGTGACGTCACTGGTACCCAGAGTTTACCACAACGTGATGGCACTTCTCCCCAAGCTCAGTGGCTGTGTTTGGCTTGTCAGTATGTCCATGTGTGTGTGAGTGGCAGCTCCATTATGAGCCTTACATACTAATATATTGTTGTGGTTACCAGATTCGCAAACCACCATTCAGGTCCCTTAGGTGAGGTATCTCGGTAAGTGCATGTGTAGTTAGGCCCAAACCCGTTGTCTAGTGGGAATACATGTCATTTATGCGAGCTGCGACTCTTTAGGATAGCCGTTTTTCTTTTACTATCTTTATTTTGGACCAACCGCCATGATCACAACCACAACATCAACCACCGACCACAACGCCGCTTCACCACAACCGCCACGACCTTTACCGTCACAACTCGCCACCATCGCATCACCGTCATCTCGCGCCACTCATGGGCACCGATGCTGGACTCGTGTAGGGCGCACGTTGAACAGCGTGTACAAAACCACGGATTTTCTGCTTCAAAAACGGATCAAAAACGACACACGCCCACTTTTTGCCGTCCAATCGGTGAGCGAGGGGCGAATTGGCCCCGCCTCCAGAACGATCGATATATGCAAATTTGTGGATCAAAAAGCCTTCACGCCCACTTTTTCTCGGGCCAATGGGGAGCGAGGTGAAAGGTCAAAGGGAGGGGGTCAAAGGCGAAGTTACGGGGGGGATAAAAGGACGGTGTTCGTCAGTCACCAGAGTCGCAAACAAGAACGGGGTCGGAGAGTCAAGAAGAGGAGAGTCGGAAGCAGAGGGTCAAGACTTCGCGGGCGGTGGAGCTGCTCGTCGTGTGCGGTGGAGTCGGAACGGAGGGGACGGAGCTGTGGAAAGGCGGCGACACCAGACGAGGGGGTGCTCGCGTCGTGCAGGAAGCTGCACCCGAGGGAGGCCGACAGCGCGACCTGGCCGAGGTGGAGACGCTCGTCGCACATAATAAAGATCCTCTATACCCCGAGCATCAGCAACCCCCTCCTGTTTCCCCCCCGCGCTGAGATAGTGCGACCAAGGGGGCCCCGTTCCCACCCCCGACCAGACACCGTCCACGAGGCCCGCGGGTTGCGGGGCCATCGCCGCTCCGCGTCTCATCACCAGACGGGTAGGCCCGACCCGGTCTCGGCCTCAGGCCGCCTCATTCTTGAGGGATTTCTTTTCCCTTGGTTTTGGGTATGTGTTGTCGGCGCCGTCTGTGAAGTAGAATTGTATAAGTGTTGCCGTGTGCTCGGTAGTCGGTATTAGCTCTGCACTGTGTTTTCACTTTTATGTTTGCTTTTTGTGTAAATGGAATTGTGTTTTCTTTTTTGTGTGCATTTGGTGGAATTGTATTTGTGTGCTTTCCGTTCGTCGCGAATAAATGTGCTTTATTGTTGAACTGTTTCCCGCTTCGCTTCGTCTTTTTCCTCCATTGAATCCCCATCTTGCTTCACGTAAAGGGTTGGTAGTGGGCTGAGTACGCCCGATAATTAATCGAACCGTCGAGGTCGACGATAACACCGCTCGGTTATTCTGATAGTACGGAACGGGTCGCTTAAGTGGCCCGTGTCCGAAGTCGACCTGCGGCGAGGTGCGATCGCCCGGTCTACCCTCCGCGTGGGTACTTAGGTAGTTCGAATTTGGCGAGCAACCCTATCCCACGCGGGGGCTGATTGGCTCGATCGCGGTGAGACCGAAAGGTCCACCCGTGACTGGTTCCCGGCGTTAGTCCGAGAGGGTCACGACTGGATTGTCCGTCCGGTGGGCGACGTGCCGCGATTCGAGTTACGTGGCCGTCGCACGCCGGCGGGCGCGAAGACCGCAACACTGGTGTCAGAAGTGGGATACAAATTCATCGCCCTCCTCGCGGCACTGGTATCGGAGAACAGGAAAACGGGCTCTCCTGTCTCCAATTAAATTCACGGGAATCGGTCCAGGGGTGAGAGAAGCGACCCCCGATTCCCTCCAAATTACGAGCGAGCAAATTAACCCTTCACGAGAAGCAAGATGGCGTCTCAAGGCGAGCGGGAGCCGGGGGTATTAGAAATGGATGTAGAATGTGTAGAATCCATGGCTCAGGATGGAATCCCCGAGCAGGAAATGTTGATTGTGCAGGAACACGGACTCGCCCAACTGAACCCAGGGCCCGAGGTGGGTGCGGCAGCGGCCGCAGTGTATGACACCTCCCCCCCCCTCTCCACCAAGACCCTTCCCCAACCCTTGCCGAAACGGCTCAGCTGAGTGCATCCAACATGGCCCAGCTATGCGCCATGCTGGCGGCAATGAACGAAAAGATGAATGCGAAAATGATCGAAAAAATGGATGCAAACGCAAATGAAATGAAAAACGAAATGAAAGGCATGAACGAAAAGATGGATACATTCACAAACGAAATAAAACGCATGAAAACTAAAATGGTAACAAACATGAAGGAAGAAACGAAAAAGTTCCGGGGTGAGACGCAGAACATGGGCCGATGCCTGCAGGCGGGCATGAAGGCCGTGACCAGGGAGCTGGGAATGGCGACTCCACGTGTGGGAGCAAACGAGCTGGAAGGGGGTGCAACGGCTGACAGGCCCGCGGTGGAGGCGGGTGAAAAAATAATTCGTGGAACGTGTTGGGCGAGGGTCGTGACGATGACCGAAAGGGAAAAATTAAATGGGGAGACCAAAACGTGTGAGACGAGACACGAGGTGACGACAACGGAAATAATAGTTGAGACAAGGGAGGTAAAGGGTGAAGAGTTGGCAGAGACACGGGAGATGGGAACGATAGAGGGAAGACTGCACGATGAAGACGGGGTAAGTGACGCACACACACACACGGAGGTAGTGGAGGACAATGGGGGTGAGCTCGCGGAGCGTGTAGGGACCCGGTGCGAGCAGCGGGATGGCCTCCTCCAGGAACGAGGGGAGGGAGTATGCCCCCTTGAGGTGAGTCACGACCAGGTGAGTTCGGTCGTGTTTTGCGAGGTTGAGGGGACGAGTGCTGTGGACGGGTGCACGGAGAGCTTGGGGGGTATAGAGGCCCCGGAGACCCTTGTGGGGACACGAATCCCCAGTGTAGTTGTCCCTGTGTGTGTGGTGCAAGGCGTGAGTGCGTCCCCGTGTGTGGAAGCGACCCCGTGTGTGAGTGGTGTGGTGGCGATGGTGCCGGAGTACGTGCTTCCCAGCACGCCATGTGTGGATGAGGCACCGTGTGTGAGTGTCGCCGTGTGTGTGAGTGAGGAACCGCGGGTGTGTGCCCCCGCGTGTATGAGTGAGGCACGGAGTGTGAGTGAGGCACCGCGGGTTAGTTCCCCCGTGTGTGTGAGTGAGGCACGGAGTGTGGATGAGGCACCGCGGGTGAGTGGCCCCGCGTGTGCAAGTAGTATGGTTTGTGTGAGTAGTGAGGCACGCGTGAGTGAACGGCCGTGTGCAAGGTCGCTGTGTGCAAGGGAGACCGTGTGTGTGAGAGAGCGGTATGTGAGGGAGATGTCGGTTGGCATGCGGGAGCACGCAGCCGCATCTCCCGGTGTGAATGTGATGGTGTGGACTGTGTGCGTCGTAACACGCAGGTGTGCGTGGGTTGGATGGCGACGACGAAGGCGACATGAGAAGAAAGAAAGCCGAGTAGCGGCTGTAGTTGTTTCGCGGACCGTGCCGGGTTCACCCAGCAGTGAGCACGCGGTTCGTGCTGTGCAACGCACGAGACCGCCACGTGCTCGCTTGCGAGAGTGAAGTCCCGGTCCGGAAACGCACGCGGTGGATTTGCCGATCCCGCGGACGGACAAAGTTTAGGCAGGTAAATGGATTTGGACCGGACGGGTTCTCCACGCGATCGTGTGTGTTAAGCTCCAACGGCAAAGGCACATGTGTTCGCGTGGGAAACCCCTCGAGACGTGGGGCTTGTTTTTTTTTGCGCACGGTGACGTCATGGCTGCACGTGTGGTTGGAATCCGGCAGGAGGGGTATCTCTGCCGGATGGTCCCGTCCAAGGAGGGACGAGGAACACGTGCAGCTGCATGACGTCACGGGCAGGTGCAAAGTGCGCGAGCTCTGAGTTGCCGCGCAGGTTCTGCGCATGAAAAAAAAGAAGACAGCAAGCCTCACTTTCGGGTGCAAAGGATTCCTGGGAAAGGGGTGGAAGACCCCCTTACCTGGGCACAGGATGAAAACTAGTTAGGGGGAAGGGTTAGCTTAGCTAGACCGACTCCATGGGGCAGGGGTAAGTCCTCATGGAGTCCGTGGAATGGATTAGTTAGAGGGATTGTAGCCAGATTTAGGTTGGGAAATAAAATGATTTTTTTGAGGACATGGACAGACTTGTGAATGTGTAGAGTTGACGTAGCTTAGCTACGTAGTGTTAAAAGGAACGTGCTGTAGTGTAAGGGACGACGTGGGAGCACGAGTTAGTTAGGGGATGTAGTTAGGAGGATGGCAGAGTTCAGCGGTGTGTGTGTTGAAGAGTTGTGAGGTGAGTACATGATGAGTGAGTGAGGCCAGCGGGTCTGTGTGAGTGGAGCGAATGGGGAATGCATGGTGCGATGAGTGATTGGGGGGAGGAGTGACTCCTGCCCAAGGGACCCCGGGGTCAGTATAAAGTGAGTTAGGGGGTTAGTCAAATTGAAAAATGGAGGTCGTTTTGTTGTTGGTGGGAAAGTAGGCTCGAGACCCATTTGGAGGGGTGCAGGAGCCCTGTTGACGGGCTTGGGAGCGTGGCTGCGAAAGGTGAGTATCGCTGAGTGGGTACCCCGGGCACCAGGCTAGTCGGCCGCGGTAGGCCAAGGGCCCATGGGGGGCCGGGATAGAGTAGTGGGCACGGGTGCGCCTGCTTGGTGCGGGGGCCCGGGCGCCATTAGCCGCGTGGGCAGTGTTGTGGGCACGGGTGACCCTCGGAAAGGGGCCCGGGAGGCCGGCCTGCCACGTGTGCGTTTCAGGGGAGGTGCCATGGGGGCACTCCCCGGTGTTAGGGAGCTGGTAGGCTCGGAGGCAGTGTAGTGCCCGGGGGTGCCATAGCGGGAGATTCGGCAGAGGGTCGTGCCTGCCAAAGGGAGCCACGTGTCCCAGCCAGGAGACCGTGTGAGGGCACGGAGAGAAAATTGGGGGCCGAGGCCCGAAATTGTAAGGACACCAACACAGGCGACGGGAATCTGGGTTGTTAGAACCAATAGTTTAAGCGAGAGGCGCTTGTTGAAAGCCCCGGGGTAGTTTAACAGTTAAATGGTTAGGATAGATTAGGAGATGTACCCCTCCGCACCATCCATCCCCTCGCTGTCGTTGTGGGCCGCTGGACCCACTTGGTGTTAAGATCGCCGAACTCTGGGGAGGCCATTCTGAGGCTTCGTTGGGCCTCGACACAGGACGTTAGCTCTCCCTTGTTCCCCTCCGAGAAGGGAACGTAGGGGTTGGGAGTAGGCTAGGTGACAGAATAGGTTAGCCGAACAAGGACGATAAAGGGGGTTAGGGGACGATTTATAGTGGGGGAGTAAAAATAAAAACAACAAAAAAATAAGTTGGGGCTAAATTGGTTTTTCACAAATTAAGGGAGTGGGTATGTACAGTGACAGGCAAAGGCGATAGGTTGGGAGGGAGACAGGTAGGTAGGTCCGAGCCCGCCCTCCAAGTGGCCAGCACCACCACACTCCCTCCACCAACCTCCACTGAACGGCAAAGGCTGGTCAACTTCATCGGCTGGCCGTGTTTTGCTGCAAGGCAGAGGCCGGCTAACTTCATCGGCAGCTGTTGTTGTGCTGCAAGGCCTGTACCAGCCAGTTCATCTGCTGGCTGTTTTCTTCGAGGCCTGTGCCGGCCAGTTCATCTGCCGGCTGTGTTTGCCTGCAACGATCTTCTTCTGCGGGCTGTGTTTGCCTGCAGCGTCCTTCTTCTGCGGGCTGTGTTTGCCTGATCACCTTTGCCATGCCATGCCCACTGCCCCTGTTCACCAGCCCCGTTCAATTTTTGCTTTGCCCCCCCTGTTCATTGCCATGTGCGCCAGGATCGTAAAAGCAACAGTTTGCAAGCTGCGAGAACTGCCCTGTTGGCAGCTACAACACGGGCCTGCAGTGGCGGCCCGTGCACCGTGTTTGCGTCCATCCATTCATGCATCCATTCGTTGTGCTCATTGCGTGTGCCGCTTGAGCTGGCACGGAGACTACGTTTGTGCAGCCCATGCACCGTTGTGGTTCACTGCATTCAGTTCAAACCGTTCATGCATCCATTTGTTGTGCTCATTGCGTGTGCCACTTGAGCTGGCACGGAGACTGCGTTGTGCAGCCCAAGCACCGTTGTGGTTCACTGAGTTCAGTTCAAAAGGGAAGGCCTTGGACTGCGTGTGAGCAGCCAGCCACGTTCCCTGTCACCTGCATTGTTTGAGCCAGAGACTGCATGTGGGCAGCCTGGCTCCCTGCTAACTGCTTTCTTTTTGCAGAGTTCAATGATCCTGGGCCATGGTTTAGTGTAAAATTTGTAAGTTAAGGTTAAGATGTACTGTACATATGAGTGCGCCCCCGGCATGTTTGTCTTAGCGCCGGCAATTTTATTTAAGTCGTCCGTGTGAGTGAGTTTGTTTAGATAGTTACGCAGCCCTCAGGTTATTTATTTTGGGGACACGAATACCATGAATGTCGCACTCAGGGATCCGTAGGTAAAGTGTACTAGGGGAAAACTACACATGATGGCACACGAAAATTTGACGACTCGGGACGAGTCTGTAAAAAGGGAAGGGGGTAGTGTTGTGGTTACCAGATTCGCAAACCACCATTCAGGTCCCTTAGGTGAGGTATCTCGGTAAGTGCATGTGTAGTTAGGCCCAAACCCGTTGTCTAGTGGGAATACATGTCATTTATGCGAGCTGCGACTCTTTAGGATAGCCGTTTTTCTTTTACTATCTTTATTTTGGACCAACCGCCATGATCACAACCACAACATCAACCACCGACCACAACGCCGCTTCACCACAACCGCCACGACCTTTACCGTCACAACTCGCCACCATCGCATCACCGTCATCTCGCGCCACTCATGGGCACCGATGCTGGACTCGTGTAGGGCGCACGTTGAACAGCGTGTACAAAACCACGGATTTTCTGCTTCAAAAACGGATCAAAAACGACACACGCCCACTTTTTGCCGTCCAATCGGTGAGCGAGGGGCGAATTGGCCCCGCCTCCAGAACGATCGATATATGCAAATTTGTGGATCAAACAGCCTTCACGCCCACTTTTTCTCGGGCCAATGGGGAGCGAGGTGAAAGGTCAAAGGGAGGGGGTCAAAGGCGAAGTTACGGGGGGGATAAAAGGACGGTGTTCGTCAGTCACCAGAGTCGCAAACAAGAACGGGGTCGGAGAGTCAAGAAGAGGAGAGTCGGAAGCAGAGGGTCAAGACTTCGCGGGCGGTGGAGCTGCTCGTCGTGTGCGGTGGAGTCGGAACGGAGGGGACGGAGCTGTGGAAAGGCGGCGACACCAGACGAGGGGGTGCTCGCGTCGTGCAGGAAGCTGCACCCGAGGGAGGCCGACAGCGCGACCTGGCCGAGGTGGAGACGCTCGTCGCACATAATAAAGATCCTCTATACCCCGAGCATCAGCAACCCCCTCCTGTTTCCCCCCGCGCTGAGATAGTGCGACCAAGGGGGCCCCGTTCCCACCCCCGACCAGACACCGTCCACGAGGCCCGCGGGTTGCGGGGCCATCGCCGCTCCGCGTCTCATCACCAGACGGGTAGGCCCGACCCGGTCTCGGCCTCAGGCCGCCTCATTCTTGAGGGATTTCTTTTCCCTTGGTTTTGGGTATGTGTTGTCGGCGCCGTCTGTGAAGTAGAATTGTATAAGTGTTGCCGTGTGCTCGGTAGTCGGTATTAGCTCTGCACTGTGTTTTCACTTTTATGTTTGCTTTTTGTGTAAATGGAATTGTGTTTTCTTTTTTGTGTGCATTTGGTGGAATTGTATTTGTGTGCTTTCCGTTCGTCGCGAATAAATGTGCTTTATTGTTGAACTGTTTCCCGCTTCGCTCCGTCTTTTTCCTCCATTGAATCCCCATCTTGCTTCACGTAAAGGGTTGGTAGTGGGCTGAGTACGCCCGATAATTAATCGAACCGTCGAGGTCGACGATAACACCGCTCGGTTATTCTGATAGTACGGAACGGGTCGCTTAAGTGGCCCGTGTCCGAAGTCGACCTGCGGCGAGGTGCGATCGCCCGGTCTACCCTCCGCGTGGGTACTTAGGTAGTTCGAATTTGGCGAGCAACCCTATCCCACGCGGGGGCTGATTGGCTCGATCGCGGTGAGACCGAAAGGTCCACCCGTGACTGGTTCCCGGCGTTAGTCCGAGAGGGTCACGACTGGATTGTCCGTCCGGTGGGCGACGTGCCGCGATTCGAGTTACGTGGCCGTCGCACGCCGGCGGGCGCGAATCCGCAACAATATATATATATATATATTGTTGTGGGTCGGGGGGTCGGGTGAGAAGACCACTAGGTGAGGGAAGCTATGTCGGTTCCCACCAGACTCCCCGGAATTGTAGGCCGTCGCACACTGATAATTCCGTGACGCGGCGGGTCGCTTTATCGACCGTGGATGCCAATAACTCAACCGCGTGACCTAAGGTCCTCCCGTCTATGGGTTAATCGGGTTGCCTAATTAATCACGTGGTTTAATTACCGGGGAAACACTCCCTCGGTACGCCTTGTCCAAACCCGATCACTCTATTGGCCCGGATCACTTTACTGGATCGGATGCAGCTGAGCGACACTGCCAAGGACGTACCGGCTAAAAGGAACGGATCGTTGGGTATAACGTCCCGGCTAAACTTGGATTAGGACCATGCTCGATCAATGGAAGAAAAGACAAAAACGAGCAGGGAACATTCCTAATAATAACAAGTGGTGCCAGGCACAACAAATCCTGCCCATTTAAGGCATAAAGTTATTTGGGGGATCAAATTTAAATTTGATACATCCTTAACCTGAATGTTGATTATAAGGAATATTTTAGTCTTAGTTTGAAGTCAATAAAACCATTTTTGACGAAGTTATGACCGTAAAATGATTTTGACCTTTCAAGGCCATGTACGGTCAAAGGTCATGGTGTCAAATGAAAGCCAATAAAGGACTTGATATATGTCTTCCATAGTAAACACGCATATTCCTAATCTTTTTTGATTTATAATGGAAAATATGTAATTTTGACCGATGACCATGACCCCCAAAACTTCGGACCCAACCGATCTTCACAAATATGCATTTTTCACTGTAGGAATGGGTAGGATTATAAGTGACAAATAGAATAAGGTTCACTATAAGCTTAGTTTGAAGTAAATCAGCTCATTTTTGACAAAGTTATGAGTGAAAAACGATTTTGATCTTTTCGTGACCTTGACCTTGACCTTTGATCCAATTGGACCCAAAAGTTAATGGGGTCGTCCAAGGTTCATTGCCCACCTGTGGATTAAATTTGATGGTGTTTGCTAAAGCCATTTTGCCCTAAAGTCGATAACAGACACAGACAAACAAACCGGACGATTACAAGATCCCGCTCCCTCCCTCCGGGGGTCGGGATAATAATAATTTATTTACAAGCAGGCGACGAAAAATATGTGGCACAGTGAAGATTTATTGGGGTGTGTTGTGCAGAGATAGAAAGAAGCGTGTGGTGCGACAATAAACAGGGAACTTACAAAAGGGGACACAGGAGACTTAACGTGGAAATAATAACAATGATAACAATCTTCTACAGTCTTACTTAAGCAGACAGGTGCGCACACGCACACGCACACGCACACGCACACGCACACACACACGCAGACACACAACCCGATGAAGAGGGAGTTTTGCAACGGCGGGGGGGGGGGGCTGAGGCTATGATCTTGGTATCTGTGCGCCCGATAGCATGACTTGCCACCAATACGTTTCGGGGGGGGGGATGCTCTGGGGTGCGGTATCCGACAGTGGGCGCGTTGCTTCTGGCCCAAGCCGCACGTGTGGAGACTCTGCTCGTGAAGGAGGAGCTTGAGTGGAGAAGGGACAGAGCCAGCCCAGAGGGTGAGGGTGGAGCAGGGGGCGGGATCAGGTAGGCGGGTGGGGTCGACGTGGTGTGGGCGGAGATGAGGCGGAGTCGAGGAGCGGGAGGTGGAGTCGAGGTGCAGGAAACACAGACAGACCAGGCAAGAAGGACTGCCCCGACCTTTATAGGGCCCGCAGCTCGGTGGGAGGAGCCATGCCGAATCCAAACGTCATCACCCAAATTGGGCGCTCCGATTGGCCCCAACCCCTCAAGTGACCTGCCAACTTGGACCGGAAACCACCTCACTTCGTTTCCGGCAAGGCCATCTCAAACAGTGGCGATATTGCGCTCCGAACCCACGTGATGACATGAATCGCCAACACCGAAATTGGCACGCAAATCATCCTGCAAAAACCCCCAGGCATGCGGTCAAGGATCCCGCATGCCCGCTTTGGCGTTCAACAAGCGTCGATCAATGCACTCGTTCCGCGCGCGCCAACGTGGCCCGCACTGTACATTCCCTGGCTCGATCGCAGCCTTGCTGGCTGCAGAGACGAGAAGACGCACACCATCTGTGGAGAATCCACCGCTGCCAGCAAGGACCGAAGGTACATCGCCATGGATAAATCCATGCACGTTTCACGAGCGGCGTACGTGTCTGCTTTCGAGCACATTCTATAGAGTGCGCGCGGTTCTGCCATTATGCACGTGGCCAGCGCTCGCGTTCACACGACTCCGCTGGCATGTGCGCGGGGCAAACGCCAGCATGCGTCGTGTATTGAGGTAAAAAAAAGAACAAGCCGCTTCTATCCGCACACTCGTATCCTGCCCATCATGGCGTGGAGTCGGCTTTATTGGCCTCTGTACGTGTTTCATGCAGCGTGGGCGTCGTGCTGGCCGTGTTTCCCGTGCCGTGGAAAACACCATTCGTGCAGCCTCGTAAGAGGTATTTATTTGCATGCCTTTCTAATGCAATCAGCAATTCTCCCCAGACCATCGGAAGCTCGAGTCGACAATCCCGCATTGCCAAGCGCACATCACTCGCCGCACACGCCGGGTTTAGGGCTCGCCCGGGAATGAGAATCTGAGCAGCAGATCCCTCACCGCGGTGCCGCATGCGCTGGCCTCTAAGGCGCACGTGGCTGATTTACCTCAGGAATAATCAGAAAAGAAGAAGAATGGGGATGAAATGAAGGAGAAAATGATTTAAGCAACCCTAGCTATTAGATCATCGCAACGTACTCCCTTGTTGGCCTGATAAACAAAAGGAAGGGGAATATTTACACATATTCTAATGGAATAACTGTCTTGGGGCACCTATCTGTTGTATGCATGCAGTTCCGAGAACCGCAACTATATATATATATATATATATATATATATATATATATATATATATATATATATATATATATATATATATATATATATATCTTCTTCTTCTTCTTTCGGCTGCTCCCGTTAGGGGTCGCCACAGCGGATCATCCGTATGATCCGCATTGTGATTTGGCACATGTTTTACGCCGGATGCCCTTCCTGACGCAACCCTGGTCGCCTCTTACGACACAGGGATATGGTACACCTATTTTAACCGGGGTATACACCGGCCCAGTATACTGGTACTCATTTCGCCGACCTCGGAAGGATGACAGGCTGAGTCAACACCCTGATGTATTAATTCAGTGTCCCAACGGGGCTTGAACTCAGAACCTTTTGGATCCCAAGCCGCTGCTCTAACCACTGCGCCAACACCAGGATCAACCATATATATATATATATATATATATATATATATATATATATATATATATATATATATATATATATATATATATATATATATATATATATATATATATATATATATATATATATATATATATATATATATATATATATATATATATATATATATAATAACCTATGATGAGCAAGTATTTGAAAATAAGAGGGCAATAGTTGTGATCTTTTTCAATGATGAAATAACTTTCATAATGAATTTGGTGTTCGTTTGAAGATCATGTGGATTGAATTGGTAGGATGCAAGGGTCAGTTTTTCAGCAATGGAGTAGTATTCTGAGATGTGACCAGCACATTACTACAGTACGGAGCTATCAAATGATTATGCAGAAGGTGAAATGTTCCTTTTGTAACATTGCGTTTGGAAGATAAAACCATTTTAATTTGCAAGTCCCAGGGTCCACCTTGCCAGTCATATCTACTGTGTCTTTGAATGGAATGAAGCCAAATTGAATGTTCATCGATGGTTGCTTGTCGTCTCCTTTTTGCCAAAAAATCTTTTCAAACACCTTCAACATGTCTGCTTTGACTTTATCCCTCCAAGAACTCCACAAACGAATGTGCTCCTTTCTTTGCTTGCATATTGAGCCTATTGTGCTTCGCTTTCAATCTGTTAGTCTTCTACCTGGTCCACCTTCATCAAAACTAAAGTAAAACTCTTCATATTCAAGCCAGGTTATTGTCCTCTTTGTATTGTTCTTTAGTGGATGCCATAGCCTTCGCCTAACTCAGTTGCATTAACCCTTTCCATTTGGTCTCCTCATCATAGGTAATGGATGCTCCTCTCGGGCAAGTCCAAGAGAAGGTCCCCTCAGATGACAGGATTTCATATTCATGCCAGAGCTCTGATTTCAATGAGATTTTCATGGCTGAATGTGAGATTTTATTAATCTTTGAAAGAAAATGGCAGTCATCGGTTTAAGGTGTGAAATCGCTAAACTAATTTTTATATATGCAAATTAGGTGTTGCGTTTGGGACAATTTGAAATGGTGATGTAGTCAATTAAACCAAACTTTACAACAATTTATTTACATGTACATGAATACTTTACTATGCCCTTTTAATACACAAGAAAAAAAAATTGTTCACTTCATTAATTATGCAAATTAATCCTGTTCTTCATGAACGACGTTCCATGCGTAACAATTTTACATGGATTTTTTAGGATTACACAAAGCTCCGAAAAGATTTTCGGAAGTTGTAATCCATCGAGTATTGGTCATACATCCTGTATTTCTAGCTTAATATTAGTAGATAATTATTAGTTCACAAGTAATTAACAAGGACAAATGTGTCCAAGAGCCGTGTCCTAAAGGCAATAACAACAACTTCCGATATTTCGTCATGTGCCTTGATGGAGCCAATAGCGAGACCCGTCATGGAGGCTCCTGTTCATGACGAGAAAATCTTGTATTTACGAAATTACAACACATTAAATGGAATAATCTTTAAATAGTAACGTGAACTTTTTGAAACTTTAAAGCAAATGTCCGAATATATTGTGACGTCCACGGGACTTGAACAGTCCCGCCAACGTAGAATGAGCCGAAACGATGGAGGCGGTTTATTCTTTACAACCCAAACATGGCGGTTCTAATCGCTCTACCGCAAACGGGACGAGGAAGGTGGCACGAGTCACTTTTCACTGAGTTGATGATGTTTATTTGTTTTTATTATTAACCAGAAATAACAAGACTCGGCAAGAAGAGGGATCCGGGGCGATTCGACGGGATGGTGTGGGATCGGGCGTGGGGAAAACACAGACAATTCCAATGAATATACAATTCTCAAACCCTCTAAGGTGCCAAGTACACACACACACACACACACACACACACACACACACACACACACACACACACACACACACACACACACACACACACACACACACACACACAACGTAGCTACTTCTGGTGGTCAGGCTGGACCGTGGTGTGGACGCAACTGTCCCTGGATCAGCGTCGGACGAGCTAGCCTTGCTCTCGTCAGGGGGGCAGGAGAAACCGCAGTGCTATCGACCTCCTGGTCTTGGCCCAAGTCCGCCCACAGCCGCCAGGGAACCAGTTCTGGCGCCAAATTGCGAGCAGGAGAGGGAGGCAGGTCCGCCCGCCGTTCGACCCCGTACTCCGAGTCAGCAGAACCCCAGAGCCAACCAAGGTGAGGCACGAGGCTCAGCAAGGCTCCAAGACACGATGAAGAACACGATCGAATCAGCACAACAACAAGTACGCTTCCCGCGCAACAGCCTCCACACCAAAAAAACACGATCTTTTTGTCCCGATCTTCTTCCTCTTCTTTTTCGACCCCGAACAGAACCTTTTTATCCTCCCGTCCTCGTCACTTCCAATCGAGCCGTTTTATTGGCCCACTGCCGTCGCCTTCCGCCAATCGTGATCACGGGGCAGAGCCATCCGCAGCCCTGTCCTGTGATGTCACGGTCAGCCTCCAGGGACTACTAAAAGGGGTTTACGCAGACACACTTACCCTATCCCGTGTCCCTATCTAATTACGTGACAATTATCATTTCCCCCTTGAAGAAATGAACATTTACTAGACAACTTATCACCACTGAATTGCTACTTATTACATCGAGATCCTGGTAAACTCAAACAGCATGGCATACCTAATTAAACATCCTAATTACCCTTTGAATGCATACCCCCCCCCCTCAAACGTAACAATATTTAAAAGTTGATGATAGACGCTCTCAAAAGGCACCCTCAATGCGAGGATGTGTACAAGTGTTTAGTATTTAAGGAGATCCAGATCCTGTATATAAGAGCCGAGTCCTAAAAGTTTTGTCTTCACCAGAAGAAGAAGAACAACAACAACGTGGAGCTCTCTTTGAGCCACGTTCGCTACACGAGACGCGGCTAAAAATGTTACGAATGGGACATTGCTTGCAAAGTCTGGGAAAGACTACTTCAACATCGGCAAAATGTGACCACTACTTTGGCCAGTAGACATTTCGGGCATTCATGTATTCTCATGAGACCTGTCCTGCACACACGGCCCAGTTTAAGGCAGACTAAACAATATGGGATCATTGCATTTGTAAGGAGGGGGTGTAACCTCCTTTTGAAGAAGATATGAGGTTTTGTTTATCATTATTTCAGGCACCTCTAAGTTTCTGTTTTTTTCTATGAAACATACTAGAATATGTATTTCCCTTTTCCACTGGTTCCGGTTCGTGAGCGACGGTGGCGGTTCTTCTTCAGGGTCTCTGCCAACTTTCTCAAAGATACGTTTTCCGGTCGTTTCTACTGTTATTTTGTTTTCTCTGTGTTTACTGTATGTTTCTAGTTAACCTCCACCATCTTCGAAGATGGATGGAGGTTACTGTTTTCACCCCTTTCTGTTTGTGCGTTTGTTTGTTTGTGAACAGTATTACGGAAAAACTCCTCGACGGATTTCGACGAAACTTGGTGGGGGGGTTAGGATGGTCCAAGGATCATGCCATTAAATTTTGGACTTGGTCCCCCCCCCCAAAATAAAATTGTAAAAGAATTTTTTTTTTGCATTTCTACATGTTTTCAGTGATTTCCAACCCCCCCCCCCAAAAAAAATTTAACCCCCCCCAAAAAAATTGTGAGAAATTTTTTTTTGCATTTCTACATATTTTAAGTGATTTCCAACCCCCCCAAAAAAATTGTTTGAGAAAAAAACTTTTTTGCATTTTTACATGTTTTAAGTGATTTCCAACCCCCACCCCCAAAAAATTACCCCCCCCAAAAAAAAAAAAGGGAATTTTTTTTTGCATTTCTACATGTTTTAAGTGATTTCCAACCCCCAAAAAAATTGTTACCCCCCAAAATAAAATTGTAAAAATTTTTTTTTTGCATTTCTACATGTTTTCAGTGATTTCCAACCCCCCCCAAAAAAAATTGTTACCCCCACCCAAAAAATATAGAGAATTTTTTTTTTGCATTTCTGCATGTTTTAAGTGATATCCAACCCCCACCCCAAAAAAATTGTTACCCCCCAAAAAATTGTTAGAGAAAATTTTTTTTTTTGCATTTCTACATATTTTAAGTGATTTCCAACCCCCCCCCCCAAAAAATTGTTTGAGAAAAAAACTTTTTTGCATTTTTACATGTTTTAAGTGATTTTCACCCCTCCCCCAAAAAAATTACCCCCCAAAAAAAGGGAATTTTTTTTTTGCATTTCTACATGTTTTAAGTGATTTCCAACCCCCACCCCCACCCCAAAAAAAAAATTGTTAGAGAAAAGAACTATAACTCTGTCAGCACTGTTGACATCATATTTAATGAATAAGATATAAGGTTCACTTGAGTGACCCAGCAGTATTGGCGGCAGAGGTTTTGCACTCTCCCGATTGCTCCCCCTCAAGTTCTGTCTTGTGTTAATTGTTGAGTTTTCATATCGGGTTTTCCTTGAGGCCTACCCTTCTTCGCGTTTGTGTGCACGATCTGTTTGTTGTATTTTCTCCTTATCACCTTCAGTTTTTTATTTTCTCCATTTTTTTTCCCTCCACCCTCCTTCTATCCCACTCAACTATACCCTCTGTTTCATGTCTTAAAATTCAACAAAAATACCTTTTCTCCTCACACTATACCCCACATAACACGTGACTTCCTGCGCCGACTCTTCTTCCACCTCATTCTGCCGATCCACCATCTACTACTTTTGTCAACCCACATTCACCATACACCTTCACAATTTTTTTTTCTTCAACCTTTCCTTTCCCTAATCTTCACTAATCTTAAAAAAAAAATATTTTAAACTTCATTCTTTTAACCTTTCACGTTACACCTCCTGTAACCATGTTTCTCCACCCCCTCTGCTTCTTCCTGTAACTTTTGTCGAACTACCAGCTTCCTTCTGCATTTGCAGATCCGAATTCACCAACACCTACACTATTTTTCTTCAACCTTTCCTTTACCCAATCTTACGAAATCTTTATCAAAAAATAAGTCTCTTAAAAAGTTTCAACTTCCTCTTTCACACGTGTGGTTCTCAGTATTGTATCACAATTCACTACTCTTCTTCTTATTCTTCTTGTTCTCCTTCAAAAGACTGTTTTCAATTCGACCTTTCCTTCATCTCGTGTCTAAAACATCCCACCGCTACAACGTTTCTTTTCTCCATTCTCTTAATTCCCCTTTTTTGCGTCCCTCATGTAGTGTCTTTAATCGCATCTCTGATTGATTAAAAAATTTTTTTTAAATCCCAGTTTGCAATGGATGCTCATGTTCCATCAATCATCCCTTTTTAACCAACTTCAGTGCCAATTCACCCCACCTCCTTACATCTTCCTCCTCCTCACTTATCACCTGTTATCCCCTCTCCTTACCCTTCCCATCTTGCCACTCATCCTACCTCCGCTCTTGGCACCTCTTCACTGTCTTCTGCTTCAGTATCAGCTGGTGTTCTAACATCTGTCGGCTCCATTCTAACTTAACAGATGTTACACTCTCTCAATCGCTCCACTCATTAGCACAAACGTGCTCCTTTCTTCTTCTCAGCACACCCCCCCTCTTCACAATCCTTCAAATGTTGTACCTCCCCTTGCCCGCTCTCTTCTTCACCACACCTCCACCAAGTCTCATCCTTCCCCTCTTCCCACCACTCCCATCGCCCTCCTACACCTTGGCCGTGCCTGCTCTTGTCACCTCTCCCTCTCAAAGTAACCTTCACAATCTTTCCCGCTCCAAGCTTCCTTCTCAGCCTTCTCAAAAACTCCCCCTCCCCCTCACCCTTCTCCCTCAACTCTCCCCTCTCACTCTTCTCCTTCCAATCTCCCACCTCACTTCCCCTTCCCAAAGTTGCCCCCCTCTCATACAAAGATGCCTCCTCCCCCCACCGTCTCTCTTCCATCTCATCACGCCACCTCCAATCGAAAACTGCCCTCTGACCCTCTCTTATTACTCCCCACCTGTACTTCAACACATCACCACCGAGCCTTTTCTCCTCATCCGGTCCTTTCCCCGAGCTCTTCTGCAATCCCCCACACATTTTCAACAACTCTCCTTACCCCCCTCCTCCTCCCTCATCCGACCCTCCCCCACCCCTCCCCTGCAACCAAAACCTCCCCCACCCCTCTTCTGCACCCAAAACCTCCCCCTCCCTTTTCCTGAACAATGTGGACCTCAACCATCCAGGGCTTTTACTCAAACCTGACATCTTTCCATGCAGAGTGCCACTGAAAAACCAGACATATTCTGCTTAACAGAAACTTTCCTCCTTCAAGACGTCTCTGACTCCCTAGTATCTCTCCCTGATTACTCCCTCCTCCAGAATGACAGACCTGAACCTCGTGCTGGTGGCGGAGTTGCTCCCTTCATCAAAGACTCTAGTCCTCACTCACCATGTACTCCCCTCTCTCTCCCCACACCCCCAGGAATACCTCTGGCTACAACTTCCCCTCCACTCCAACCTCATGTTTAAATGTGTGTTGTACCATCCACCAAACAGTGATGACTCTATTTACATCTCGCTCTCTGAAAACATGGATCAACTTCTATCCTCTCATCCAAACTCTCTCTTCCTCATATGTGGTGACTTCAATTGTCACCATGCCAGTTGGCTAGGTGTGGATACTTCTCTCACCTGCCATGGCACTTCAGCAAAAGACTTCTGTGACTCATTGAGAGTGACACAATCTGTCAATTTCTGGACCTGGATCTCAAGCAATGGTACTCCATCTCTTCTGGATCTGATTTTGATGAATTTCCCTGAGAATATCTGCTGTTCTTCCTCTGCTCTAATCGGTTCATCTGACCACATGCTTGTCAAAGTAGACATCTCTCTGACTGTTATTAAAGAACCACCCTCAGCACCGTCTCGTCTCGCATTTCACTCATGCCGACTGGAAGGGAGTTCAAGCAGCCATCAAACTTCTAGAATGGTCTCCCATCACTACTTCCTCCGACGTCAACTTGTTCTGAAAATTCTTTCAAATAAACTTGCTCACTCTCATGCACAGATTTATCTCATCTCATCTTCAGTTGTCCTACACTTCCTCCCACCCATGGTACACTGAAGCTTGTGGCGAGGTAGTTGTCGTGAAATAACTTGCCTTCACCTCATTGAAGGCAAATCGAACTGAAGCCAATCTCAGTTCCTTCCACAAAGCTCGGAACAAGTGTGTGTCTACCTTTAGGAGAGACAGAAAACAACATCTTTCTCATCTCAAGTCTGAACTCTCAAACCTGTCTCCCTCCTCCAAATCCTTGTGGCATCTAGTTAAATCTGTATCTGGTGTATGTTCCCCCTCCATCCCCTCCCTTACCTCAAATGTCTGCACAGCTGACGCTGCACGTGAAAAGGCTGAATGCCTAAACTCCGTGTTTGCTTCTAAATCTTGTTTCCCAAACCCATCGCTTTTGTACCCACCTCACCCAGTCGCACCAAACTGTCCCTGGACTCTATGTCCTTTTCTACTGACAAGGTGGAGAGCTTCCTGTCAAACCTCGACTAAGATTCTGCAACTGGTCCAGATGGCATCAGCCCACGTGTCCTCAAAACCTGCTCCTCTGCTCTTGCTCACCCTCTCTCTGTTCTATTCACCCTCTCATTTACTCGAGGTCATCTGCAATCTGCTTGCAAACACTAAAAATCAGCAAACATTAGTGCTCTGCATAAAAAGGTGCAACGACAGACCAATCGGCCTTCTCCCAATCAGCAAGGTTATGGAATCAATCATCGCTTCAGACATTAAATCCTTCCTCTTCTCCAATGGCTTGATTTCCGATCATCAATTTGGTTTCAGACCAGCTCACTCTACCCTGGATATTCTGCTTCTGCTCTCCCATCAATGGATGGAGATCCTCAATGCCAGACATGAAATCAGAGCCATATCCCAAGACATATCACATGCTTTTGACAGTCTGGCACCCTGCCCTGCTCACCAAACTCTCTTCCAATGGTATCCAAGGCCATCTCCACTCATGGATCGCAGACTTCCTCTCCTGTCGCAGTCAATGTGTGGCCCTAAATGGAGTTCTTTCATCCCCTCTTCCTATCCAGGATGGAATTCCTCAAGGCAGCATTCTGGGTCCTGTTCTTTTTCTGGTTTTCATCAATGATCTCTGACTCTCTGGAAAATCGTCTATCTCTTTGATGATGACTCCACCCTCTGCTGTACCATCTGTTATCCCTCAGATAGGCAAGCAGCAGCCTCTTCACTCTCTGCAAATCTGATAAAAATCACAAGCTGGTCCAACACGTGGAACATGTCTTTCAACCCTGACAAATCTCACTCTCACTTTGTCTCTCCGAAAGGAACATCTGGAACTCCCTCCCCCTCCCCCATCCCCCACCCATGTACTTTCTCAACAATCCTCTTGAAAAAGTCCTTTCATTCAAGCTTCTGGGTCTCACCATCTGCCATATCTTTCCTGGGAAAGCCACATTTCCAAGCTGGCCTCCAAAGCCAGTTGCTGACTGGGCATCCTCCGTCGTGCAAAGTCCTTCCTTGGCCCACCTGAGCTCCTGACCACATACAAAGCTTTCGTCCACAGCCTGATGGAGTACTACTCTCCCCTCTGGGCTGGTGCTCCCACCTCTCACCTTTCTCGGCTTCATGCTGTGGAAACCAAGGCATTTAGGATCACTGCTATCTCCCGTGATGAGGCTGAGTCTTTGAGTCTCTCACTCTCACCGCAGGCAGGTCGGTGGCCTTTGTCTTCTACCGTCTCCTCTCCAGCCTCGCCCCGCCTCCCCTTGCTCTGTGATATTCCTCCCCCCCCCATATTTCCACAGGATGCTCAAGGTCTGCCAGCAACCCCCCTTCTGGTAAAACTATCAAAATCACTGCTCACCTTCACTCTTTCATTCCTCTCTTTTCCTTCTTTTGGAACAAACTCCCACACTCTCTTCGATCCCAATCTTCCCTCCAAGTTTTCAAAACAGCTGTTCACCACCATCGCTTATCTTTCCCCCATTCAAAATCTCGATCTTTTCTTCCCCTGCTAATCCACCCCAAACCCACCTCCTTTAAATTCTCTGCTTTCCTTCCTGAAGGTCCCTGTTGTGTAAGGACCTGAAAGTCCCTGTCGTGTCCATCTTGTTTACCCTATATACCCCACCCCATCACTCTCCCTTCCACAGATCTCCTTTTGTCTCTGTTCCACACTGTTTTTTTTTCCTAACTTCTCCTGCCCCTCGTCACCTGTTCCCCTTGTTGTACGTTCTGTGTGTTAGCTCTCATACGAGCCTAGACAGTGTATTCAAAAACGAAAAAACAAAATTAATACCTCCTTCTATTCCCTTGTGTAAGTGGAAGTAGTTCATATTATAACGATGTTGCCAGATTTGATATTTTCAGTCCAGTTGATCAATGTTTACATCTACATATAATTACTTGTATTGAATGTACAAAAGCCTTGAGGTCCTGAGACAAATCAAGACAAAAATCTCAATGAGCATGAAAAAAAAATTAATTACCAGCAAATTACTCGATGCAAATTCTTTTGTTTTTCATTCCTTTGTACACACACTCTAAAAGATCTGTCCTATGTGTCCTGTCCGGGTTTAATCATTCAACATCGTACGTTTTTTTGTATGTCTGCAATAAAGTTGTGCATTTCATTTTTTTCAGAAGTACTTGCAAACCATAGTTAATATTATTCTAATTTAAAATCATTTTGCATTTTTAATACTTAATAATCAGATGATCACTGTTTCATATCCTACTACATGAAATGCTGAGTTTGTAATCGTTAAATGTTGGATCTTTGTGTCAAAATATATGCTAAAGCCTGTTGATTGTGTTACGAAAGGCAATTTACACCAACAATGAATGTAATCGCATGTAAAACCGTTGGATAATTTTGTCCCATACGTAACACACCGTCTTTTCTTTAATTACATAATCATCATCCCAAGGACTGATGACATATCTACATATATATATATATATATATATATATATATATATATATATATATATATATATATATAATTGTGGGTATTCTCCTTGAAGATGCCCAACATTAGAATACAAATCGCTGAAATCAATGACTATCTTCATTGCTTTTCAGAGGGTTAAACTTTCTGAATGTCCCATACGTAACGTGCGCGAATTATTGGACGCCCTCCACAAAACATCGGTAATTAATTTCTTCTTACTTTTTTTTTTCCAGTCAAACCTCCCCTATTCCATGTTGCTACTCTCTATCTTGTTTCTCGTAGCTTCTTTCGTCATAGCCATGGACATCTCAGGACCCTTCGTAAACTTCTCACTGAAACCCATGGGTGCTGTTGGACGTTCTTTCTAGAAAACGGCCGAACGTGGTCCTGTGAAGTCAACAATCTGAGATTCATATTTTCTGGAATCAAAAGGTTTATGGCCGGATAGTTTTCCTGCTACCAACCAGTCATAAGTTGTGGACTGAGGTGGGTCTTTAGCTGAGGATACTGGGCCCCACCTGTGGTCACACCTTGATGCCAACCGTAGAAAAATCCTTGGCACGGGTTTTGAATCATTTCAGTGTGTGCTGTAAACTTGATTCCACGCAGATGTTCTTTGAGTCGTCCAAAGGGATGAATATCACAAGGTGACATATGGATTGTACACAAGATGGTCTCTAATTTCCCAATCTAATCGATATCTGTTCGATGGTGCCATTTGCTGTGTGAGGGCAAGCAAGAATAGTTGCTTAACAAGTCTGTAGGACTGCACATTTCTGGTTTTTTTCCCCTGTTAAAGAAATCCTACACATATTAAACCGTTTAAGGCCACAAACATGATTCCAGCCAAGAGCTGAATCTTGAAAAAAATGATTTTTATAGTGGGGACCTAGAATCTCCTTTCCTTGTGTGCTTTTGACACTGTCCTGGACTGATCAACCCAGGTCTCATCACCCATCAGTTTTCTTTAATAAATCATCCCATCTCATCTCTGGTAGCATTCCAGCCGCTCTGTTGCAATGGTCGCACGAGTTCTCTTTTGATCAAGCAAGAGGTCTTTTCGTACCCACCTTAGACTGACGTTGAATTTCAAGTGAGAATGCTCGAGCGTTTCCACACTTCCAACACGCATCCAGTTTGTCTGCAATTTCACGTGTAGTAATCCTTATATTCTCCAAAATGAGCTGTTCATCGTTAATGTTTGCTTACATGATGTAACAGCAGTTTGTTATCGGTGAGAATGCTCTAGATCGCTCAGCAATTCACAGCCATTTTAAAAATTTTAATCACTGCACTGTCCAAACGCTCAACTATGTGAAAGACTAGCATCACCAAATTGAACAGATGGTCTTCTGAGAATGAGAGCTGGTTTGATGGTTTCCTTCACAAGGAGCACCTCTGTTCCATGGCACGCCTAACTATTTTGGCTGTCACCAGTGCCACCCTGATTTTTTAACACAAAAATTTATCAGTGGTGACATCATTTTATAACTTGCTCAGGATAGACAAATCTCTTAAAATTTCAGCATTGGACGATTATTTTTCAAGAAATTCTGCAATAAGAAAGTCCCATCAATGTTGAACCACTCATAGTTTATTGTAGAAATAATGTTTGATTTAAAATATAGTGTATGACATATATCCCAGTGCTGTATTAATACGTTCACCTTATATCGGATGCGAAGTTGCATTGACAGTTCGTCACAAAAGCCAAGGTCCTTTGATCGATCGACGTCCAACCAGCATTTAAATTTTTTCTGATATCCATAGTCAAGGCTCGTGGAAGAGCGAGAACGCAGAACGGATCAGGACACAATGTTAGAGAAGAGGGGGGAAATGCCAACAGCAGGGCAGAGAGAGAAAATGAATGGAGACCAACAACAAGGGATGAATGGGTAAGGATGAGGGGTAGGGGAGAATGCAGCGGGTGGGTAAGATAGATGCGTAAGCAAAGGTTGGTTTAATGGGTGTCGAAAAGATCATGGTTTTGTATGCGGGGAATTATCTAAAATGGAGGTGAACAGCTGTCTTGAAGACTTGGAGGGAGGAATGGGATTTTAGAGAATGTGGAGGTTTGTTCCACTGATTGGGGGGGGGGGGAGGAACAAATGATTGGAGGTGAGCAGTGATCCTGGATTTAGGTAGTTTCCTCAAAAGGGGGTTGCTGGTTGACCCTGTGCATCCTGCAGATACCTGGTTGGGGTGGGGGAAGGGACAGAGAGTGCAGGGGATGCAAGACCAGAAACGAGGCAGAGTCAGACAGAGACCACTGACCCGTCGGCGATGAGAGGAAGTGATAAGCCCATCAGACACGTTGTGTGTGAGGCAAGGATGAAATGATTGGATTTTGGTGAAGATCCAAATCTGGATCTGAGAATTTTTTTTAAGTGATTCTTCACCATTGGGAGATTGGGCTAAACTAATATATATAGCACGAGGTCTCAAAAAGTTGGACGGATTTGGCCGAAACTGGGTGGGCAGGTTAGGTGTGTGACAAGGAAGAATTGATTCGACTTTGAAGATCCGAATCTGGATCCAAGAATTTTTTTTTAAGTGATTCTTCACCATTGAATAGTGATGGGGCTAAAATGACATGTAGCACGATATCTCAAAAAGTGATGGATGGATTCGGATGAAACTTGGTGGGTGAGTTGGTTAGGTGACAAGAACAAGCCGATTCGATTTTAGTTCAGGTCCAAATCTAGATCCAGCCTATCAGTGGGATACACACCATAAACTAATCAGCCTGGCAGAGATATGCTCTCGACCGAGTGCCCTTCTCGGTTTTAACCTTCAATGTTTTGAATATTGTGGCATTTTCCAAGAACGTAACCTCCACAACAATAAACGTTTTACCGTACTGCGTTTAAGATTTAAATACTCTGTTCACGACAGCTCCTCCCTCGAGAAACTATTTGCAATTACCAGATGGTTCTCTTTCCAAATGCTGTCAGAAATTGCTCGTTAACGCAACGTGGTTGTCCATCCAAAAATAACAAGAAACTTCATGAACTCTTACGATCTTCCCATATGGCTTAAAATCTAATTACAATATTAACACTCACCTCCGTTATACTCTGCTCACTTTTTACAATTACCATCTTGCCTTGATAAACATTACTGAGTCATATCTAATAAACAATTTTTCAAGTATCAAATCATAAGCATACAATCATAACAAACTCCAAATTGTCGTCCAACGCGGCTCCACTTGAATGCCTTTCCTGGCTTGCCAAGCGGTTACCTAAAGATTTGGGCCAATTATATGTGCTTTGTAAACAGCTCGGTAAAAGTTCCAAACAAATGAGATATTGTTTTTGACATGTTGCTAATTATTTGAATCTGAAGCCCTGGCTTGTAAGACAAATTTGACTTTTAACTCTCAAGTGAGCTCATGTCATTGGAGACAATATGTTCAAGGTGAACGTGAGGTATCGTGCCAGTTTGCTGCAGGTGCTATACAACACGTCGGTGTTGATATTCCACAATCTCTGCTCGATACGCAAGACCAAAGCGAAAGATCTGGGGTCATATCTCTGCTTCCAGCATTGATCTGCAGGC
This sequence comes from Eptatretus burgeri, assembly GCF_056783735.1. Lineage (NCBI taxonomy): Eukaryota > Metazoa > Chordata > Myxini > Myxiniformes > Myxinidae > Eptatretus > Eptatretus burgeri. The sequence continues at coordinate 79,305,798 of NC_140965.1, forward strand.
AGTGTGAGCTTGGATTAAGACAAAAAAAAAAGTTCCACCAAGTTCCACCACGCCCAAATCTGGTCTAAGCTTTATAACACTTGGTTTCGTCAAGGAAAATGCTTCCCACCTCAAGAACGATGCTCTTCGAGTGACCGAACGAATCCGGATTGCACATCAAAGCTGTCCTTTCGATCATCGGTGCTAAATTCTAAGTGAGAAATCTTGATGCGCATCGGCAGATATTTTAACCCCAACCATTCAACTTCATTCTAGTAATTTCTCAGTTTTGCTGTGACTCAACAAAACGCACTATTTCAGCATTTACTGCCTTCTTGATGTGTGTGCAGCTTGAAAGATTCCATGCCATAATTAGAGCTTGCTTTCTCAGAATGTCCTTCCCATGATACTCATCCCGATAGATTTGTTGTAACCTTTCAGTTGACTTCCTTTCTTCTGTCCACCTTTTTTCAGGTGCTGGTTTTGGAGCTCTTAATGGCCTTCGTCTGGGGCTACAGGAGACACGAGACATGCAGTGGGCCAAACCACGCAACGTCCAGTAAGGCTCTCTGTGGATTTCAGACTGCATGGGGCTAAAAACTAAGCTCGGCTCATAAGATGGTAACAATCCAGTGTCCCGGCCTGCTTTTAAAGGAAGAAGGTTGTTGCTCCTCAGTTTCATTTGTTGTTGAAGCATGTGAAATGATTACCTTTGAGGACCCACCGACACATCACGGATGCAAAAACGATGGTAGAAGATAATGCCCTCCATTCCCTCCCATCCTCTTCACACTTAAGTTCTCGACTTAACTCTCAACCACTCCTACCTCTGCGTTCATCATCGGCCGAGGGCCTTTGATGCATGATGGAAGGGTATGTACAATTATAGATAATCGGGAAGAGAGGAAGGACCAGGGAGACGCATTGTAAGGAGTGGGATAACAGGGATTGCATGACTTGACCGATAACCTTCCACCGCACTCCCACACGAGCAAAATGTTAATGGATGAAGGATTCTGAGTTGGCCGTATATTTTTATTTGGTTGCAAAGTTCGCAGCAGATTGAGATCGGATTACCTTTATTGTTTAAAAGGAAGGTGGCAAAAAAAAATAAAGGAGTCGAAGATGTCACAACAGCAGAAATATTTCCACAACTGCAATCTTAAGGGACTGTACACATATTACATCTGCGAAAGCTATTTGACAGTTTCTCTGCCCCCTGCTCCCCCTTCCATAACCTCTATTTTCCAATTTATCTCCCTTGTTTGCATGTATGGTCCCCTATCTTCAATTGGGTCAATGTCGTCCAAACAATGCCAAGCCTTTTTTCAGGTGATGAAGATGACTTGCTTACTTTCTTTTACAGAATCCTCAACATGGTCACAAGACAGGGGGCTGCTTGGGCAAATACCCTTGGATCTTTGGGTAAGCAGTGTGAACTGGTATCCTAGAGGTGGTGGGTTCTAATACAGCTTAAGTCAGCAATTAAAAAAAACAAACAAACAAAAAAACCCCCACGTTTGGGGAATAAGAAAATGTCTCAAATGGATTATTCATTTAAAACCAAGCTGGCTCACAAATCACCTCCAGGAATGGGGTTATTTGCTTTCCCAACCTGGTTTTGTTTGGTTGTGACGAGTATGCTTTTTTTTCATTGCCCAAAGTCAGCAGCTTTGATTTATTAAGACTTCGATCTTATCACGCATTTGGCTGATGGCAGCAGGGTGGATGAGAGAATGATACAGCCAACTTGTTTACACCGTTTTGTGTTTCCATTCGGCAAGTTCATACCCCCTCCTGGTGAAACTCCAAAAATCCAGAATCGCTGCTCGCATACACTCATCCGTTCCTCCTTTTCCCCGCCTGTGGAACCGATTTCCTTTCTTCAATCTCGTTCTTCCCTCGATATCTTCAAGACAGCCATTCACCACCATCAATTGCTATTTTCATGATGTTCTCAAATGGCTGTTTTGAACATTGCCACTTACAAACTTTTATACATCATTGTAATTTCAAGGATAACCACAAAGTGTGCTTAGTTTTCAGAACATGAGGTTATAAAGCAATCCAGGTTAATATTAAAACCACATTGTTGGACAAACATCTATTTGACAGCACAATTCCAAGATAGGAGACCCCATAAAAAAATGACCTCTTCAACCTGTTGTTACTTTTTTGATGAGGTCATACCCATGCGCACTCACGCTGCATCATCTATGTGGATAAACCTGTCCAGTATGAAACATGATTTAAACTATTGCGCATTTGAATGCACTTTCACGATGAACCATCTAAATGTTGTTTTAATAAGTTTAAGTTTCTCTCTATCTTTATCTATTTCCCTCTCCATCCGAAATATCCCTAAACCTTTCAACATTGTCTTTATGCTGATGGACACTGACTCGGGTCTTCAGAAAAACTGTCTTCCAGAGTGTACATTTAATTTTCATGATGATGAAGGCAAGGGGCCTGATAAGTCAAGAAAAGTTTGAAGACAATGAAGGCAATTCATCAGTCGCTTTTATGGGAGCCGATTGTGACACTGCCAAGAGACCTTTGATTCGGATAGTTAAGTATGGGTAATTTGTACAACTCAACAATTCTGAGGAACAATGAAGATGTCTGGATAGGTTCCAAGAGATATGAATAGCACACCGAGAAGTACAAAGAACGGGACAGGTTAGTTAAGGTTTGTGTGTGCGTGCACGCGCAACCACGATTCATGTGCATGTACAATCACAATTACGTGTGCACGCGTGCGCTGCCGCCACCACCGGTCGCCATCTCCACTCGCGAGTCACGAAGACTGAACCGGGGAGCCTTCCCCGGTCCGGAAGCATCCATCTTTACCCCAGCAAGGAACCATGACTCGTGAATCATGTTGGATCCTTATTAATGCTCCATTCCATCCTCCGTCCCCAAAGCGGCAATGAGGTAGATCCACGCAACCGCCTGGGTACACCTGATCCTACCCCTGCTCGCCCGAGCATGGTGCACCGCTGCCACCGGTAGCCATCTCTACACACGGTCCCACCGAAGCTTGATCACACCCATACATTATGGTATGGAGTCGCAGTGTGGGAGAGAGTTGGCAAAGCGAGTTATCCTCAGTGGGAGCGATAAAGCACACCAAGCTGCATAGCTGTTATATTCAGCACGGTCCTCGACCCCACCAAAGCTCGGTTATACCCTCGACTGGATGGAGTTGATAAGGCCCTCTTGGCTGCAAGGCCAGGCCGTATCCCAACTGTGTCAATCAGCACGACATTGGGAGCACGTATGTGGCCCTCTGCTCCATCGTAGCTGCAGGCCAAGGCTGCATCCGAAACTCATGTCGAACGGCACGACACCGGATGCCACGTGTGCGGTCCTCCATCCCAACAAAGCTGTTACCCTCATCATGGTCTTTGCTCCCATCAAAGATGTTATTCGGCGTGCGCTTTGGTCCCATCAGTCTCTGCAATTTTACCCGTTGCTTCGCTGACAGATTTAATCAGAAAATAACATGTTGTACTTCACATTCTGCTCTATTCACTGTAAGTTGCCCAAGATCATCTTCCATCTGTTTGAAAGTCAGCCGACATCACTTTTATTAGCCAACTACTTCTTCAACGGCCATGATTTATCCCATGTTCTTGCAGGGTTAGCCAGGGGAAGCTTGGCTCAAGACTTTCATGAACTGGCTGGCCAGGCCTGACATTTGACGATGGTTAGAGCAGAAATTGGTAATTTTTTTCAGGGTGCCAGCAATAGTTCGACTCATCACGAAGGACACCATGGGATCTTTAACGTCCACCAACTAATGCAGGCAAATGGGACACCGAGGGTTGGTAAATTCGCTCAACGTTTTACAATTGACTCGACTCGCTTCAGACCACTTTGTTTGGATTACATTCACTCTTTGCACCGAGTGGTGACACATATGATCTCCATCGTCGGTTTGCAAAGCCATCCAGCAATTGAGAATCAACTGTGGTTTCATCTTTTCGTTGTGGTTTCACTGAACTGTAAAGCAGACCCTTTGATTTTTGCCATTAACACTGCAGCTTTGTGGACATGGTGCTATGACTTGCTTGCTGCTCTTACCAAGATCCTTAGGAGTTGATGTTTCATGTGATATATATATATATATATATATATATATTAGTACTGTATTAAATGTACCTGACCCACAATTGGGAACCTTTTAGTTGGTGGATCAACTGCAATTTGTTAAATTCTCCATTTGCTTCATACCTGTTGTGTATAAATAAAAATCAAGGTTCATGGAAGAGAGAGTTGGCAGTGTGTAAGAAAGACAACATCCTGATGGTGGGACAACAGATGGACAAAAAAAAAAAAAACAACAACCTGAGAATGGACCAACGAGTAAAGGAAACGGTGACGTGCAATTATTGAAGGGATAGGTTGATAATGGACGGTGGGAAAGTCTAGGCGGAGATGGAAGATGACCTGAGGTCGTGGTGTACTGGCAAGTTGAAGCCCGAGAGGAGAGGTGGGACAAAATTGAAACAAAGGAGTCGAGGTGATCTATAAAACTCTTTTGTGAGGCTAAGAAGGAAAGTGGTTCTCAGAGGGAGGTATTGTTTATTCTTGGTGTGCATTGTCCTGTTTGAATTTTTCAGATTTAAACCTTTTATTTACTTATTTTTTCCAATTTTAAATTGTTTTTGAACTTTTGTTTAATTTTTCCATTAAAAAAATTTGTTTTCATTTGAAGTGCTACCAACTGGCTTATTACGAATTGGCTGTTATCATGATCTTAGATTTCAACCGGCTAGTTTGAAGTGTGCGTGTGCCCTGGAGTGACTGGGGAGGATTGGAAGGGATGATCAAGACCAGAAGATAATTAAAATCAAGAGGCCTCTGTACCTCTCTGATAGGGCAATGTTTTAAAAAACAAAACATTTAATGGGTCTTTAAAATATAGCACCAGGTTGCACTGAATGTATTATTGCCTTCCCCAGCTTTGATGTACAGTGTTTTTGGAGTTGGATTAGAGTATGTGCGTGGAGCTGAGGATGAGCTCAACACACTTGCAGGGGGTACCTGCACAGGAATGTTGTACAAATCTACAGGTACATCACAGCCACGCCACTTGAGCGGTTCTCACCCATGTCTGGTTTCTAAATTGTGAAAACCCATGTGATTGTTGCTCTGTCGAATGTGCTTGCAATGCACAATTGTGCACCCTCTTTACACATCTTAAACTTGTGCAACTGCCTCGCACGCTTCCCCTTCGAGGGATTAATTTCCAACAGGAACGTGTCCAATTCTGCTTTTGCATTTCGTTTTCTAGGTGGACTACGGGGCTTGGCTCGTGGAGGATTAGCTGGCTTGACGCTCTCCAGTCTTTATGCCATTTATAACGGCTGGGACAGAATAAAAATCTACCTGCAGAGGCAAAGAGTCTGACTCAGAGGTTGTACAGCACCACGAGCCAGCCAGTGAAACAACACAAGATATTGATGTTATTCGTCTTGGATAACTTGAGAAGAAATATGCTGTTGCTGTTTTCTTGTTTTTGTTTTCCAAACCTTGTCACAATTAGATTTGAGAGGTAGAAGGGAAGGGGTTTTCCTGCCTTTTATTGTTTAACTTTGCCCTCATCTTTTTGTTTAAATTAAAAATTTCTACATATGCACTTTTTTTGTTTGTTTTGATGTCTGTTTGTCAAAATTAAATTACCATGCAAGCAAAACTTTTCAAGCAGTCCAACATGGACAGGCAGGACTTAAATTCAAAGTACGCACTCAAACCAGCCATGCTGTCAAGCCGCAAGGCCACATTTGATCCTTCCCATTACATGATGAATGCCTCCATGTCTGATAAAAATGCAACATTGAGACGTGCGCTTATCATTACTAATATATTTTCTTGCCTTTCTGAGTTGGCTGTTAACACCGTATGATCGCTGCAGTTTGTGGAAAGCAACTATTCCGACTTGTGTAAAAGGAATGATCTTGCACGAAAGATAGTTTTGACATGGGATAAAACCGGTTTTATTTGCACCTTCAAATCAAATACAGCACTCCGTCAACTTGTGCTAAAACAAATAATCAACCAGCTGGAAACAATCTGAAAGCAACACAGCTGATAAACTTCATGGCAAGAACTGGCATCGCAACAGAGACTATAAACGTGTTTCGGTTGATCGTAGACAAACATTCTGAGGCAGTTGCTCATCACCCTCTGAATAGCCAGCGATAGATTCTCAATCTATCCCGAACACTGAATCAGTTTATTTTCAACTACTGTGTCAAAGGAGGATGTCATCCTGTGAATGAACACCAAATTGGATTCACCCATGCTGTTTTCTTTCATTATGCCAAATGAGTTCAGCTATTGGAGAGAGTAATTTGAGGAAAGGGGGAAGACAAAAACAAAAATCCTCTTTTAGGTATTATAATAAAATGGGCAAAACGACCATCCAAACATTAAACCTTGGTCTCTTTCAGATGAGACTTGGGTCTTGATTATGACTGGCACAATGCATATTTTGAGCTCTGGTTTTCTGCTCAGACAAAATTTAAGTAAAGTTTAAGAAGGTATTTTGCATGGTCAAACATCTGAATACACTCGTTTAGTGATCCTGTTCTCCTCTGTCCCCGACTTTTACGATCGACCAATCAGCATTTCATTCTTCCACAGGTTGTGCATACGCATGGTATTATGGGAGGATTGATTCTTGTCTACACAAAACTGATCATCAGGTCGACTCGAATCAGGATTATCAACCAAAAGCAAAATCTTTATAAAGGGGATTTGTGTCAGAACAGCTTTAGATTAGAACAATATATATTGCAGAGAGAAAAGGTGCATCCAACAAACCATGGTAACGAGATACATCCTGCTCAGTCAGTATTAAACAAGCAAGAGCAGATTAGGTCTCAGGCAGCTTTTTACCATCTCGCCAGCAGGCTTCCTCAAATTAATAGACCCCAGGCCTCAATACGTGCCCACTGTTATTCCCAAGGTGTCTCCATCAGTTTTTGTTCACGTGCTGTGATGGGTCAATTGAGGGATTTATGATACTGACCTTCAGAAAAAATGCCAATCGCATCATTGACGGTCTACCCTGCTCTTCTTCATGATCTGTTGTATGAATGAGGGTGGGGGTGAGTAAATGCGTGTTCGTTCTTTTTGTGTTTCCGGGGCATGGGCATGGCTGCCTGTGTATGCGGGTTCAATGTGTTGATGTGTAGATTGGGTCATTTATGGAGTTTAGGTTGAGTGTTGTGTGGGCATGGGCACGGCTTTGGGCATCAAGTATTGCTTCCACTCCCCCACCCTGCTCACCTTGTCCAGTTATTTGCACCACCCATTTTTTCCATTTGTATCAAAAGTGTATCATGCAAGTATGTCCAGTGTCTCACCAGTTAAACTACCCTCTCTGCCCTTGACGTGCCATGCCTTGTCTAATTGGGGAGACACTGGACACTCACATGATATACTCTTGATACAAATGCAAAAAAATGGATGGTGCAAACAACTGGACAAGGTGAGCAGGATGGGGGAGGGGGAAGCAATACTTGATGCCCAAAGCCGTGCCCATGTCCACACAACACTCAACCGAACCTCCATAAATGACCCAATCCACCCCGTCCCCACATTGAACCCGGATGCATAGCAAGCCATGTTCGTGCCCCAGAAACACAAACGAGAATGAACACACATTTACTCATCCACATACTTACACACACCACCAGATCAAGAATGAGTAAAGAGCGGAGCAGACAATTGATGATGCAATCGGCATTTTTGCTTTAGGCCTGCACAATAAAAACACCAATCATTTGACCTCTCGTGCACATGACCAGAAACCAATGGCCACGTCTCAGGGATAAAAGCAGATACGTGCTGTGGCTTGTGGTCTATTGGCCTGAGGAAGCCTGTTTAAGTGGGTGAAATGTCACCTGAGACTGGATCTGCTCTCGCTTGTGTATTACTGGATTATCAGGGTAGATAGTTACTTTTTTTGGTTGAATGCATATTTTTCTTTCAAAATCTTTTCTTCTTTAAGTATAATTGCAACAGCCCCTATCTTATATCATATATGTATATATTACTGCTAAAACAAAGCAAATGAAAGTGAAGATATTGCAAGGAATATGAGAAACGGCCCAAACTTTGGAGCAAAATAAAATCTCGGAAATCAGGCCTCAGTTCAAGGATCCGTTTCTGAAGCTGAATACGAGGGAGGTTCAAATTTGACCTGCATTGGCTTGTACAACATTTACTTGTCATGAATGATTATGCTTACTTTAAAATAACTTATCAAATGTAACAACTTCATTTTGAAAACGAGATATTCAAACAGACTTCTATGTTTGCGTTGTTGGTCGGTGTTGCCACGGTGGTTAATTCTCGACACGTTTGCATCCACCAGTCGAGTGATTTGCACCAGTCTAACTTCCTCGATAGGCAATCGGCACCGTACACTGCAGCCAGGCTTTATGCCCTTCTCAGCTCATTTTCCACTACGTTTCAACATCACAAGAAGCCTGCCATTTATGGGTGTCGGTTAACAACACACTCGGGATAAATCCCCTCACATTGCGTACATTACTTTGCCCTTTTAACAAGCAAATGTCTCAAATTGAACGACCGAGCTGTTACATAAATTTATTTCTCCACTGAACGTCCACCTCGATTAGGAGCTAAAAAGTAATATTCAGTTTGTCCTTTCCCCCCTTGCTTTGCAAATGACACAAATCGATCTGCAGCACTACCTCTTGTTGCCATGGGAAATTACCCCTCACCCCTCCTTTTTCCCTTCCATGGGAATTTTAATGCTTTTATCTTCATCATAGTTTATACCATAAAAACTTCAATTTTAAACAAGGCTTCAACCACCCTCCTGCCGTCAAACTCCATGAAAGGCATTTGTTGCAATGGGATGGAGGTTTGTTGAACCCTTTACCCCCGGAATGCATGGAATTTAAGGCAAAGTAAACACCGATTTCAAAAAAACCGAACCGTCCGTTTCACTTAAAGTTTAAACTCACCATCGAGGGAGGGAGCAGCGTTTAAAATGTATTACGTGACGTCACTGTTCCATGATCAACTGGGGACTCTCAATTACAAAGCCTGGCTCCGAACACCGACAGTGTGGAATTTAACGTTTCATGATCGGCTCAAGTATGAACTGAACCAAAAAACAGCAAAAAAAGAAAATCGGTTTTAAAATGTTCTCATTTTGAAGATAAAGTATGACTGCTTTCCTTTAAATGTTGGTGTTCCGTGCAGTCGAGCCAATTATGTTGACTCGAGGGAGGTGGTGGTGGTCTCATCTCATAATTAAAAGGCGTTAACAACAAAAAAGTGAAATAAAGAATGAATTTCAAATCACCAAAACAAAACAAACAAAAAAAAGCTTCCAATGATTTGCTCCAATTGAGAGTAATGAAGCAACGATTCAAGGTTCATCTTCTCAAACCTGAAAAGCACACAAAACGGTTCAGACGAGTGTAGGCTGTGAAAAACAATGCATTCACTTTGTTTGCCAAGAAGATCAACTTGCCTTTGAATCAAGTAGCCACTTCGTCAAGTCCTTTTTCAGCTGGCGTTGAGATAAAGTGCAATAAAGTGTCTCCATTTCCTTCTCTTTCTGCAACATGCCACCACATGGTATTTGGTTACAAAACAGCCATATCAGTAGCAAAAGAGGTGGGGGGGGGAGTATTTATGGGGAAATTGCATTCTACATCAGCAACTCCATTTCTCACTGTCCATATACTGCTCTTACAACTCCCAAACCCCAGAAGTACCTCCTGGCTGCAACTTCCACCAGTCGAGTGACAAAACTGATCCCCTAACCCTTCCAAAACGGATCCCCTAACCCTTCCAAAACGGATCCCCTGATCCCCTTCCACCAACTAACCCTAACCCTCTGAACCCACCTCATGTACAGTATGTCTGTTTTACAGTCGTCCAAATAGTGACATCTCTCTCAACCACTCATACAAACACCTCTCTTCCTCATTTGTGGGGATTTCAATTGTCACCATGCCAATCGGCTGGATGGTGGGTGGTACTTCAACAAGGGACTCCTGTGAATCCATAGGACTGACTCAATCTGTAAAGTTTCCAACACACGTTTCTGTCAATGGCAAACCCTCCCTTATGGATTTGGCGATGAAGAACTTCTCCGCTAATGTCTCTTGCTCTTCTTCTGCTCCAATTGGTTCATCTGATAATTTGCTTGTGAAGGTCAACATCTCTCCAGCCATTCTTGGAGAACAGCCTCATCACCATCAAATCTAGCAGTTCACTCAGGCAAACTGGCAGGTACTGCAATCAGCCATTGTACTTCATGACTGGTATCCTTAATCTACCACCCCTGATATTAACCCAGTCTGAGAATTCTTCCACAGAAACCTCCTCTCCCTTATGCACACTCATCCTATCTAGTCTTCAGTTATCATACACATCCTCGTGCCCATGGTACTCTGAATCCTGTCGCAAGGAAGTTGCCGTCTCTTCCTGGAAGGCAAATCTGATTAAAGGAAACCTCAGATGATTCCACAAACCACAAGTTAGTGTTTTCTCAGGAGAGCCAGAAAACATCTGTCCAACCTCAAGATTGAACTTTCAAACTTGTCTCCCTCCTCTAAAATCTGGTGGTGCCTTGTTAAATCTGTCTATGGAATATCCTCCCCCTCCATCCCTTCCCTCTCCTCAAATAGCACCACAGCAGACTTCACTTGTGAGAAGGCTGAATGCCTCAATTCTGTTTGCTTCCAAATCTTGTTAAACCCAAATGCTTTTGGACTGTCTTTTGCACCTAAGAATGTGGAGAAGTTTCAGGCAACCCGAGGTGCTGATTCTGCGAATGGACCAGATGGCATCAACTCAAGTGTCCTAAAAACCTGCTCTGCTGCTCTTGCATGTCTTCTTTCTTCCTTTTTCCATCTATCATTTGCCCGAGGTTACCTGCCATCTGCTTGGAAATCAGCCAACATCACGAAACACTTTTTTTTTTTTTAAAGGTACAATAACTGATCTCCTTAGCTACAGACCTATCCACTTCCAATAATCAGCAAGGTCCTGTAATTCATCATCATAGTTGATCCTTCCTTTTCTCCAACAACCTCATCACAGATAATCAATTTGGATTCACACCAGGTAACTTTACCTTGGACAATGGGCATGCTGCTTCTACTCTCCCAACAATGGATGGAGGCCCTCAATATCAGACATGAGATAAGAGTTGTTTCTCAAAACATATCTCAAGCTTTCAATAGTCTGGCATCCTGCCTTGCTCTCCAAACACTCTGCCTGCAGCATCCAAGACCAACTCCAGTCTTGGGTTACTGACTTCCTCGACTCTTGTAGCCAATGTGTGGCTCTCAACGAAATCTTCATCTCCTCTCCCTGTAAAGGCTGGAGTGCCCCAAGGTAGTGATCTAAGCCCCATCCTATTCCTAATCTTCTTGAACAACCTCTCTGAATCTCTGGAAAATTCTCTATATCTATTTGCTGATGACCCCACTCTCTACCTTGACATCCCTCATCCTTAAAATAGATGGGGGCAGCAGCTTCATCACTCTTCAGACCTTGACAAAATTACAACCTGGTCAAAAACTTGGAATACATATTTGAACACTGACCAATCTCAATCACAATCTTGCAATCTCCCTCTTTTTAAAGTCTTGTAAACCATCTGGCATACCCTCCCATTTACTTTCTTATCACTCCTCTTGAAGAAGTTCAGTCACTCAAACTATTGGGTCTCACTATCAGCCATGATCTTTCTAAGGCAGACCACATTTCAAAATTGGCCTCCAAAGCCAGCTGCCGACTGGGTATCCTCTGTCGTCCATTTTGTCCCTTGGCCCTGCTGTTGTTTCCCTCATTTTTTTGCTGTTCCTTTTGTTCTGTTGCGTCCTGATCAGTTCTGTGTTCCAGCTCTTCCATGAGCCTTGACACTGCACAAAAAACAAAAAAACCCAAAACACCCCTTCTTAATAACAAGTAGGATTTCAACATGGAACATATCACTTTTGTACTGAAGCATATGAGGCTCCTGGCAAAAAAAAATTCATTAATATAAAAATCTGACCATCTTTTTAATATCCTGAAAATCATTACAATCTTTCAAACTGACAGGCACAGTATACAATCATGGTATGTGTATATGCCCAAAAATGTGAAGAATTCCTCAAAAAATAAACAAGTTCCAAATTTTTGGAGGGAAAGGCCCCTGGCTTCAAGGTAGGAGAACACCGTCACCCTGACACTTCCAGATGAAACAACCCCCCTCCCCTGAAAATTCCAGTGGTGGGCTTGGGCTACAACTCTATATGCATTGCTCAATTCATTGCAGCTATCTTCCAGCAGCAGTGTTTTGTGGCAATGGAAAAAAAAAAATAAAACTCCACAAAACACGTGGCTCATTTAAGAATTTAGAGAAAGATAAAATGTCGATCAACCCTAAAGTACCATTTCATAAATAACATTTTAAAACAATGAAAGAATTAATAATATTTTGTTGATATGAAATTTATAAGAAATTATTTTTTCTAAAAAATTCCCTTTTATCATTATGCAATTTGGACAAAATAACTTCCAGATAGCAAACATTTTTAAACTTCCGTTTTGGACATTTCACGAGCTATTATTAGACTTTCCATGTCAAAAGAACACACGAGGCCCGCCCGCATTGGTCTGCCTTTTGAAACTACCGACCAAACTAGTCCTGTTCTGACGGCCATTGCCATTGCAATTTGAACAATATCCTGTTCATAACAAAACTTAATTGTTCATCTTCCAAAAGCACCGTTGTTCTGATAAAAAATGGCTCTCAATTTATTAAACAAGCGACCAAAGGCCAAATGCAAATTTGCAAAACTCCAAGAGGAGTTTCATATGTAAACGGAAGCTGGAATTGCTTTACTTGGACATATAAAATTTTACCATACCAGTTCGCAGCAGGTGGGGGTGCTCGACTGACACGTATAAAATTTTACCATACCAGTTTACAGTAGGTGGGGGTGCTCTACTTGGACATATAAAATTTTACCATACCAGTTCACAGCAGGTGGGGGTGCTTTACTGACACACATAAAATTTTACCATACCAGTTTACAGCAGGTGGGGGTGATTTACCGACACATATAAAAATGTTTACCATACCAGTTTACAGCAGGTGGGGGTGCTTTACTGACATAAAATTTTACCATACCAGTTTACAGCAGCTGGGGGTGCTTTACTGACATAAAATTTTACCATACCAGTTTACAGCAGCTGGGGGTGCTTTACTGACATAAAATTTTACCATACCAGTTTACAGTAGGTGGAGGTGCTTTACTGGCACGTGCTAAAATTTACCATGCCAGTTCACAGCAGGTGGAGGTGCTTTACTGACACATTAAATTTAACCATACTAGTTCACGGCAGGTTGTGATTGTTTACTGGCACGTATGAAATTTTACCAAATCAGTTTTTGGCACAAATAAATAAAATAAAATAAAAAAATCCTAACTTTCACAGTGGAGTTCTGTCTATTGACAGAGTTAACACCCATGTACTTTTTAAACTTGGTTTAGATTTTGATGTACACTTCAGAGGCTACGTCTGGTGAGGCCTCAATCATAACCGTTTGAGGACTCAACACTTTGGTTAAGCAACTCGTAAAATCATCATGACAGAAGCACAAGTGCATTGCCACTGTGGAATAGTGTATTAAAACAAAATGAAACTTCAAACTTCACAAAGATAACATTGGTATATTTTAACAGCATGGCAGACAAAGTTATGATAAAGTATACTCATTGGGTCAACTTTAATAGCTTGCAGTGAAGCAAATTTTATAAAAAGGCAGCCAAAGAATCTTGCTGCTTGCCTTGAAGTACTCACATGAGATTGCTTCTTAAACAGCCAATGATCCGAAGCAGATTGTTGAACTTTCTGCACATTGTTGCCCTTTGTAGATGAGATAAAGCTCGGAAGATCGGGCTTAGGACCCACCACTTCAACGGGGTCCATATCACTCTGATTTAGCTGTCTACCTCGTCGCCACTCGGAGAGCGGAGTGGACATGATGCAACAGAACTGATTTAATACAGGAGAGACATCTCCCATGGACGTTGTTCCATGAGAAAGGTCACAATGCATAGGATGAAGCCAGGGTTTCAGTATGCTTGCCACTTGATCTCTTCTTTTCATGGTCAGTGTGTTCTGTGACAAAATTCCTTTATACTCCATTTTCTCCTTGTCATGAAGCGATTTGTTGTCAATGCCTTCCTCATCTATGGTATGCATAACAGATTTCTCAGCTTTATCTACATCCATCTCACAATTCATTTTGTTGCTGGTCGATACACCATTCTTGTCTCGCCCTTCCTGCTGGAGCAGCCAGCCAGACAGGACAACACGCTTGCATTCACCATCACATACACACTCACTGAAGCTTCCACACAACTCATTGGCTCGACACACCTGTGGTAGCAAGGATTCAGATGGAACAAGCTGCCTGTGATGCACCTCTCCTGCTGGAACTGTATTTCCACCCCTTTCTCCAATGCAGTGGAGGGTTGCAAGATTTTCTATTTCCACAGGTTTCTCTCGGGAGGTCGGTAAAGAGGCACTCGGGCATCCAACACAGGCTTCCGATTGAATGAAATTTGCAGCAGGTGGAGCAAGCCAATCACGACAGTCATGTTTGTTAATATAGTGTACATCAGGTGAGGCTTGTGAAGAGGACTTGACTTCTTGCTGAAGCCAGTTCGTCATTTTCATGTCTTTGTAGTAAGCTGGGAGAAAACTGTGACTATCTGTGGTCTTCACTGGATGAAGGGGTATGGCAGAAGCCGTTTGTGGAGCTAACTTAGCTTTGTGGTGAAGCCAGTCACTCAACTTCATCTCCTTGTAAAAAGCCGGCAAGACAGTGCAGCTGTCTACATTCTTCTCCAGATTGTCCTGCCCTACATCATCAAAATTAATGAAGTCATCATCACTCAGATCGAGCATTTCCATTGATGAGGATAAATCTACGGATGAAGAACGAATGCGATAATATTTCTGCTCCAGTTCTTGCTCCGCCACGTCACCCTTTCTTTTTTCCGGCTTCGGCCACACGCACAGGTCTTTCTCAACAAGTTTGGCACACTGCACAAAAAAAAAAAAAAGAACACATGTTATAACATGAAAATGCATGCATCTTTCATTTGAATTTTTTTGTTTTAAGGTTACCAAAAATGAAAAACCAAGCATACCTGGCTTGATGATATCTGGTGGCTATCCTGGTGAAGCCAATCTTCAAGGTTTTGACTTGGCATAGGAAATGGAAGCTTATGCAAAGTAGTTCTGCTGGAAGGTTGCATTTGGTGCTTCACAGTTGGTGAGACGTCTGTCTGAATCTTTAAAAAAAGAAAAGGAAAAAGGCACAAGTGGGGGGGGGGGGGGGAGAGAGAGATTGTTGCTCTATTTAAAAGAAAAATGGAAAAATACAAAAAAACCCATGTCGAAAAACACAAATGGTCACAAGGCATGACATTGGGTGATATACAGAAACCAGTGGAAGGTAAAATGACAACCAAATGCAGAGAAAAACCATCAAACTCCCTAAAACTCAATCTTGTTTTGTCGGCATCACGTGGATGTTGATAGCATCATGGCTAAGGAGTACAGCTAAGCCTCTCAAAAACATATTGGTGTGGAGTGTCGATGAGGATGACAGTTAAAACACAAAAGAGCAATCGGAGATTGCAAACCCCCACCAGGACTTGTGTGGGGGTATTTTGTATGGCAAATAAATGGAAGGATGTCCTAAATGAAAGGTATAAATGGTAAAGTTGTAAATATGTAAAGGTCAAAGGGTCTGAAGGTCCAAAGGTCAAAGGGTCTGGAGGTCCAAAGGTCGGAAAAGTTGTAAAGGTCAAAGGGTCATAAAAAGTTGAAGTGATACAAAGGGTGTAATTTAAGGTCCAAAAGGGTCGAAGAGGATTAAAAGGGTCGAAGGTGGTCTCAAAGGTTGTAATGTAATTAATATACAATACACATACAGTAATTGTGTTCTCTGCAGAAAAACAGACAACAAAACAAGGAAACAAACAGACCAAGATGTTACACCCTCTCCTCTGGCAAGGTCAATAAAGGTATGAAATGAGGACAAAGCAGAGTACGTACCGTACAATCGACAGAGCCAAAGCCCATTATGGCATTTCTCAAGGAGGCCACGTCAGCCGAAAATGCAACATCTCGACTCACATCCGCTTTTAGATTGAGAGCAGTGTATCTGTAAAATGGTTTGTGGCACACCAAAAATGTATCACTCCTTTTATCAGCACAAGTCAAAGAGCAAAGGGACAGCATTCACTGGTGAGGTTAAAGGATGATTGTAATTGGTAAGTTTCAAACATCCTGGTGTGTTATGCTTTAAATAAGCTTTGCACATGGTCATTTCATAGCCAATTCAAGATCTTTCCATTTTTCTTTTAAATAGAGTAATATTGACAAGTTAACTTTTAATACAGTACATCATCCATCCATTATGACCATACTCTGTGCAGAGCGTTGGTGCTGCCAAAGCAGACTCCTCAGCTATGAGGCACAATCCTGGACGGGTCGCCACTCCGACACAGGATACCAGCAAGCTGGTACTCATTTTGTCGACCTCAGAAGGATGACAGGCAGAGTCAACCCCACCTGGTTTAATTCAAGAGCTGAGTGAGATTTGAACTCAGGATCCTAGGATCCCAAGCCCACCACCCGAACCATCAAGCAAACACCAGGCATAGTAATATAATAACAGCTCGATATCTGCAGGGCAGGGACATTGTGAGACAATCGTTGTACTCTACATCATAAGGACATGTGACAATGGACAGATCAAACATGGTCGACTGAAATTGAACCTCGGATCCCATGAACTAAATGCTCAGGTGGGAACAGTAAAAAAATTACTCAATGTTCAGCATATAAGCCAAGAGAGACCATCATAACTTATATTTCATCAGCATTTGATAGAGTAGAAGCAGCAATGTTTATCAAAGCTCTCCAACTGATATTTTGGTCACTCAAATAATTTCTGGGTTGGGCATGAAATGTTGGCCAAACTAGAGACAAAGACTTGTAATGAAGCGTGAAGCTACAGATATGATTTCCAAAATATGAGTGTGCACGTCACACACCTTAATAGGCAAGCTGAGACTTGGTCAGCCAAGCTCTTGACTTGCTTCGCTCCTGCCTGCTGCTGTTCTATCAGGCCTTTGAACCTTCCAGAAAGCTGAAGGAAGACAAGATGGGGATGGAGAGAAAAGGGAGAGGGAGGGGTATTATGATAGAGTGGTGTACACAACAGCCAATTTAATTTGGGTCAAAGATCAGTATGCAATGCACTCTTAACCAATTGTTACAGGTCACGGCAAAAAGCCATTCAAGTTTATCAAAAAAAAGTCTAAATACTTTGTCAATCCCGATTCAAGTTATCTCACACACACACACACACACACACACACACACACACACACACACACACACACACACACACACACACACACACACACACACACACACACACACACACACACACACACACACACACAGCGGTCAGTGGCATGCCATCGCAAATCCCCACCTTAAAATAAAATATAATAAATGAAATAAAAGGTTGAATGATGGCAAAACGTTCCACCAGGAATCACCCAATATCACATTTTGAGTTAAATATACATTTTTTGATCCGTGACCTTATGTCCTCACTTCCTGTGACATGAACCGGGTGTCAAATCCAAAAACTCCTTACATATTTCATGCATCCCCCAATGTTGACTGCGTGTACAGTAAGCCCTCAAATATTGCAGGTTCTAATATCGAGGGTTTCGACCAACCATGGGAAACCTATTGTGTTCCAATTCCGTTATTGTGGGATTTCATTTTGACCAATCGCGGTTTTGAAGCTGAGATGAGACTGTTTTTGTCCCTTGCATCTACGATTATCTCCCATTACGAGCCTTGTGTCGTTTCTCATGCACCGTTATTAATGAGCCCAAACGTAAAGCCATGGACAAAGTTTGTTGCACCAAAAGGCAGAGAAAGGTTATGATGTTGCGCAAAAAGATAAGGAGTTGTTAGATCGGTTGGCTCAAGGTGAAAATGCGGCGTCAGTGGGCCACCATTACGGGGTCAATGATTATAGGTAGAAACTGTCCCATTTTACTCTTCCTCATTCCCAAACCTTCATTTTCCAACTCAGTATTCGAACCTTATTCCCAAACCCTCACTTTCCAACACCCGGACTCGAACCCCCGTTCTGACGATTCATTGTCAAACACATTCTCAACAGCAGCTCATGAAACAAATTGAGGCGAAGGGATTTATGCTGGAGCAGGTTTTTTTTTTTGTTACACCGATGAGACAGGATTATTCTGGAAGAGGATATCGTACCTCGTATCTTCCTCTCCGAGCAAGAAAGATAGTTAAGGATCGTGTTACCCTTTTCCATTGTGGCAATGCTGCAGGCGACTTCATCGCAAAGCTAATGCTGCTCTTCCCATCGCTGAATCACCTTCCTCACTCACATCATCCCGAGCTAAATCTTGTATTTTCTATTTACAGCAGAGTACACGACGAACAGTATGTAATGTTCCTACCCTCACCCAGCTCGCTGTTTTGTAATAAATTTAGAAGGTTAAACTCGTTTTTAAATTTACACAGCATGAATTGTGTGCATGCACACACGCGTTTATTAACCGCCGCCATCGAAGATGGATGGAGGTTACCGTTTTCACCCCTTTCTGTTTGTTTGTTTGTTTGTGAACAGTATTACGGAAAACCTCCGACGGGTTTCGACGAAACTTGGTGGGGGGGGGGGGGTTAGGTCTGGTCCAAGGATCATGCCATTAGATTTTGGACTTGGTCCAAAATCCAATATGGCCGCTATGGCGTCCAATTTGAATTTTTTTTTTGCATTTCTACACGTTTTAAGTGATTTCCAACCCCCCCCCCCCAAAAAAAAAATTTAGAGAAAAAAAGCAAATTTTTTTTTCAACAAAATTTCGATTTTTTTTTTTTTTGCATTTCTACATGTTATAATTGATTTCCAACAAAAAAAACACGCCAAAATTATAATTGCAGTCGACTTTGGAACTTCAGGTGGATATACCCACGTAAAATCAATTTCTGTCTCAAGGAATCTAGTTATGACGAATGAATTGAGTATGTAAAAGTTAAGAGTAAAAGGGAAAGTTGCAAACTATAACTCTGTGAGCACTGTTGACGTCAAATTGAATGAATAGGATATCAGGTTCACTTGAGTGACCTAGCAGTATTGGCGGCGGAGGTTTTGCACTCTACCGAGGGATCCCCCTCTAGTTTCAATTGTAATGCGTTTATTTCTGGCTGCCATCAATCTTCCTTGATATTTCCTCAAAGCCCAGGAACCGACCGATTCCCCTCTTCTCCCATTGGCCCTTTCCACAATCGTGGTTTTTAAATAGCGCTGAATTTTCAAGTAACCTAACCCCCACGATATATGAGTGTCTACTGTACTGTTTAAAGTTGCATCAAAACTGCCTTTTTTTTTTAGTACATGACCTTCACCTGACCCGGGGGGGGGGGGGTGAGAGGGGTAGGGCCAATATGATACTGCCCTCACACCTTCTTGCCATGTGATGATCATATTCATAACCACCAAGTTTGGTGAATATCTGCATAACTGTTTTGGAGATGGCGTGCCGAAGGACACAGACAAAGCAGATTATAATACCCACCCCCCCCCATTATATTTTTTTCCAAAAAGCATGGGGATAACAATAGCTTTTGTGCAAGAGGAGGAAAAAAAAAAGCCTCAAACTCCAAAGAGCTCATGGTTACCAAACGTCAATGGTTTCGGCAAGAGTTCGCCTTTCTCAACTCTGCCTGGAATCTGATAAGCAGCATTTGTGCCACATTGGTAACTTGCTGGAACAATCATCAAGATATCTCAATGTTGAATTTGCTTGCAGGATACAACGATTCTATGAATGTTTGTTTTTCACATCGCATGTTGTTTGGATGGACTGCTACCAGTTCGGCCAGCCAAGGTGGACAGCAGTCCACGTACAAAAAAAAATTAACGCTGCATCAATTAGTATGCCTACGTACTACTCCAACACTCTCTTCATCCTCTGTACTCTTCCTTTATCATTAGTAATCGTTTGCATCCACACCCCACCCAATCTCACATGCAAATGTAACAAGTGCATAGCCCCTTAAATGCCACAGGTCACCAAAATGGATAACCGTCAATCATGTCTTGAAATTTCATGGAAAACAAGAGCAATGCAAAGAAACCCTCCAGTTACCTCCACCACTGAAGGTGCACCGAGGTTAGGTTTTCACCCGTCTGTCAGTGAGCAGGATATCTCAAAATGTTGTGGACGGATTCAGATGAAATTTGGTGGACAGGCTGGGTGTGTGACAGACAAACTGATTAGATGATTTTTTTGTGAAGATCTGAATTTTTTTTTGTGATTCTTCACCATTGAGAGATAGGGCCAAAAACGATATTGTTGCGGTTCTCGGAACCGCATGCATACAACAGATAGTTGTCCCGAGTCAGTTATTCCATTAATATACGTGTAGTTAGGTCTCTACCTTTTGTCTAGTAGGAAGACAAGGGAGTGTGTTGCGATGGGCTATTCGTTAGGTTATTAAATCATTTTTCCCTTTTATTTTATTCCCTCCTTTTATTTTCTGAGGTAAATTTGCTTCGCTTGCTACCCTCGTCCCACTTACCACAGCGTGCCACCGTCTACCAGGAGTCTCATTTGAGGCAAAATCCCGACGCGCACGTTCGGCTGGACAAACGTTTTAAGCGGCACCACCATCCATCTGCCCAAGGCCAGACATGCACGACATGTCACGTACGTTTTGCACCCAGGTGGGCGGGCTATACCGGCGTCTGGCCGAAACCAGCCCAGGAAGGTGGACCACGTGAAGGGTCGGAGCCAGTCGGAATGCCCGGCTCGGACGATGACGTGGTTTCGGCATGGCTCCTCCGCGGGCTCCGGGCTCTCTAAGGACGGAGGGGTCCTCCGTGAATTGAGGAGGAAAGGGAATTTGGGAGGAATTGAGAACTGAAGGAATTGTGGAATTGAAGGAGTGAAGTGTGTGTTCCTGCCACTCGTCTGACCACACGACGTCGACCAAGCGTCCTGCCTATTGCTCCACCCTCACCGTTTGGACTCCGCCCTTCTCCACTCAAGCTCCTCCTGCAGACACGATCTCGACACGTGCGGCTTTGTCCGAACTACGCAACCATTGTCGGGTACCGCACCACAGAGCATCCCTTCCCCCGAAACGCTCAGGACCCGGAAAACTATAACCTCAACCCCCTTCCTCCCTCGCTGCAAAAGTCTTCTTTTCATTGGGTTTTCTTTGTCTGCGTGTATGTCTGAGTGTGCTGGCGCCTGTTTGTCAAGTAAGCCTGTAGAAGATCTTTGGTTGTTGTTACTGTGAATAATCTCATGTGAAGTCTGCACTGTGTCTGCTTTGAAAGTTGCTTGTATAATTGCTGCACCTCACATCTCTCTCATCTTTCCCTGCGTTACATACCCAATAAACCTTTGTTGTGCCACATGCATTTCCTCGCTTATTGTAAATAAATAATTGTTGTAGAAATGTTCCCAGCTCACCTTTCTTTTCCCTCATTGGTCCAGCATGGTTCCAATCCAGGTTTAGCCGGGTCTTTATTCCCAACGGTTCGTTCCTTCTAGCCGGTACGTCCTTGGCAGTGTCGCTCGGCTGCATCAGATCCGGAAAGGTGATCCGATCCAGTCGAGAGATCCGGTTCGGACAAGGCGTACTGAGGGCGTGGTTCCCCGGTGGTTAAACCGCGTGGTTAATTAGGTAACCCGATTACATAGGCAGAAGGACCCTAGGTCACGCGGTTGAGTTATTGGCATCCAAGGTCGGTTAAGAGACCCGCCGCTTAACAAAACTATCCGTGAGCGATTGCCTACAATTCCAGGGAGTCTGGTGGGAATCGACGTAGCTTCCCCCACCTAGTGGTCTTCTCAACCGACCCCACAACAATATAGCGTGATATTTCAAAAAAATGTATTGGCACGATATGTTCTCATGGATCAGGCATTGCATGGCGGAGGTATATGCTCTACCAAGTGCCTTTCTAGTTATCATTATTATCGTAATAATCAATGCGTGGTGTGTGTGGTGACCAGGTCTGAATAAAAAAAAAAAACACGAGGAACTCAGGCACGGGTGAAGTGGGCTACTGTAAACCCCATCACCCATTGTGCAGTCGTAGCCCCCCCCCCCCAATTGTAAATATACATGTTTACTGAGGGAAGTGTGCTTTTGTACGTTTTATTTTGTATATTCATATCCTCTGTTGGATTTTCAATGGATATTTTTATAATCACAAAGATCTGAATTAATAAATTATAAAACTGGAAGGGCACTGGGTAGAGCGCATACCTCCACCATGCAATGCCTGATTGACGAGAACATATTGAGCCAAATACGTTTTTGAAATATCATGCAATATATTGTTTTTGGCCCTATCTCTCAATGGTGAAGAATCACATTAAAAATTAAATGATTCTCATATCCAGATCCGGATTCGGATCTTCACCAAAATCCAATCAATTCGTCCTTGTCACACACCCAACATGTCCACCAAGTTTCGTCCAAATCTGTCGACAACTTTTTGAGATATTGTGCTATATATCATTTTGTGCCCGATCTCTCAATGGTGAAGAATCACTTAAAAAATTATCGTAGTCGGATCCGGATCTGGATCTTCAACAAAAAAAAAAATAATCAGTTCGTCCTTGTCACAAACCCAACCTGTCCACCAAATTTCAACCAGATCCGTCCAGAACTTTATGAGAAATCCTGCACACAAACAGACAGTGGTGAAAACATAACCTCTTTCCACCTTCGGTGACGGAGGCGATAAAATGATACGATGAAGCACCGCAAAGACAAAGCCCACCGTGCACATCTCAACTTTCCTAGAATATGAAAACATGTACAGAACGAAGAAACATTGGAAAGCTAATACTGTAGAAAACTGGTTCAACTAGCAATGACTTCATAAAATCGTGCAATTCCTATCCAGCGAACAAGTACACAGACTGCACACGATTTTACTGTTCTACATAACAAAGGGCAGCACAACGGTGCACATCCCAGGCTTGTAAAGTTTACCATACTCACACCTCTGATAAATAATAATCTTTCAAGCTCAGCGTACCTTTCATGTTAATGGCAGCTCTGAACTGTTTGAAGCCGATAATGTTCGATAAGCTATTTAATGCCAATAATGATCTTTGCTCAATGCGAGTCGAATGGTATTCCAAATGGTATCTGGAACTGGATTCTTCTTCATCAGATGCTGAACACCGCTTTATTTCCCAAGCACTCATTCATGGGGTGTCGAATAAGTGAAGGGAAATGATTGAGAACGCGAGTTACGTGCCCACCTCGAGAAGCTCAGCAAGCTGATCCTGCAGTGCCTCATCCTTAAGCTGCTCTACAAGCTCCACCTGACTTAGCAACCAAATTTCACGACTTCGGAGGCATTCCTGCTGCCTGCTCATGCAGCAACGGATGCAGTCCCTTGTCTGGGTAAAAAAAACAAAACAAAAAGGGAAGGGAAAGAAACCAAATGAATTTCAACAGCCAAGGATATGAACACAGTAGGAGTAGACACCAGAAGGTGGCTTTCACAAACTCCCCCCTTTATTCCATGCTTAATCACCTTCTCGCCAGCATCTCTCAGGTGTTTTTGGACCCCAATCACATCCGCAATCGTAGCAGCCACTTTATGCTGCGCCACCTGGCAAGCTTCCAACCACTTCGACATTGTGTTCGCTCTTCAAAAGCCGAGATCACCAGCTTCCAAGACGCACGCTGTGGGAAGGGGAAGTGTTTCAAGTAAGATCTTCTTTCAAGATATGCAAACCATAGAATTGCTAGAATCCTTTGAAAATGGTTGTTCTGAGGGGTGGAGGCAGGGGAGAAGCATAAAATAAAGTTTAGAATTGGTGAGAGAGTGAGAGAGATATGTGTGACTCATTCCTAAAGCCACTGTCATTCTTGGCTCTGCATTGAATTCCATAATCCAGTTTGAGAAGCAATTTTGAGAGAAAGGAAAATACTGAACACGCAAGGCCACAAACTCTCTCCCCATCATGCAAGTATGACTACTCAAAGCAGATTAAACATCGAGGTTTCTTTTTATGGTTTTTTTTTTTTTTTGAATTATTTTTGAAAATGTTCACATCAACAGAGGAAAAAAAAAACATTTATTTTTGAAAATGTTGTCCACCCCACATGCATTGTTTGCCCAAGTCTTCGATCTTGGCCTTGATGGCATCCCGCCGTCCCCCCTCCTCCTCTCTTCTGTGTTAAGTGTACTAGCTCTTCCACGAACCTTGACTAATTACACACACACACACACACACACACACACACACACACACACACACACACACACACACACACACACACACACACACACACACACACACACACACACACACACACACACACACACACACACACACACACACAAAAAAAAGAGGAACAACAGTGTCACAAGATTCAATAAAATTTGTTTCATGCAAATAGGAGCTACCGCTGTTGAACTCTCTTCTTCTGGACTCGTTTCAAATACAAAGTTTGCAAATGCTACTCTCAGCTTATCGTATGAAAAGTGTTTTTTGCAGCATGCTACTCGCACTTAGCCTTACGGTTCCGTTTTCCTGGCAGAATACCATCAAATAAAGCACAAATGAGGTCTGTCACGCCAACAACAAAATTAAGGACCAGACTATAGTCTTGACATACTTACTGAAATGCGACCCTTGATCAAAATGTGCTTTCCAGCACAAAGGAGGCGAGACAACAAACATAACCACTCCTTCCCCACCCTCTTCTTCTCCTCAATAGATGACATCAAAATCAGTTACAAGCTCCTCCCCATCCTCATCCTGTAGGTCCACCAATTCCAAAGGGTGTAGCTTATTTCCAGGACAACCACCCCCACCTACACAAGGTCAAAATTATTGAACCCCACAAGCAATTCTGTTACTACCTCGTCGTAAAACGGTATAGCGCCGCACGAGCTTCCACAAAAGGCTGAAGCTGATCAAGGCAGACACGAAACCGTACAAACTTGATGACTGAAAGGAGCACGAACGCGGATTTGCAGACACAAGGAAACCAGATGCACGGAAATCTGAATGTCTGCTCCAACAGACCCCTCCCATCTCAGCCCATTCGTTCCCGGGCCAAATGCCACTCCATCCCGTGTTCGCCATTACCAACAGTCTGGCCTGCACGTCGCATGGCTCCAAGAGCCGGACATTCAAGCGATGAGATACGTCAAAATCAAAGTGCTATTTCAAATCAATAATGCAAATTGCAACTTCAAACTCCTCTTGCAAAAGTTCAAATGCCATCACTTACAATTGTTAAATTGTGTACAAGGTGACAACACTTTCTCTTAAGCTGCTAACACGACCAGACAAGCAAAATCAATGGCCTTCAAACTGAACGTTTTAATACCGAGTGCAGTATAAAGGAAAAGGCAAATCAGCTAATGTACATTCACACCTTCTCTCAACCCATCAGTCGCTAAATACAGTACGATAGTAAAAAAACAGATGTGGCCACAAGATAACATGCAGACTATCTTGAGAAACTGCAAGTTACTCTCTTTAAGAAGGAAAAGCAAGACATAGAAAAGGGATATTTAACATCAAACTGCCCACCAGTTTGACCACTCCTTGGCTTTTTTCACAAGATCTTAGCTATTTGTTGTTCACCTTCACATATAGGTTTTCTATTATGATCGCTTTTCCGAAACCTTGTGAATTCTTGGCTTTTTTCATTGGCTCACCTTGGCATTTATGAAAATGAGGAGTGGTCACACTGCTGCCCACATGCCATATAATCAACATCCCTTTGCAACTTAAAAAAAAAAAAACAAAGAAAGAAAGAAAGATCCAAACCAACACATTGTCTTCCACTTCCATAATACAGTTAACGTATTGGCAGGATCTACATGGCCATGGTATAGGCCCGAAGGCCCACTCGTACAAAACATGCCGCGTGACGTTTTATGTCAAAATCAAAGAAATGCCAGCGATTTACATCCCCTCCAAGAGCGTGAGTGTTCCACGAATGTCCGACTGGTACTGTGCCCGAGCATCCATTTTTCACAATTCACCCCAAGGACCAGACAATTATTCCAGTAATCAATACAGGGACAAAGGAACAAATTATCAAATGACACCGCAT
This sequence comes from Eptatretus burgeri, assembly GCF_056783735.1. NCBI lineage: Eukaryota > Metazoa > Chordata > Myxini > Myxiniformes > Myxinidae > Eptatretus > Eptatretus burgeri. The sequence goes on from NC_140965.1 coordinate 79,332,033, forward strand.
GTTCTGTACCCCCCATCGAGCCGGCAACTTGGGCTCAGACGTTGATCATGTACACATAAAAAATGGGGGGTAGGGGGGATTAGAACGAGAAAGCATCCCAAAATGCAAAGCCCATCCGCATCAACTTTGTACTCAAACTAAACTTGATGAAAACAACAGCTAAAACAAGGACAAATGTGTCCAAGAGCAGCGTCATAAAGGTTTTGTAGGCTAAAAAAAATAATAATAATAAAAAACAACAACAACAACTTCCGATATTTCGTCACGTGCCTTGATTAAGCCAATAGCGAGACCCGTCATAATGTATTTACGTATTTATGATATATAGTGTATTTACGGAATTACAATACGATAAATGGAATAACCTTTAAATAGTAACATGAACTTTTCGAAACTTTAAAGCAAATGTCCGAATATATTTAAAAATTCATGATAGACGCTCTCAAAAGGCACCTTCAATGTGAGGATGTCTACATGTGCTTAGTATTTAAGGAGATCCGGATTTTATATGTACAAGAGCCGAGTCCAAGAAGTTAAGGTTTTGTCTGAACAAGAACAAGAAGAACAAGAAGAAGAACAACAACGCCGAGCTCTCTATGAGCAGCGTCTCGCGCAGCGAGTGAGACGCTGCCAAAAACAAAAAAAAGCAAATGGTAAGTTTATTAATTCGTTTCGTGTTCTGCATATTCTCACGATTTAGGTTTGTTGAAAATTTGATGACAAAAGTTCAAATGGTAAAAAAGGTTATGGACAGACAGACGAAGACTGTCGCTGTGACCTCGACCTTTAGACCTCAAAAACAATATGCTTCCAACTTTTGATTGGTGGACCAATTAAACAAGGAAAGGAAATGGTCAATTTGATTGGTTCAACTGCTGTCGAGCAGAGTTTAATCGTTCTTGTTTCAGAACATTTACTGCAAATAAATAAATAATATAAACTATTGCCATAACAAGAATTTTGAACTTTTTTTTTAAACAAGACCGAACAATTATTATCAATCACCAGGGTATGTAAATTTATGTAGAACTGAAACCCGGTGTGGACTGGCTGACGAACAGCAAAAACCTATTGTGATGGTAATGGTGATGGTGATGGTGCCGTGTTAAACCGGCTGCACACTAACAGATGCAATGTACAACAAGATCGTCTGCGACAGTTTAGTCAGTCGTGTAATGTGCGGCGATTGACAACCAGTCAACAAGGCAATTTACTAGCCGACGTGACACGAGACAGTCGGAAACAAATATTGTAAAATCCGGCTTTGTCGGAAACTGCCACACACTACGCAACTGTCGATGACACCATTGTCAGAAAACAAAATGGCGATGAAGAAATGCAGGAAGAGGAGAAGGGTGAAGGCTCTGAGCACTGCTGCCTTGACACCAATGCCGGTACATCGTCGACGGCGTGTCACGAGAAAGAAGCGGCTGTGAATAAAGTCCTGGGTGACGAGAAGGCCGGCTCGGGGAGCGTTCAACAACTTGCCGCAGAGAACTCGTGCTACCTTACAGAGGATGTATCTGACACTCTTTAAAGAGCTAGTGGAGCGTGACAATCCATGGATTTGCTGGAATGGCTGTCCACCCCTTGTCTGGGTAAAATTTACGGGCTTGCTTGCAGGAGAAGCATGACATTCAGGGGAACCATCTCAGCTGCAGAAAGGGTCCAATAACTTTGAGGGTTTTTTTTGGGCATTCCACTTTGAATACGATTTACTGCTACAGTCACACAGGCAGGCGTGATCCCACCACAAATCAACGACTTGGTCCTCTCTCCCTTCTGAACAAAAGTCCGCCGTATTGACGCTATGGCCAGAAGTCACTGAAAGCTGAAGTTCAGTGGGTCAATGCATTGCGCCAGGTTGGCGAATGTCATAGCCGTACACGACACAACTGTCGTCAACAACTCGTCGTAAAATTTGAACGTGTTCAATATTAACGACGATCGCCAACGTACCTGAAAACATTGACTCTGGTCGTCAACCGTGGCACATGACACGATTTTATCAAACGCTTCCACAGACTAAACGGTCGCAGACTGTCTTGATGCGTTGCGTTGGCTTGTGTACGGTGGGCTTAATACGGCACCATTACAATAGCCTTTTGTGCTGCTTAGGGAATGTGTGAGGCTAACAAGTCACCAAATAAATTGCCACATCCATGTACATCATGAAAAATACATCAGTAATGGTTTGTATGAAGTAAACACTCAACCCGTCTCATCACTATCATCAATGCGTCTACACACCGGTGATAAAGGCACAACTTGCATGGTTAAATATCTTTCCCTCCGCCACCAAAGGTGAAGGAGGTTATGTTTTCACCCACTTTCTGTCTGTGGCTGTTTGTGTACAGGATATCTCTAAAAGTTGTGCACAGATCCGGATGAAACGTGGTGGACAGATTGGGTGTGTGACAAGGACGAATTGATTCGATTTCGGTGAAGATCGGGATCTAATGTTTTTTTAAGTGATTCTTCACCATTGAGAGATAGGAATAGACAGCAAGTCATCTCAAACATGTATTGGGCCCCGACACGTTCGCGTGGATCAGGTGTTACGGGGTGGAGGTACGTGCTCGACCGGGTGCCCCTCCAGTTAAACATTAAATGTTGTGGCCATAGAACGCAGAATGTGCATTCATCACTTGTTACGGTTAAATCAGACAACTTTGCTCCAATTTCCTTTCGAACAAAATCAGGCATTTAACTGCAGCTTGTAGTCGTGGTATATAGATCGTGTCAGATTTGAGAACAGACGATCTATATCAAAGTCGATCTCATGGTGTTCAAATATCGTGAAATCAAACGAGTGACGTCGGTCGTTATTGAAGTTCAAGATGACACGATTTATGAAGTTTATGGGCTTGTTTGCAGGCCTTTTGCACACTCAAAGAACGGACTTTGGTAAGAATAAAAGGCCCGGTCGTCGGGTCTCCAAGGAGATGTACGAGGGTCAAAAGTCGTTGAAACTACAAAGACCATCATGTCCACAAGAGATCGTGCCGTTATTCAGGTTCCCAATAACAACAAATAACTGGTTGTAGTTGAGAAAGACCCATATCCAAAACTGAAGGCACCACCGAGTCCTGGTGCCCGTCCACAAGGTACAAGGCTCAGTTGCACCATTTGGAGCACCCAGTGGTTATCTATACATCTCCAGGACTGCGCAAGCATCGTGTGTCCGAAGTCGAGAATGGTCTCCAGGGGAACCGAGGGTGAGGAGTGAGGGCAGAGGGGTAGAGGGTTAGAGGGTTAGAGGGGCAGAGAAGCAGAGGGGCAGAGGGGCAGAGGGGCGAGGAGTGAGGGGCAGAGGAGTGAGAAGTGAGGGGCGAGAAGTGAGGGGCGAGAAGTGAGGGGCGAGAAGTGAGGGCAGAGGGGCGAGGGCAGAGGGGCGAGGGCAGAGGGGCGAGGGCAGAGGGGCGAGGAGTGAGGAGCGAGGACAGAGGGGCGAGGGGCAGGGGGACGAGGGGCAGGGGGACGAGGGGCAGGGGGACGAGGGGCAGGGGACGAGGGGCAGGGGGACGAGGGGCAGGGGGACGAGGGGCAGGGGGACGAGGGCAGGGGGGCGATGGCAGGGGGGCGAGGGCAGGGGAGCGAGGTGGCGAGGACAGAGAGTTGAGGGGTGAGGACAGTGGGCATCACCACGACTCCATTAAACAGATGGTTACACCTATCGTGGTTTATAATTCGGTTGAGACGCTTCACTGCGGTTGCACAAAAACTCTGAGAACGCGAGAGGATCATTAAATTTTGCAGTAAACGTGTAAACGGGTCCAACAGGGTAAAATCGCGAGAACAGGTAAAGTACAAATAGAGATTTTCAAATCACAAAAACTCAACTTCACAATCAATATAAATCCGATCCGTTTAATGAACGAATCTTCATTTCTATCCCGTGTCACACGTTCCATGAAACAATGGCGTCTCCAAACTCAGCATTTCAAATAAATAAATAATCAGCTGAAGGAAACCCTTATTCCAAGCACGAAACGAATCGACTAAAGAACATTTACCTGAGCTCAGTGACTCAATCAAATGTCTCAGATGAGATCAAATCGAAGCGGGAGATTAAGAGTCCAGAATGATTACAAGACCCACAGAAGAAAAGAAAAAAAGAAAGAAAAAAAAAACCCAATATGGGTGAGGAGGACGAGGATGAGGAAGAAGAAGAAGCATAAAACACACGTGACCGTATTATATAAATTTTATTCTTCTTCTTCTCCTTTCTGAACCTCTTCCTCTTCCTCCACCTCCACCTCCTGTTATTCATTTTCTTCTTCTTCTTCTTCATCATTACCCCTTCCCATATTATTAGTGTTGGAATTTTCTTCTTCTTCTTTTTATATACCTCTGAAAAATACAAATTGTTTCAAGCTAATATAAAAGCTCAACCTCTTTTTACTAATCTTATTGAAGGATTAAATATTGAATTGTAACCCTGCACGAATGAAGCTTTGTAGGAGACATGTAAACAGCAGTTCCAACAATACACTGCACCTAAAATATATTCCGTTTTTCTCCGTTGCAAATCTCACGTAAGAATATCATCCGGTGACAGACTTGAGGGAGCCAGAGGGTAGACTGCTGCATTGATTTTTACTCTACTGCTCTTTTAAGATAATATATCGATAGATAGATATAAACAGATAAGACAAAAATAATTATCAGTGTCGCCGCCCGCCCGCAGCATGGTCATCTTCCAAATTACTACCCTATTACTAACAGTTGGGAAGGAAATGGCAAACCACCGAGTGTAATCCTTGCCAATAAACTGCTTTGGCAGCACCAACGCTCTGTAAAGAGTACCTGGCACATAAATATCAAAAAAAAATTCAAATACTGCTGTACAAGATATAAAGAGAAACAATGTTTGAAGAGAACGATCGTTTATTCAGGCAGCCGAATCACCATGGAAACGAGCTCCCGCAACCGCGTACCCATAATGCCCCGCGCCCCGGAACTTCTGCTTCACGTCCAAATGCAAATCCTTTCCCACGAGAAGAAGAGCAATACAGTAAAAACAGCAACAAAGTGTTTGTAGATCAAGACGGCATGGTGTTTTCACAGCTCGGCCAGACCTCTTGCGGACAATTGTCAGGTTCTGTGAAGGAGGAAACACGTGACTACAAGTGTCAGAGCGCTGTGGAGATTGACGAACGATCCTGCGCTCAGGTAGTGTGTGTGTGTGACGTCACAATCGTGGTTTACAGGTTCAACGGCAGACCTTGCAGACGATTCACCGTTCCCCCTCTGCGGCTTCAGAAATCTTGTTTTGGCTCATAGGTTAAATGGGGGCACCGCAGCACACGCTGGGAGCTCCTGGATGTGAATTTGGTTACGTCAGAGTGTTTGACCATTTGGTGACGCAAAGCAAATATGACCGTGGAGAGAACCGCGGCTGGCTCCCAACAATGAGTGTTATGGTTGTGAACGCGAACTCGTTGTCCAGGGTATATAGGCAGGACGTTTCGTGTGCCCGAACATGCCGAATCGTGGTCGAGTTTTTGAGTAGCGGCGCTTCCCCAGCTCCTCGTGGATGAGGTTGTCATCGTCATGCGTGTTGGCAACTCTGGTTGTTACTAGCGATTTGACTTTTGTGCCCATCAGCAGGTTGAGCAGGACTTGCCAAGCTGTAGCTCACTGGGGTGGAACACCAACGCTAGCAGTGCAAGATGAAAACAGTTTCCCGCACTTTTTCATTTTGCGGAGGATGGAGTTCACCGTCTCGACTTGGCGCTCAATTAATCCGTTTGATTTTGGGGTATGTTGGGGACATCGGTGGAGTTTGGCTTCTCTATTTGGAGGGGCAGCAAGCTTAATCATAATCATCGTAATATAATGGGCGTGAGCCTGGAACTTCTAACACACTTTTCTCCAAACATATTCTGTTTATACTTCTGAAATCTTCACATTATGTGTTCCATGTATTTACGCAGGTGATAGCGGATTCAAAAAATCGAATGTGGATAGAATTTTCAAAGAGGGAATCGATGACGTCACAATCAGCAGCGTTTGGCGGCAAACCGACCGCCGGGTCCCAGACGACGTGCTTTACTGAACTAAGTCCATAAGTTCAGGATGTTTGTTAAACTCAGCATTCACCACTTTTATCCTGCCATGTTGTTAATCTGTTGATGGAGGTAAGATAGAAACGATGAATATGTCAATTCTTTCGTGTTACTCATCCGGCACAATGTGTCAAGGCCAACAATCAACAATCATTCGGCTACCATGGACACCCAGATGCCACCAATATGAACTGAGCCGTTGAATGCGGCGCAAAACATCCAAAGAAACTACCGTAACCGAGTATTGTGATCCGTCCTGTCCCCCATACCCGTCGTAGTGTCGCCGCCCGATAGTGTGTATCTGCTAGTATTAATAATGGGTAGCTAGGTCTGACTTCCAAAACAACAGTTTGTTCGTGTAGTTCCAGTATACGTGAAATCACAACTACAGTTTACATTCATCATTTAATCACCGTTGTGTTTTTTTTTTTTGTTTTAGCCTAATTATTTGACATTTTAGCAGCGACCACCAACACTGTATTAACACAACACATTATTGAATAAATAAATAAAAATTAACAAGCACTTTATGAATCATGTCTCCCATACATAAACATGTGTTAATATAAACACTGCTCTTACCTTAATGACTAATGTAGGTGCAATCGTATTTCCCTTGAGTTAGCTCTGTCCACAATGTCCTCTGGAATCAGGTTTGCAGCTACATCACCTTGTTTGTGAAGAAGAGCCAGTGAAGGAAATCTTTCTTCCTCTCTGGTTGAGCGCAACCAGTTTCTAATCCGTCTCGTTGCAGAAAAGCTTCGTTCCGAAATGGCCATCTCAGCTGGCAATGTGAGAGCTAACTGAATGAGTTTGTAATCGTTTGGGTACATTCTCTGAGACAATTCTTTTTGAAGTCTCTGAACTGTAACAACAGATTCCGTACTGGTAAAAAGGTCCATTTCTGCAGCTGCAAGCTGAGGATTTATTTTGAGTGGGTCTGCATATTCCTGCAAGAGTGGATGTAGATCAGTGGTCCCCAACCTTTTGATCCCATGGGCCACATTCACTACTCCTAAGGATGTTGGGAGCCAGAAAAAAAAATTGATGCATTTTATTGAGTTTTAGTGATGCATTTTATTGATGCAAATTGATTTGAATCCTCCTGGCGGTAAGCGGCAGTGGCCGGCAGCGGCATTGTGGAAGGCTTTTCAGGTCACGGCGCCGGCCGGCAGTGGCCAGCAGTGGCATTGTATAAACCCCTTTAAAATTGCTACATGGAAATGTATTTTGATTGGAAAGTCCTCGCGGGCCGCAGTATAGGGCTCCGCGGGCCGCAGGTTGGGGAGCAATGATGTAGATGAATGACTTTTTTGTGACATCTTAACAATGAGTCACATGCTTCAGCAATTCTTTTGAGATTCTTTTGAGAATCGTTCCTCTAACTCTGCAGTTACAGCATCCAAAACAGGAATGTACAACTGCTGATGCCACATGTTTTGTTTTTTTTGAGGTTGGGTTACAGTCACGGGGGTTTCATGTGCATTTGTTGCCTCTTCCACATGCTCTCTTTGACCCAAAGTTGTTGTGACAAAGAAGTCCGGAAGAGCTACCGAGAGTTTCACTGCTCTTTTTCTTTTTGGCAAGTGATGTGCGTCTTCGTCTGGCACTGCAATGTCATGGTGTTTACAGAATTGTGTGATTTATTTCAACATATCATTCCAGCTTTCTTCACTTCTGAGTTTTTCAAAGTACACTTTCAGGTTATCTATGATAGAGGCAGCATTTGCAACTGTGGTGTTGATACTTTGAAGTCCTATGTGAGCAACATGAATAACTTTCAAAATGTCATGAAAGAAAATCAAGGAGACATTGAATGAAACTCCAGTCAAAAGATGAAAAAAGCCGTTTGCTTCCACTGACCACTTTTCGCCTTGTTCACTTAGATCTCTGAGACACCGCATGATGGTCGTGTAATATGTTTTTATTGCAAACACACTTCTCCACTTACATGCCCAACTTGTATCACTGGGCTGCACGATCTCTTTCTGCTTTCAACCCAAAGCTGTCTACACGTCGATAAACATCAGATGATTGGTTGGCTCCACAAACACTGAATACAATTTCTCAACTACATTTAGAAAGCCCATAGCACTCCGACTCACTTTACAGCACTCCACAAGGACAAGGTTGAGTTTCTGTGCCATGCGATATACATACATTACAAACGGATGGTCATCTTTCATTTGCCGCTGAACCCCAGTTACGTGTCCTGACATAACAGCAGCACCATCATAAGACTGGGTAACTATCTGCACATGCTGCAATCCATTTGTCCCCAAAGCTTTCTTTATGGCAGTAGAAATGCCTTTTGCATTTTGGGAAGATGAGCAATTGACAAAACACAGGAACCTTTCTCTGATCTCGAGGTTTTATTGTCAGGTCAGGCCAGATCAGATCTGCGACTTGCTACAGGTATGATTTAAACCTGTACTAACCTGTTTCATTGTCAGGTTATCGATGACTAAACCGTCTCCCCCACCAGGTTTTCTGGTGAGGAGGGTTATGATATGGATGCCCAGCAGGATTAAAAACAAAACCTGTCAAAGGGCAGAGGAGCTACTAGTGAGCCAGCGGCCATCCATATCTACAGTAGTGCCCATCTGTGTCTGCGGCCGTCCTCCTGCAGTTGTGTTACTCTTTTGAGGAGGTTGGTGGCAGGATTTGCACTCTGGCCACCATAAAACCATTCACTCTGCAAAACATAAGAAAACTTTAAAGAAAATAGAAAACCTACCCAGTGGGAGTACCTCCTGTGCAGCTGCTCTCCACCGGGCAGCTCACTGGATGATGGGATTGGGGCAAATCCTTCGGGAACCCCACTCTCTGATGATAGGACAAAAACCACGGGGTAACCTTCCCGGGTCAGATTGCGATAGTGTGTGTCAGAGTGGTGCTGAGGTGTTGTCCACCAGACAGTGGTCTTCTTGGGTTAACCTGAGTTAACCAGACAGCGGTCCCTTTGGGAGGGTGCCTGGAATGTCCTATCCCCAAGAGAGGATGATCACCTGTCTCTGTTATCATCTGAGCTCAAGTGTTTGAACATCAGTATTGCAGCACTCTCTGAGGTTCGGAGACCGAATAATGGTGAGATCATGGCGGGTGGTTACACCTACTATTGGTCTGGTTGCTCTGATGGTTACCATACCCAAGGAGTTGCTGTAGCTGTGTCCATTAAGCTGATTCCAATGGTAATTGAGGTAACACCGGTTCACGAGCGTATTATGAGATGAAGGATTCGTCACTCCTTGGATGTCGTTTCTCTGGTCTCTGTATATGCTCCAACTGAGGCGAGTGATCTCACCATGAAGGACACATTTCATGCCACGCTCGAGTCTGTGGTTGATCAGTGCCCCAGGTGAGATACTCTTCTAGTCTTGGGGGATTTCAATGCATTGACTGGAACTGATAAGGATGGTTATGAGACATGTGTTGGTCCCCATGGGTCTGGAACTGTGAACCAGAATAGCACTAAGTTCTTTGACTTTGCAAGAAGTCATGGACTTAGGGTGGCTGATTCATAGTTTCAGCGCCCACAGGCTCATGGCTGGACTTGATATTCCAACGCTGGCGGTGTGGCAAAGGAGATTGACCATGTGCTCGTTGATGGTCGCTGAAGGATGATCCAGAACTGCAGGGTCTACCAGAGTGCTCAGCTCCTCAATACTGACCACAGGCTTGTTGTAGCATATCTGAAGTTGCAGCTTAAATCCGGGAGAATGGTACCATCCCAGCCTCGGATGGGTGTTGGTAAGCTCAAGGATGAGAGGGCAGCTGAGGAGATTGCAAACAGGCTGAGTGGGGATTTTGAGGGGTCGGAGTGTGTTGGGGAATCCAGAAGAGTTGTGGAGTGCCTTCAAGACCACCATCCTTGATGTATGCCTGGTGTTGGCTTCATGGTTAGGGTGGTGGGCTTGGGATCCTAGGATCCTGAGTTCAAATCCCACTCCGCTGTTGAATTAATACCAGGTGGGGTTGACTCTGCCTTTCATTTTTCTGAGGTCAGCAAAATGAGTGCCAGCTTGCTGGTATGCTGTGTGAGAGTGGTGACCCATCCAGGATTGTGCCCAATAGCCAAGGAGACTGCTTAGACAGCACTAATGCTCTGCACAGAGTATGGTCCTAATGAATGGATGGATGGATCCTTGATGTTGCCATTGGATGTCTTGGAACTCACCAGAGGGCGAAGAAGAATTTTGTCTCTCAAGGGACACTGGATACCATTGACCAGAGTCGCAGTGCCGGGCTTAATGGCAGAGCTGAGCTGTTCAGGGAGTTGAGGCGTAAAACTGTACTTGCACTAATGGTGGAGAAGGAGGCCGAAGCACAAGAAATCTGTGAGGGGGTAAAGCTTCACCTGTGGTCAAGTGATTCTCATCCTGCTAACGGGAATTTGCGCATTGCGTTCCTCCAAGCCCATCCCTCAGTGTACTGCAGTTAGAACAGGTGGTGGTGGGCTCTTGACAGAGGAGTCAGAAGTGAAGGTCTGCTCGGCCGGTTACTTTGAGTGACTGCACCAGGCTGTTTCACCAGCTGTTGAGTTGGCTGTCAGGGGTGTAACTATCCCTACTGCTGACCCTCCAATCAACTGTGATCCACCTTAGTTTGTAGAAACACAGGCTGTGGTGAACCAGTTGAAATTGGGTAAAGCTCCTGGGATATGTGGCATCCATGCTGATCTTCTCAAGATCCGCCATTGTGAACGGCGGCTGCGTGGGTCGACGAGGAACAAGTCGATTACAAAAGGCACGGGAAACACCGGCTTGTTTCCTTGATGGGCTCGAATGTGTCGTAAAACTGCTGCCACCATGTAAAGTTCTGATGTAGAAGATATATAAAGAGGCAATGTTTGAAGAGAACGATCGTATATTCAGGCACCCAAATCATCATGGCGTCGTGCTCCCGCAACTGCATACCCATATTGCTCTGCGCCCCGGAACTCTCTCTTCGTATCCAAAAGCAAACGGAAACCGATGTGACACCATTACAGAAAGAAACTGACTTCAAGCATGGTGTTGGCCTAATTAATGGTTAGGGTGGCTGAGTTGAGATCTTCTAAACTCTAAAGGGTCTTGAGTTCAATCCCCTGTCTACACCAGGTGGGTTAACTCAGCAACCTTACTGGTGGCGGGGGCACTGCTTCAGTGGCATCGCTGCGCTTCCAGGAAATTATACAACCAGCAGCCACAGGATGCATATGTATAAATAAACAAACAAACTGACTTTAATTAGGCTTTTATTCACTCAATCAAAGAGATACCTGAAACATAAACTTAAACAATCCTAATAAGGTAACAAACAGGACATTAACACTGAATCTTTAAAATACACATTTGTCATTGTTGAACGTCAGATTATATTTCTTAGCGGCATTGAGAAATTTATTCAGGTTTTCATCGTGCTGTGCTTGGTCCTTTCGGCACACTGTGACATTGTCCACGTAAGCAAACGTATCCTTCAAATCTTCCTCCAAGATAACGTTGTCGATAACTCGCTGGAAGTTTGCAACACCATTAGTAGCACCGAATGGAATCCTGCGGAACTGGTACAATCTCTGGAAAGCTTCAAATGCTGTATGTGGTTTGTCATCTGCTTTGATGGGAATTTTATGAGCACCGCCAAAATCAATCTTACTAAAAAACTGATATTTAGCGACATTGCTGACCATTTCATCCATTCGCGGCAATGGGGAGGCTTTGAGTAGAGTGAAACGGTTGATTGTTTGTCAATAATCAATAACCATCCGTCTTTTATGGTTCTCGTTGGTTGTCACTAAGACTTGGGCATGCCATGGAGATTCGCTAGGTTCAATGATTCCTTCGTCAAATAGCCACTTAGTTTCAGATTCAATAAACTTGTTATCTGCGCTGGTATAACGACTGGACTTCGCAGCTATTGGTTTGCAATCGGAAGTTAGATTGGCAAATAACGAGGGTGGAGAGACTGTCACAGTGGCAAGTCCGCAAACTGTTTGAGATGGCTTGCCTCCACAGACTTGTATGCTGCTTCAGAAAGTCGTGACTCAGGATGACATCAGCACGCAAGTCCGAAAGAACTGACAGCCTAACATCACTGTAGGTGCATTCCGATGAAACGAGCTTAACAATGCGATATCCTCGAACATTTGAGTGCGGGGAAGTTGAGGCCATGGAAACTTCACCATCAACAGCAAACAGCTCCCACTTGTGAGCTTTCACCAGTTTGTCACTCACAAAGCTCTCAGAGCTTCCAGTATCTATCAATGCATCGGCTGACGGTCTGTTTATCTGCACTTTCACAACAGCATTAGATAGGCACCTCGATGAAGCAGTGGAGGTGATTACAAGAGTGGGCAGAGCAGCTGATGTCAGTTTGGAGGAAGACGACTTGCATACCATAGAGAAGTGGCCTTTCTTACCGCAGCTGTTGCACGTAGCATATTTGGCAGATCACTTGCTACGAGGATGCCTATTGTATCCCCAGAAGAAACATTTAGCATACACGGCCGGAGAGGTGGCCAAAGTAGTCGAGGTCGTTTGTTCCACCGGTGCATTTGTTTCCATGGATGTTTAAAGAGCTTCTCAGGTCCCTGTAGCAGCAGCATTAACAGGGACGACAGGCCACACTTCGGACTCGGTGTTTCTGGGCAAGCTCTAAAGCACGAGCTTGGTTGAAAGCTGTTTGGAGGTCCAAAGTTTTGTTTTCCAGCAGGCATTGTCGTATGTTAGCCAACTGGAGTCCATTAACGAACATGTCCCGCATGGAGTCATCTCAACATTGCTCTGCAGTCACAGCCTGGAAGTTGCAATCCTTGCTTAACTGCTTGAGAGCATGCAGGTATTGATCGAGTGTCTCCTGCCTCCCGTCTGCGTGTCGTGAGATGTCTTGCAAATACCTCGTTCTTGGGTTTCACATACAGAGAATATCAATGACAGCATTGTACGTTTCGTACTCTGCAATAAACTCACAGACAGGAGGTGCAATGTAATCAATGAGCATATTCAGTTTGTCTGGGTTATGAGTAGCGATGGCTGTAATAAAGTTTGCGAAGGTTCGTTGCCAACGGAGCCATTGTTTAGATGCCATGTTTGAGTTTTGGTCAGCATCAAATCTCTCTGGCTTGAGGTACTTGTCCATGGTATATTGGCTTGAGTGAACTAAATTGTGGGATTGAAACAAGCCGACTTCAATTCGGCTATAATTCACTGAAAGAGATACCTGAAACATAAACAGTCCTAATAAGGTAGCAAATGTTACATTAACACTGAAACCTTAGTATTCACATTTAATTTCATCACAAATACATTATGTGTTCTTTTTATATTTAATTTTTTTTTTTTCTTGTTCTGGCAAAATAACATAAAAATATAGCATGAGCTGAACAGTTCAACCATAACAGTCACATCAAACTAATAATTGTCCTTGCTATTACTTGCAACAGTTCACAAATTGAATCTGTTTGGGGGTCTTGACAGTCTTCAACTGCAGGAGAAATCATGGCCCCAGTGTGTGGGGGGTTGGTGTTGAGGGTGTGCTGCTGATCCTTCTGGCTGGCATGCTTGCTTGCACCAATTTCTCAGCACTGTAACCCTCAGGCTCGAATAGCAGTTTTGTCTCCACCTGGCACATCAAGTCTTGCGTTGCTTGGCTACGCATTTCTTCCGCTAGCCCATGCAAGGGCTGTCCATAACAGAGAGGTGGTTTTGACTCTGCGACTCTCAGGTTCATGTGATTGCCATGATACAGGGTTGCACATGTTCCAAGTTTCCAGCGACTTGTCCGCTCTCCAGGCAGTGGTTTAATGTGGATGTACTCACCCACATTCAGCTCGGGTAAGTCTCTGGCTGACCTGTCAGAGGTGAGCTTGGATATCTGCTTTTCTGACAGTTTCTCCAGGATACCTGGCATGACACAAGGCTTGAGCAACTTATTGGCCACAGGTAAAGGCACCTTTAATCTCCTTAACATCAAACGGTGTGCTGGGCTGCTATCCTTGCCCTCCGTCAGTGTGTTCCTCCACTGGAGTGTGGCCTTCCAGAGGTCATTTCCATCACATATAGCCTTATTGCACAGGTTATTTACGATTTTGATCACAGACTCAGCTTTACAGCTGGCTTTTGGGTGTCATAAATGGAGGTGAGTTGCTCAAATTCCCATTTGATGGTTATGCGTCTGAATTGCTCACATGCAACTCGAGGCTCATTGTCAGAGATCACATGGTCCAGTTGACTGTGATGCGAGAACTTCTCCTTGCATTGCATGATTGTTGTCTCAGCAGACAGGTTTGGGAACAGCTTAATTTTCTGGAAGTCAGAATAGTGATCGACCATCAGCAGGAAGTCTTTCCCTGTGTCCTTGAATAAATCCATGCTGATGATCTGCCAGGGCCATGTGGAAAACTCGTGCGACATCATCATATCCTTCTGCTGGTCATGTGCATATTCATTACAGACCGAACATTTACTGACAAAGTCTTTGATCTCTGCTCCAATGTGGCTGGAGTGGATTTGTGCCAGCATCTCTCGGTGTAGTGACTTTGATATGATAACTCTCTGACCTTTGAGCAGCAAGCCATTCTGGACACTGATTTATTCGCTAAATATCCAGTAAATAATTTTTAATAAATGAAATAAACATCCAGTGCATAGTTTTGCTCTATCGGCATTTGCACCTTTGGTGCAAATGCAACTGGCAAGAGACAGCACCCAAGTCCATCCTGTCTGAAGTCACTTTGTATGTCGATTGGCTTTGAGACGTCATAGTACCTGCAACACAGGCACGGTGGTAATCAGGGGCTGCAATCATGATGTCATTGTGACAGTATCGTCACAGCATTCATCTAGGTCGAAGAACTGATGAATCACATATGCATGCAAATGCATCCCATGGTAAGCTTCATCCCCACTCTCTCTTGTTATATTATTTACTTTTCTTCTTATTCTAGAGTCCAGACAATTCACACAAAGTCTATTTTTGCAGCTGTACAGGTAAAATTGTATGGAATTGGTTGTTTTGTATCGCGTTGCTTTTAGCTCGATTGCGCTCTCTGCTGATTCTCTTTTGGAATGTCGAGTTATAGAAGTGGCGTCGTCTACATGAGCACATTTTAATGGAGTGCAAGGCTTTACCGTGTTCTTGAATTCATGGAGTGCTTCCCCATTCATAGTTTTTTATTTCTGGCTGTGGATTGACTTCATTCTTCGTGCAGCACCTGATTTCTCCATATATATTTTTTTTACCAAAGGTGTTACAAACTTTAATTTGTCCCTTCACTGGATCTTTTGTATTAATATGATCTACAAAGGTGTTACATCTCGACTCTGTGGATTTATTCTGGTTAAAACTTATCCTTGAATGTCTCAGAATATCAATATATCATAATGGTGAGCTTTGATACTGCTTATGTTGGAAGATTTTAATTTATTTATTACAAATAAGCAACCTCAATGTAACAACAAATTGCTCGATTCCAGTGAAAAGTGAGTCACGAGTTTATGTATTGATGTACATGCCGAGGTAATGCTGCACAATAACGATGTATCTATGTTCAATATGAAGTATTTTATGAAGCAGGAAATGACTTTAATTGCTCCAGATCAGTGCCGGATTAAGCCTCGGCTGGCCCTAAGGCACATTTTGAAATTTTAGAGAATGGCCTGAAAATTTTAAATTGGATCTCGGGCTCATGGAAATGGACCCCAAACAAAAGATGAACTGATTCAAGAACAAAATATTTAATACAAAAAAGACAAATATTTAATGTGAAAAGAAAATAGTTTATTTAATCCCTCTATACAATTTGCAGTGAATGAATATAAAAAAAAAATTAAAAATGACCGTTTTTACAGCCATTTTTCCCTGCTGTGCAGGGGTTTGGCTTTTTCTTGAGACAATGTTTTATGGCCGGATGCCCTTCCTGACGCCAACCCTGGTCACCTCTTACGACACACAGGGATATGGTACACCTATTCTAACCGGGGCATACACCGGGACCAGTACACTGGCACTCATTTCGCCGACCTCGGAAGGATGACAGGCTGAGTCAACCCCCTGGTGTTAATTCAGCAGCCAACAGGGCTTGAACTCAGGACCCTTGGATCCCAAGCCGCCACCCTCACCACTAAGCCAACACCAGGCTGGCAGTGAATGAATATATGCATGACAAAACACATACAGATTTGGCACTTTGCTTTACAGTTTACTAGACCTTAGATTGCAACCTTACGCACTTTTACAACTGCAAACTCTTCAATTACGGAAATAAAGTCCAGTTCTCGGAGCAAATCACTTTCAATGCACAAAAGGGCCAATGCACCAAGACGCTGTTGATGCATGGTAGAACGCTTCACATCTTTGAAAAAAAGTTGCCTAAATTTTTGTGGCCCGAATTTTTGGCTGGCCCTAAGGCACATGCCTTGTCTGCCTAATGGTTAATCCAGCATTGCTCCAGATAATCTCTGATGAGCAATTCCGGGAAAGTGTATTTCCATTTGGTACATGGTAAAGCTCTATTTCACTGAATCTCCAGCATTCTATCAATTAGCACTGTGAAAGGTTTCTCATGGTCACCTCCGGCGATGATGATGATGATATCATGTACATCAGCCAATGGCTGCTGCTGTTTATCCAGGGTAATTTTGAGTATACCTGTTCCATTGTACGCTGTACGCACCAACTACATAGTAAAAGCTCTTGGAAGACCGATAATTAGATCAGGACACGACAGGACAAAAAGAACAGTTGAGAGAGGGGGGAGGGGACACAACAGCAGCGTTGAAGGGGCCAAGATCGAAGCAAACTTGAACAAACAATGGGTGTGGGGAGGAATGAGGGGAAGGAGAGGATGCATGAGGTGGACCAGATGGATACAGACGCAAACTCTCAGGAGGGAAAACTGGAAATTTGGAGGAGGGGACTAATGAGGGGAGAAAAACATAATGGGTTTGGAAGGGAGATGATCTGAGATGGTGGTGAACAGCTGTCTTGAAGACCTGGAGGTAAGAATGAGATTAAAGAGAATGTGGAAGTTGACTTCACAGGTGGGAAAAAAGGGAGAACAGATAAGTGAATATCAGCAGAGATCCTGGATTTAGGTAGTTTAACCAAAATGGGGTTGATTGTGAACTGCATGAGACTGGGGGGAGGGGGAAGGGGGGTTGACAAAGCACAGAAAGAGCAGAGGTGGTAGAAGACTGGGACCACCGACCTGTCTGTGATGGTGGAGTGATAGACCTATAGATAGGCTTCATCATAGGAGATTCCAATAATCTTGAATGCCTTGGTTTCCACTGCATCAAGCTGAGTAAGGTGTGAGGAGAAATACTTTAAAGGAGTAAGGAGTGTTTATATTTCATGGAGATTCAGTTTGGAGAAATTGAAAAAACTGGGGTGGGCGAAAATGTAGAACCAGAAGCAGAAGGAATTTCAAGTGGAAATGAGAATCGTTCTGGAGTGAAAAGTAAAGTGTGTTTTGCTTGTTTTGATTCTCTTTTAAACGAGGAAAGTAATAGGATAATGTTGAGGAGGTCAAAGCAACATACCCAGGAAGAAGAAAACAAAACGAGGAACACGGAGACAAATAATTTTCAGACTTTCAGTCCAACGATAGGCCTCGTACAATACGAAACAAAACGAAAAGCAAAACCAACAAACAAATTAACATGAAATATTGCATGGGATACAAAAGTAACACCGAGACAAGACAAAATAGCAAATGGACAAGACAAAAGTAAAACGTGGCAAATCAGGTTCAACAAACTCAGCTTTATGAGGTGGTGGAAATTTTATTGAAGTTACAAGATCTACAGAGTTCCCCTTTTGGCTGGAATCTAACGCACTTTCTGTTACAACATATCGTGCAGTGCTGTATCTGCCACTGTGCATGGCAGAAGATTTGCGACATCAAAGTTTATTACCATCAAAAATATCAGAGAGGCTTTCATAAAATTTATGGTCACAAAATAATATTCAAAACAAGGTCACACATTTGTTATCAACAAAACACATTGAAAAATAGCTTTGTACACTTGAAGTTCATGATTTCAATTGAGGATCTGATTTTACCCCCTCTTTATTATCACCATTTCCTTCATAAATACATCAAATGCAAGAGACAGAGACAGAGACAAAGACACATCAATGAACAACAAAATTCCATTCTAAACCTCTTCTTCAATTGCAAATAATAATATTCTCGGCATATTACCTCTGCCACGGAAGGTGGAGGTTATGTTTTTTGATCTTCTCCTATGACCATACCTTAAATGAAACTATGCAGAGTGGCCTGAAAGTCACTTTACTCCTCCCAGTAAAGCATTAGTTTTTTTATTCTTTTAATATACAGGTTTAAGCCTCGTGTTGGCTTAGCGATTAGGGATCTTAGGACGATGTATTAGCCGTCAGCCTTAGGTGGGGTTGAATGAACATTAGGTGGGGTTGACTCAGCCATTCATCCTTCTTTGGTCAGCGGAATTAGTCCCGGTGTACTGGTAATGGGGGCATTTAATCAGCAGCACAGCTGCGCCCTCAGGCAATGATGCTACCCACAACCTTGTGCTGCATACGAAGGAAGAGGATATGCAAGTTTTATTGTGCAGTACCTCCAATAATTAATCAGTCATTGTATCTGTTGGCACTCCATCATTGTCCTTGCACCACCTCAGTGGGAGAGGGCAGAGAAATGTAGCATGGGTAAAGCGAGTTTCAGGCCACCCTGTATAATCTCAAAGTTGCATCTCTTTGAAATTTCTTGAAAGCCTTTCTCACCACATCGAGACTAGAAATCTCTTCCTTTTTTGGGCCTCTTGAAACAGATCTTCAGAACAGACCTCTGACATCAGTAATAACCTCCCATCCATAGTGAGGATCAACGCTGCCCAGCACGGGTGATAATCAAAATGAACGACAAAATCCTACATTGGGGTCATCAAAAAGGAACCCGAAAAAGTAAACACCAAAGATAGTCATCAGGAGGTACCGGGATAGGATTCGGGCTTCAGCCGCTATTCTTCCACCCTCAAACCCATCCAGGTGCAGTCAAGGGAGCCTTATCCAAAAAAGTTTTTGTTAGAATTCACTTCTCCCAAGACAGATAGATAAAGAAAAAGAAATTATGAGTAAAGGACAGATAAAAATCA
Organism: Eptatretus burgeri; assembly: GCF_056783735.1. NCBI lineage: Eukaryota > Metazoa > Chordata > Myxini > Myxiniformes > Myxinidae > Eptatretus > Eptatretus burgeri. The sequence goes on from NC_140965.1 coordinate 79,351,219, forward strand.
AAGAAAAAGCAAGAATTGGAATGATTGAAGAGGAATATGAAAAGTAAAAAGTGGTGTGAAAAGAACAAAGATCAAAGATGTTGGGAAGAACCCGGATAGATAGATTTCATCAGTTACTCCCCGGGCTCAAAAGCAGCAACAGGTACAAGCTACCAGAGGTCCGTCAGCGGGGAAGCAAAGTCCACACAGCATCGGGACATGGTACAAACATAATCAAAGGAAAGAAAAATACTGCATTGGAGTTATCAGAAAGATGATTTCGGTGAAAAGGGTGATGTAGATCGCGTTTCAAATAAATCTTCAGAATCTTGAGATGATAAAATAGATTCAAAAGTAGCACAAAAATCAGCAGATGATTCGAGACTATTTGAAATTTAGGCAGCTATCGACATGACAGGTATCACGTCCGTTTCACTCTCTCTGGCTGATAAGCAATGAGTAACCTTAATGATGCGTATCCAAACAATAATGTTTGGATGCCCCACTTTGCCATTGCCATTCCTGTTATTGCCTTGTGTCTGCCAGGGTTAAAAGAAAAGGGCAGAAAAAAAAAACAGAAGGCAGTGAGTTAGAATACTACTACTACTACTACCTAAGAAAACAATCAAAATTTGCAATGACTTAAACATTTTACACACCACTCACATTTCGGCCACCAACACCAAATTATCCAGCTATGTTAAATAACTTGATATTGTTGTGGTTTTTGGCTTGTAGAGGGTAAAATAATAAATCTTCAGCATAGTGATAGTTATTTCATAGTATCTGTTTAGTTAAGTGTACTCTGTTACATGTGAATAAATATGCGTTGTGATTGTATTCGACAGACCCATGTGCTCATTCCAGACTCACATGTTCGCGCACTTGTGTGCATGACCTCATTCCTCAATCTATATACTGTAACTTCTTTCTTCTCTATCCTTCTCTCTATAATTATCTTTCTCTCTCTATTCTTCGTGCTCTTGGGCACAGAGAACGTCCTTTCAGCGCATGCTCTGGCGTTGTCACTTTCCCTCCCACTTCCTTAAGCCTCCTGAAGAGGGTTAGTTTGCTGCTCCTGGAATCACGTCTGTTCCTGGAACCCTCTCGACCAATATTAAACCAGTTCAGAAGTGACCAAGCCGTGACGGGACGAAGCCGGATCAAAAGTGGTACACGCCCCGTCACAGCTGGACCAATCCACCAAGGAGGTTAGCCTGAGCCGACGCAAAAAAAACTAATCATGGGAGATGACCAAAGTAGAGTACTCAAAGGTGCCAGTTAATGGAGACAGAGCCCACGCTCATGGATGGCAATAAAAATGAGGGATATACGAACATTCGTCAGAGAAAGAGACTGGTCCCCAGCTTAGAGTGGTCCTCAGCTTAGCTTGGTCTTGAGCTTAACCTGGTGGCCCTCAGCTTTTAGGTCCTGGGCTAAGGAGTCTCGTCTTTTGCTCTTTTGGCTATTCATTGGGAATCACTGTAACTCGTCTAACGTGTGGGGCTTGGAGCGGATGTCCTAGTTTGCTGTTCCTCGTCTGATGTGCAGTGGTTGGAGTTGACGTGCAGAGTTGCTGTGTTGCACTAGAAGCACGCTGACCCGGATCAGTGTGGTGCACATGAGGACCGTGACTTGTGGGGAGTCCCGGCAGTGTTCACACCAGGGAGATTCCATCAGCTCCGCAGAGCCGCCGCAAAAAGTGCAGAGGGGTTCTGACACACATACCCCATCTCTCTAATCTTTCTCGGATAGATGAGGCTGGCCATATTGTAAAGTAATAAGTGATTGCTTTGGAATTTGAGGGTGGGTATGTACATGTCGAGGATAAGGTGAATGTGTTTTTGCGTTGTAAATCTGTGTTTGTGCATTGCTTTGTAAATACGTGCCAGATTTGATTACATGCACAAAACACATTCATGTCCTGACTTTTCATGTTCGTCCTGATGGTGGCATAAGACAGCTGATGATCTATCGGTCACGCACAGTTGGGCTGTAGATGAGAACGCAGTACATGACGCTGTCCCGCTCGGCCGAACAGGTTAGTTCCTTCACGTTACTGCCGGCACGATACCCATTCGTAATGATAACCTGGCTTTGGACCTGGGAGCCAGGTCGGGGTCAATGGTATGAAAGGCGATCATGATCCTTAAAGACTTGTCGTGCCATCTGAAGTTATCCACGGATGACAACCGTCACAATATATTTGAGGGAAACATAAATACCAACTGAGATCAATACTTTTGAAAAGCAAATAAATTGCCACTTTCTGCAATTTTCCATTTTCTTGTTTTGTACTCCTATCTGAACACGTGACGTGAGGTTAAAAAAAAAAAATCACATATAAAGTATGTTTTGTCAATTTTCTAATCACATTCTTGTAATTCTGCAATAAGTACACTGATATCTACTTGCATCTGTATTGTATTATGCAATCTCGGTACAAGCTCCACTGTGCAGAGCTTTCTATATATAAATAGTATTAGAAACACTGTAATTAAGGGAAGAGGAAAAGCTGGGTATAAAATGCAAATAATATGTGATGGAACCACATCTCATGTGTAAATATGAAGTGCTCCATTATTTAGTCATGTGTTGATATCGTACACTGTGATTGGTTGTCGTGTAATTTAAAAAAAAAGTGTCACACCTGCAGAAGGACAATAAAGTATAGGCAGTGATATAATTGCAGTGTGGTGAATACTATGGTTCCTGGTTAGGAAAATATCACGACGAGCATGTAGAAATCAGTCTTAGTTAATGACGGCTACTCCGTTACAGTATCCTCATCAAACAGGTTGTATTATGAGGAGTTTCTGTCGAGGTCATGCAACACGCAGAGAGGTCTTTCTGCATCCTACCACATGTATTCTGAATACCTGCACAAGCTGATGCTGTAGAGTGCCTCTGCAACATGAATCACCCAGCCGAAGATATATCTGCAAATATGACCAAGGGTAACGACAACAGAAGATAATCATTCGGTGAACATAGCCGTTCCACAAATAGTACACGAGGATACGTGATACAAGTACTGATGAAGAAAAGCTGTTTGGCTTCAAGGAAGTCAAAAATGGCACAACGTACATCACGAGTAGGCTTCCAGCATGGTTGTCCACCAAATAGTTGAAAAATGTTCCATATGATCGAATCAGGTCGGGAGTGAAGACAGCAACCTGCGCAAACACCCGAAAACATACAAGCAGTCTTTTATAGTTCATTGTGTGGTGCCACACAGAAACAATGAAATCATGTAAATGCTTTCACACCATTATGTTTATGCAGAGCACTGATAGTCATTTCTGTCTAGATGCCCAAGAATTCTCAGCAGGTGACAAAGAAGCGAGAGCTTCCGTCACATTTCCTTTTTCCATTATTGAGGACTAGCAGATATACATGTCAAGGAGGGGTGATGGGATGGAATGGCATTTGATAGGACGGAAGGGACAAAAGAACAACATTCCCATGACAAACGGAATGAATGGAGATAACTATTCTGTGACGGTTGGTTGATGAAACACCATCAGCAGAAATTACGCATGGGGTCGTATACTGTAGCATGACGAATGCTTTGTCAAGTCTGCTTTCAACTGAGCTGAATGGAATAAAAGGAAGTGTTCGAAGCAAATTCAAATGCCGTACAGATTAAAAAAAGGAATAGTACTGTATTGTTTCGTGAAAGGGTTCATATCCATCTTCTGAGCCACCCGCCATGACACTGTCCACAAGCATCTCAACTGATAATGTCAAGGATGATCCTTGGAGGAAGTGTTACAATAGAGCACAGTACAAATTCGGTAAACTTCAGGAGTAGCATTGTTTTAACTTTTAAAGTGATTCTTCACCATTGATAGATAGAGCCAAAAACGATATATAGCATGGTATTTCAAAAATGTATTGGGGCCTGATATGTTCTCATGGATCAGGCATTACGTGGCGGAGGTATGCGCTCTACCGAGTGCCCTTCTATTTATTAATGTTGTTAAATCCACAATTCTCCTGGTTTCCTGACAAGTTGACATTTTCTGATGGGGGAACTTCTGCATCTTTGCGAAAGTCAACCACCACAATGACCACATTTGGTTCCTGAACTACAACTAATAAATCTTCCACCTATCGCTTTGTACCAGCAGGACTTGGTTACCTGCCACTATGCTTTGAATGTGAAATGGTTCTGATGTTTTCCCAGACAAGTGGGTCGGTAGATCTCTCAATCTCGAGCTCTCGCTGTCCGAACGCGCCGCACCCTTAATCACCCTGTCTCGGGGGGGGGGGGGCGCCTCCGCCCTCCCCGCTCTCCCTCACTGGACGGTTTTGGCACGCACAATCACTCGTCGCCCTGTCACTGGCCAAAACGAGCGGCAAGTCCGTCGATTGGCCCGGGTGCGTGGTGACGTCAAGCGGACCGCCTTCCTCACCGTCGCGAGGCTCCTCCTTGAACTCCGCCCACCAAACAGCCAGGGGAACTTTATTCTGCGTGGGTTCCGCCCACGTACGTGCTGACACACACGTAGGCAATGGTGTCGGCCAGAGTGAGGTGAAGGTGATGCTGGCATTGTCATAGTTATGAGGGGTGTAAAAATGAAAGAAAACCCTGACTATCAAAGTAACTCACAGCGCATTTACATTTATTCACCCATTAGACACAGGACGGGGACGCTAACTAAAGACACATACTTACCGATATAACTGTTCTATAGGACCTGTATGTTGAGTGCTCAAGGCTTCCAGATTCACAACAGTATTTCCTACTACTAGTGACCTTTCTAAAACACAAATCACGTGCAATTTTTCTCATGACCTCCCAAGAAGGTAAAAATAAAAGCAAAACAGCTTCCGGCAAAGTTAGGCTGATAATCAAGTCTTTACTAACAACACAGGCTTTGTTAGGATGTTGCTTTTGCAATTCCCATCTGAGTACTTGCCCCATGATGCTGTGACCCCAGCTTCATAATGCATGTGCTACACGTATTTGTCCACCTCTGGTGATTGATTTAAAGTAACAATGTCTTCAAATGACGCAATACACATGCAAACTCCTCATTATTTAACATTAGAGAATCCAACTCTTCAGAAACTAGAAGGGCACTCGGGAAAGCACATACTCCACATAAAAAATTATCAGATCCGGATCTTCACCAAAATTGAGTGTTTTCATTCCGATATTGATGAGGACGAGTCGGAGGATGATGGGAATTTATACTATGGAGTTTCTGACCCTGAGCCATATAAATTTGAGCCACTTGCAAGTGCCAGAAAACGGCCTATTTCATGTACAAGTGGCAGGACTGACTGTCCGGCAGTTCACACTGACAGACTCCACCAGACAGATTGGTTTGTATATTTTCATTTTCTTGTTCGATGCATAAAATAACGTAACGTTTGATTCGTCTGTATATAATAATCTAACTGTATATAATAACTTGATATAATAATTTTTAACCCTCTAGTCACTCAAGAGTCAGAAATAGAATGAATCAATAATGGACCCAAATATATTATACACCGTAGCCTTGGCGTTGAAGTCTTTCTGACAGCTGCGCTTGATCCCAGCGAAAGCGAACAGTTAGAACAAACCCCAACTTTCAAGAGACTGTTGTGGCATATAAACACCAAAACATGTTTCGCCTCATTGGGAAATATTCTACCAAATTTAGAAAAAAAAGTGGAAAATTGATCAATTTTTACAATTGAAATGAAATAGCCCAACTTGCTGATGCAGTTAAAAAAGTAATTTAATCAACAATAAGTTGATTTGTTGAGAAATTTTTTCATGCTTGTGTTTTTCAGAAAGTTTATTTATGTGTTTTTCCATGTACTCTTTAAGAATACATTTCAAGGTTTTTCTCACTTAAACTCAACAATTGATTCTGTGACAGAGCAGTATCTGGAGAACTTGTCAACCAACAACTCGTATTGACAGAGTGGTGATCAGATGTATTTATGCCTTCGTAATCCTCGGCTGTGAAATGGTCACCACAAATGACGAGTCTATCCAAAGGGTCCTCTTTACCCGTTTTCTTTGGGGGGAAATTCGCCCGTTTTGTTTGGACAAATCTTATCCACTGCCGGCGAATGTTTGATTCCTTCGGGAATCGGTGGGAGCGATTACCCGTTTTCCAGCCATTTTCGCAAAACATGACGACACACGTACGAGGCATGATGTACAAATATCCAAATAACTTTGTTCTACAATAATTCAAAATAAAAAAGGATAAAATAGACAGTTGCAAGCTCAAAAAAGTGAAAGAACGGCCCGCTGAACTGGACACTTCTTCAATGAGCGAGTGAGCGTCTGCTTTGTTTTGGAGAACGTGACGTCAACATCCATATATGGCACGTGGCTGTTTTTTTCAACAACCTCAAGAAATAACAACTTCGGAGTTAAATTTCATTAATATTTCCAATAGTTGGGCAACCACAATAGTTTGTATCAAACTATTTAATGCACATTTCATCATATTGATAAATTTTCAGAACATGTTTGGTGACCCGCGACCTTCTCTTTAATGAGTTATAGCACTGAGTTTGGTCATGATCATAAGTTGGAAGTCAATCGGACTTGAAATGGCGTTTTTATTGCAATTTGAAATTTTTGACCCGACCCCCCTGACATTCGACCCCCGACCGCCAAGGAGGGTGTTTGTGTGACACCCCAATGAGACATATGGTTGGATGCAGAATTGGAAGATGCACAATTTGAATTTGGTTTGAAGTCGATACGACCATTTTAGCGGACGTTATTGCGAAAATAAGAATTTCGGTTTTTTGGTGACCTTGACCTTCGACCCCAATTCAGCAAAAACGACAAGTGTCTAAGTTGGACCATGGCCGACGTCTGCACCCAGTTTGGAAATGATCGCTGAAACGGTGTGGCTGCTACAGGGTGAACAAACACACAAACAAACAGACAGACAGACACACACAGAATGACACACACAACCGACCAACATAATTGTCGAAATCCGAAGGATTCCGGCAATTAACAAAGGGGTGAAAAACATAACCTCCTTCACCTTCGGTGGCGGAAGTAATAAAAACATATTGGCATCATTCAAATGAAGGATAAGTGACTGACCAACAAACAGTGCTAACATTCACTGGCAGCATGGTGTTTGTTGAAAACACATTCTTTTGGAGTTAAGACGTGCATCAACATAGCCACAGTACCTGACCTTTAGACTCTCTTATCAAAGTACTAGTACTGCATTTGGTAAGCCAGTTTCACTACAATACGTAAAAGCAAAACACAGACAATGCTATTGGTTAAGTATCAAATGAAAATAGCATTGCACTTAAAGAGCCCTTTCATAATAATAATAATAATAATAATAATAATAATAATAATAATACCATTCCTTTTGTGCCGTAAAGGCGCATTGGGCTGTCGAGGCAGTTTCATTGGCAAGGAGTACAGTCCTGGACAGGTCGCCACTCCAACGCAGGTTACCCCGAATGGTTATCATCCCAGTACACTGGTACTCATTTCACCAACCGCGGAAGGTTGACAGGCTGAGTCAACCCCACCTGGTGTTAATTCAACGGTTGACAGGGGCTCAAACTCAGGAACCGAAGGTCCAAATTTAGCCACTTGTACCGCGAGGCCAACACCAAGTTAAGAACCCTTTACAATATATTAATTTTAAAATGATGCATTCACATTTCAATACTGCAGGGCGAATAATACATAAAATAAAATTTTAAAATTCAAGTTGCAGCTCTCTCAGAAAAAAACCAAGCAAAAACAATCTGTATAATCTTGTCATGGGGTGGAGGTAGTAGGGAGGAAGGGTTGTGGTATATAATCACGCGTGCAAGGGTTTTCCGAAACCATCCTCAACAAAGCTTTGTAGTGACTGAAACCCAGTACACATGGGGCTTGCTTCCAAATAACCGAGCAGTGATTGGTCCATTTAAAAACGGAGTGAGGGCCTTCCCACGGTTTCCTATTGTTCCAAATAGTCTAATATTAGTGAAAGGAGACGCGTCTGCTCTAACGGTTTACAAGTAGGATTTTAATAATAAAAACACATGAATCAAAACGCAGTGCAGCAATAAATAAAACTACACAATACGACTACATTCCAACAGCTGGGGCATAAATCCTGAACAAAGCCTGACAAGGCACATACAACATGGATCTTATTTGAAGACTAAAGTCGTTGCCTCAAGCCTGGTGACAAACGGAGGATCGGTAGAGATGGTACAATTCACAAATTAATAAATTAATTTCAAGCGAGGGTGCATAACAGGGTATAATGTTGGGTGGGAGATGCGGTCTGAAATGGCATCATGTGATCGATGCACCACTTGCCATGCCTGTTGGATCTATTGCAGGTGCGGGCAAGTCTTTGCAGAGATGCATACACATTCGTGCAGAATACGGTCGGTGCTGGTGAGCTCAAGTCACTCTAGTGGCCCTCCCAGCTTCCTCGCCGTCTGATGGTTCTGAACTCATTGACTAATATTCCTCTCTTCTCCACTCACTCTTAGCAACTGTGGGATTCTTTATACAAGCTCACCTGTGGGGCAAAAGCGCATGTCTCGAAGGCAATGGCACCCAACATGCAGTGATCCCCAGGCAGTTATTTCGTTAGTCTTCATGCAGTCAGACCTTCCCCTCATGTGTAATGGGTTAACGGGACGAAGTGCATTGCGTGGGTCTTGTAATTATATCTCTATCTTCTTTTCAATTCTGATTTCCATCCAACCCTTTCCTTTTAACCATGATGCAAATCGAAGCAGGCACCGCACCCACGCAGCCACCATATGAGAGACTCACCACCAACACTGTACAGGATGCACATAGCACACCCTCTCATTTGAATCTGCATGCCAATTTACAACGGCGTCCCAACTTGCTCAACCGTCGCTCACCAAAAGCTCACCACCTCGACCACCCACATCTCCCAGAACATGGGAAACATCACCCCACACCTCCATGCACCTCCGCATCAATGCAATTCGTCACAAAACGGGCGTGCTGTGCGGCCCAGGCCACTCTGACCGCGTGGCGTGGGGACGGGCCAAGCACGTTAACAGCACCAACCGCAGTTCATCCGGGGTGCCTCGAACGGGCATGCGGAACCGACACGACCCTCGTCCAGTCGCCAGAACACAGCCCAGGAGTTCGGTGCAAGGCTCTGTGCCGTGTCCTGCGGATGTGTGAATAAGGCCGCTTTCTGCCCAGGAGCCTGGCAGGACGGGGCCGGGACCCAATGGGAGGGCACGATTCGGATGACGGTGCGTCTCTTCGGGTCGTCGCCCCATCCTTCGCCCAGGGCTTATAAAAGGCAGATCGCGAAGCCGTCCACCCTCTCTCTCCCTGCACTTTCTCGCCTGTTTGCCTCGCCCCCTCCTTCACCTCTCTGCTCCGCCCTCTCTTCACTGCACCTCATTGTCTGCCTGTCGCTGCATCTGCACTCGGGGTTGGTGTGTGACAGACGTTCTTCTGGTCCAGTGCAGAGCACACATTTCCACGAGCCCCGGCAAAGTGATTCAGCTGGAGATAGCACGTCAACTCTTAAGGTGGGATCATTCAAGCGGAGCGCCCCCAAAAACATACTGGGTTGCGTGGTCGACCGACCGCACCAGGTATTGAGAAGCCGTTAGTCCTCATCTGCTCTCCTTCCTTCTGGTTAACTAATCTTCATCAGGTGTGTGTGTGTGTGTGTGTGTGTGTGTGTGTGTGTGTGTGTGTGTGTGTGTGTGTGTGTGTGTGTGTGTGTGTGTGTGTGTACGTGATGGCGCCTGTCGTAGCATAAGTTAAGATTGTAGAAGATATAATGGGAAAAGTATGGTCTGTGTCTGCTTTTGTAAATTGCTTGCCTTTTGTCAAACCCACAAATTCCTTGCTTTCCCTGCTGTATATAATAATAAACCCCATTCACTGTGCCACATACCTTTCCTCACCTGAGTTCCCAGCTCGTTTTCGTCTTTTCCTTCATTGGTCCAGCATGGTTTGTATCCTAGCTTAGCCGGTACGTTATCCCCCAACGATCTGTTTTTCTAGCCGGTATGTCCTTGGCAGTTACGCTCGGCTGCATCTGATCCGGTAAGGTGATCCGGTTTGAACAAAGCGTACTGAGGGCGTGTCCCCCGGTAATTAGATCACGTGACCATTTTAGGTAATCGGTTTCCATTAGACGGAGGACCCTAAGTCACATGAGTTATTGGCGTTCACAGTCGATTAGCGACCTGCCGCATCATGGAGTTATCCGTGTGCGATAGCCTGCGATTCCAGAGAGTCTTGTGGGAACCCGAGGTAGATTTCCCCCACTCGAGGTCTTCTCGCCCCGATGCTGGGTCCACAACAATATATATGCCAAAATGTGTGGAGCATGACGAAGTGATACCACCCGATCTCTAATGGACGTGAGTCTCATACATGTGCAGACCAAACGTTGTCTCCAACCCGGAGGCTTCAGCCTGACAATCATTTCAAAAGACAGAGATTTAAGGTCATCATTGGTGAAACATCAAACTTATCTGGATTTGGGGCTTATTTACCCTCATTATGAAGGTGCCTTTTTTGCATTAACAAAACGTTAAAAAAAATCGAAACATTTAAACAGCTTGTGATACACACCTTGACCCCATGGACAAAATACACAGTCCAACAACACTGTCCCTTTGGCATACACATGATCAATGAAACACACATCCTAACCCCAAAGGGCCAGAATGCATGGTCATACAATTGGACCCCTCCTTAGCAGTGAGTCCCCATGACATCAACGGCATTGTCCTCATCAGGACGGCACACTATAAATATCTAACCAATGAGGACCACAGTCGTCATTGAAATGCCGTTAGCACCCTCTGGCTGTAATGGTGAGCATCAGCTACGTGTTATATCTCACACAGTAAAACCACATAATCTGCAAAGAGCAAAAGTGTGTCTGCAACCCAGACGATTGTTCCTGCCAATGGAAACCAAAACATTGGGGCGATACCTCTGGGTGCTCACCTGGTAGAATAATGATACTGGGGAGTAAGTCAACGTGGGATGGAATCAGAAAAATGTCCAAACCAATGAACCAATATTATAGCAAATACCTATTTTTCGGGATGACCCCGATATTCTAAATAGCGTGAACAAACTTTGGGCCATCACGGGTGATGATGGTTGTGGTCAAGTTTCATTGAAATCGTGCGTGTGGTTTCGTTAAAGAAAACAAATACATACTGCGTTTTGTGGGGGCAACACCCCCATGGATTTTTTTTAATGTCGTGAACAAACTTTGGTACATCACGGCTGATGAAGGTTGTGGTCAAATTTCATCAGAATTACACGTGTAGTTTTTGAGAAGAAAGCAAACGCCTCTTTGAGGGGACAACCCTCCGTAGACCCCCTTCAGGCTCAATTTATTTAATGCCATGAACAAACTTTGGTTCATCACAGGTGATGAAGGTTGTGGTCAAGTTTCATCAGAATTGTGTGTGTAGTTTTTGAGAATAAAGCAAATACCACTTTTAGAGGACAACCCTCCGTAGAACCCTTCGGGCAAAAAATTTTTAATGCCGTGAACAAACTTTGGTACATACCTGGAGATGAAGGTTGTGGTGAAGTTTCATCAAAATCGTATGTGTACTTTTATAGAAGAAGTAGAAAATGTTTGTGTATGGATGGACGGATGGACTGATTGACGGACGGACGACGCACTATCCCATAAGCTCCCTAGAACTACGTTCCAGGTGGTCCGAGGTGATTGGGCTTCGGGACAGTCCGAGCAGCGCGAGGGACGGACGGGCTCTTAAAGAGAGCATCAACTCAAAAAGAGTGAAGGCCCGTTCGTTCCTCTCAGGCGTTGCCGGCCGGGGCCCGTACCACCAGGCCTGAGCCGGACCGCGGTTACGCTTGCTGCCATGGGGAAGGAGCGTCGTGGGTCGCCCAGTGAGGAAGGTAACCAGCGTGGCCTTGCGGAGCCTCTGCGGTCTACACAGCTCCACGTTATAATATAAAGGCCCACAGGCCCAGTCTGACTCCCCTGTCTATGGGGTGGTCTTTTTTTCCTGGAGTTTTGCTTTCGAATGCATGTTGTGGCGCCGTGTCTTGTAAGTAAAAACCTGTTAAGTGACTGTATATAATTGCTCATAGACGGTTGTCGTGCTTCGCCTTGCCCGTGTCTTTGTCCCCGTCTCGCAGTCTTCATAAAACAACTGCATGCGTGTTTTGCTTTTGTTGACTGTATAAATGTTTTTCATTGCTTTCTGGTATATGTATGTAGAAATAATAAATGTGCTTGTGTGAATGTTACCCGTTCGTCACATCATTTCCCCCCCATTGAAATGCCATCTTGTATTGCAGAATATTAGTTGGTTTTTAAATAACAGTTAAATAGAATCGGGTCCGGCGAGGTCTGGCGATAATACCCGCTCGGTTATCCCAGAACGGAATGGACCGCTTAAGCGGTTCGTGTCCAAGCAGGCCTTCATCGAGGTACGGTCCCTCGGTAGGTTACCCGCGCGGGTACTTAGGTATATCGATATTCGGCGATTGACCCTATTTCGCGCGGGTAGAATACGGACTGGGCCGTGGTGGGATTAAAAACCCACCCGTGACTGGTTTCCGGCGTTGTTCCAGAAAGTCACGACTGAATTGTCCGTTCGGTGGGCGAGCGGCCGTTATTAGTTAACGTGGTCACTCGCACGCCGGGCGGGCGTAAATTCGTAACAATATATTAATTCATTAATTCTGAATCTTCATGCCCCACCAATATATTGCCACGCCCCACCTTGAGAAACACTGATCTAGTCCTTTCCGTTTCACCCCCTGCCCCCACCCCTGCACATTGACTTTGTGAGCCACGCTCACACCTTGTCTCTGAAAAACAAACTTGGCGTTTAACAATACTTTGTCTCTGAATTCATCCCAATCGCACATGTGCAGAGGGGTGAGATAATTTTTAAGCCGTCCGTCCATCATGGTTTTTTTAAGCGGTGAAGACGCTGAATTGACACAAGGGGGGGCTCTAGCTGCCTAGCATCACAAGAAGGAATGCCAAACCTGCACCGCTTCCTTCAGACACGTGTTTGATTTTTTTTTCCAGCTCTGCCTACCTGGCAGTGAATTTTTTTTTTAAATAATTCCAAACAAGAAACTTATAAGGACGTCATAAAGGACACAAAGAACAGGCACGAAGACATAATGTCACGAACTAGCCACTGCATCAACTTCCTGAATTTATTAATTTTTTTATTTATACAACTTTTGCAATCTTTATTTTATTTAAATTGAATTATCTATCTATAATTTCAGCAATGTGTGTGTGTGTGTCTGTGTCTGTGACCGCTGTTTCTCGACAACCACTGGTCCGATCCAATTGAAACTTGCCAGCTATATTGCTGGGGACCTGAGGATGTGCCTTTTCAAGGTTTGATAATCACGTATCGATCACTCTGCAGAACACAGTTTTCATTGGAAATTTTTGTAACTTCGCATATCAGAGGCCTATAGAGGTCCCTTTCAGCTCATAAAAATTTCAAGGTCACTTTGTCGCAAATCAGGGGAGTCGACGAAACCCTTATTTTTTGAGTAATTTTGATCAGATCGTCTTCAAACTTCATGGTCTGGCGCTCAGCTGATTAATTTTTGGTGGCGATTGGCCTTGACCTTCATGGTTAGCGTCTGAGGTCAAACATTTGACCCCAAGGTCAAATTTTCAAGTTTTAGGAACCATATCGTGTAGTACCTCAAATTGAACACCTCGATGAGTGCTTTCTGGATATGTCAAGCTTGAGACATTATGACGTCATTTGGTGATGTTATGAGGCAACCGCATATTTTTCATGGTTACTCTGTAGAACGATTCTCATCGAAATCTCTCGTAGGCAGATATTCCTCAAGGAGTCGCTCCTGATGGATAGCAGCTCTATTCATCTCAGTGTGACCTTAAAGAAGTCACACGTGGTCACATTTTGGCAAGATATGGGTCACCCTGTGGGTGGCATTGGTTTTATTTTTTTTTGGGGGGGGGGGGTTTCACGTACGGTCACGCACGTATGGCCACGCACGTATGGGTATGCACGTATGGGCACGCGAGAGCAAAGGAACGGCCTGTGTGGTTGTTTCTGGCAAGCGGTTTTAAAGTTTGTTTTTTTTGCACGTACGGCCACGCACATACGGGCACGTACTGGTCTATCTATAATTCCAGCAATGTGTGTGTATGTCTGTGTGTCACGGCCATGCATGTGATCGAACGCACGTACGGGCATGTACTGGTCTATCTATAATTCCAGCAATGTGTGTGTCTGTGTGTTACGGCCACGCACGTATGGGCACGCACGTATGGCACGTACTGGTCTATCTATAATTCCAGCAACGTGTGTGTCTGTGTGTTACGGCCACGCACGTATGGGCACGCACGTATGGCACGTACTGGTCTATCTATAATTCCAGCAATGTGTGTGTGTGTGTGTGTGTGTGTGTGTGTGTGTGTGTGTGTGTGTGTGTGTGTGTGTGTGTCTGTGACCGCTGTTTCTCGACAACCACAGGTCCGATCTAATTGAAACTTGCCAGGTATATTGCTGGGGCCCTGAGTATGTGCCTTTTAAAGGTTTGATATTAATCGGACAAGTGGTTCCCAAGTTATGGCCATTTGTTTACCAAACCAATGGCAGGACATGGTGCTATGACGTCACGATTAACGTCACAATTCTTCGTTTGTTTTTTTTTTGCACGTACGGGCACGTACTAGTATATTTAAACACTGTAGAACACAAAACACCTCCTTGTCACTCCCAAAACCCTTGCATTTAGCAGTACTTGGACATGTTCTATAGGGCGGTGTATAAGGGTGATGTTAAATAAGTGACTGCTTCCATATCGCTAAACTTCAGTTATTATTCTCAGTGACCTTTAAAATCATTATTTTATTTAAATTGAGGTACAGTACAGTACAGTACAGTGTATAGTTAAACACTGCACAGGGTAATTAATGTGTTCAATGAACACTCCAATAATAGTACTCGTATTTTCGTCAACCACAGCTTGCTCGGTTTAACTTCCGGTTTTGATGTAAATTTAAGGGGTTACATAATATAACAATACTGTACCGTGAGGAAGCCGAATGAAAAAACGACCAACAAGATCCATGGAAGACTGGTCCGCTCGAAATGCTCAGAACTCCCTTTGCAAGTGTTCGACGCCATCGTGTTATCAAATGAAACACAGAAAGTAAGGCAGGAGGGTCAGAGTGTTACAAACACCTCGAAGTGATCCAATCGAAAGTAATAGCTTCGGGTATTATCGAAAACGTCGACGTTTCCAAAGCTTACACGATTGTTGTTGTTGTTGTTGTTGTTGTTGTTGTTGTTGTTGTTGTTGTTGTTGTTGTTGTTGTTGTTGTTGTTGTTTCAATAATTTTTCCCCCCCCAATAATTACAGGTTTGAGGTGTTTTTACTAATCTCCCGAAATATTTTCCAAATCCAGTAATTTATTTTTACGATGTAAATTTATGTGTGTAAAATAGTTATTTTATTGTTGATAATGAACCAATAAGGAGGTGGAATTCATCGTACTTCCGATTAGCTGGTTACGAGTGTGTACGTTTCTTTTTCTTGGGTCGTCTCCTGTTGTGAAACATTGTGAGGTATTCACGGGGATTGGGGGTGAGGGTGAGGGTGAGGGTGAGGGTGAGGGTGAGGGTGAGGGTGAGCGTGAGGATGCAAGGTCCAGCCATCCGACACGAACACGTGTTTTCATTCATTCAGTGTTGAGTGTGTGAGTGTGTGAGTGTGTGAGTGTGTGTGTGAGTGTGTGAGTGTGTGAGTGTGTGAGTGTGTGAGTGTGTGAGTGTGTGTGTGTGTGTGTGTGTGTGTGTGTGTGTGTGTGTGTGTGTGTGTGTATTTGCCTTTGGTCATTATGTATGTATATATATATATATATATATATATATATATATATATATATAGATATATATATATATATTTTTTTTTTCACACAAACTCACACAGACACACACAAACACACACACTCGCACACAAAAACACACACTCAAACACACACTCACACAAACTCACACAGACACACACAAACACACACACTCGCACACAAAAACACACTCAAACACACTCACACACACACTCGCACACAAAAACACACACTCAAAAACACACTCACACAAACACACACACACAAACACACACACAAACACACACACAAACTCACACACAAACTCACACAGACACACACAAAAACACACACACAAACACTCACACACAAACTCACACAGACACACACAAACACACACACTCACACAAAAACACACACACAAACTCACACAGTCACACACAAACACACACACACAAAAACACACACACACAAACTCACACAAACTCACACAAACTCACACAAACACACACAAACACGCACACACACACACACACACACTCACACACTCACACACAAACACGCACACACTCACACAAACACACAAACACACAACATTTGGTGGTTCATTGCTTAATAATGTTTTGACCTCATTAGTTGAAATATCGAGTTCCTGCAAAACAGTTTACAAGCAACACGTTCTTCTCAATGTATAATAGATGCAGATTATTTGTAGAAATGTTTTTTTATATTATTATTATTATTATTATTATTATTATTATTATTATTATTATTAGGCACTAACCAGACTCTGTGGCTTTATGGTTAGAGCATCTACTCTGAGTCTGGGAGGTCGGCGATTCAAACCCTGGTCGAGTTATATTGTTGTGGGGCCGAGTTTTGGTGGCGAGCACGACCGCTAGATGGAGCAGTCGAATCGGCTCCACCAAACACCCGGAATTTATAGGTCGTCACCCTGGATAACTCCGGAGCTGACGGGTGCCTTATCGGACCGAAGTTTGCCAATAGGTCTACCGCATGGGATAGGGTCAATTGCCAATTTCAATTTACCTAAATACCCACGTCATCCCAACTACCGGGGAAATTCACCTTCGGCGGAGCTCGAGCGGAACGAGCCGTTAGCGTGCTCGAACCGTGCGTAACTCGAGCGGATGGTTACCGAGGTCCGTCGGACCAAATGCACAATTTGCCGCTTCCAAATTTCCCAACACACACTGTGCTAAACCAATAAAGAAAACACAGAAACAAGCTGAAACATTCAACAGGGGGATTTATTTATAATGGGGGGGGGGGGACACTCCAATAGCAGAGTTATCCGACTATAAGAAATGCAGTCAATATTCAAGCAAAAGCACTTATCCAGTTGCGTCTTCAAGACGGGCCCACACACAGACACACCCACACAGAAATGGACCCGTCGGGTCTTTATTGAAGGCCTCCAGCTCAAAGACAGGTGAGCTAGAGACCAGACCATGTGTTTGGACCTGTCCACCTCGTGTGGTCTTCGACGATCCCGCTCGGCGGGTCTCGGACCCGCAACACGATTCTGCTCCAAGCACCAGGTACCACGCTCTCCAACCGGCCACACACCAATCGACCAAGGCCAAGGAGAAGATCAAAGGCAACGATGATCCAGCTCGGCGGGACTCAAACCCACAACACGATGATGATGATCATCATGACGACGAACACGACCCTTTTGCCCCCCCTCCCCACCCAGTCTGGCGTTTCTTATGTTCCTTTTTCCTCCGGGGTGAGCAAATCGCCGTCTGAGGCGCGCTCCACCCTCATTGGACGGGGGCGTCGTGGGGAGGTCGCTCTCTGTGGCCATCTCAAACCTCATTGGCCGGCGTGTCATGGGAAAGCCGCCTTCTGTGGTGTGATTGGACAAGGGGCACGCCCCTGCCTTCCTGGGCGGAGTCCTGGTCTGAGGCGATGGAAATCTCCGCCCACGTACGTGGCCGAACGCATGTGGGCAATGGCGTCGGTGTGTGAAGTGCAGTGAAGGAGGTTTGTTCTAAACGAAACTCCGCAGCGCACACATGTAATTCCCGTTAGACACAGGTATGGGGCCCTAACTATAAACACACTTACCGATATAACTGTTCTATAAGGACCTGAATCTTGAGTGCAGTAAGCTTCCAGATTCGCAACAATATCAAAGACATAAAGAAAAATTGTACGTGCTGCTTCCTTGCTTGACCTTTAGCATTTAAAGGGAAAGCGCACGGACAAGCGACCATTGTCCAGGCTTAATGGGCCTAATTACCTCCTGCATTCCTTTTAAGAGAACTCAAAGTATTTTTCTACTCGTCATGAAGCACACATTCCTGCTGAATCATGTTGTGAACCACAAAGCGCATAAATAACGTGACTTTCTGATGATGCCTATAATTTGTTTGCACAGATTCCTTTTGCACTTTCTTGTGTTTGTTCAAGGCATCAGGTTTTTAGAAACTCCAGATTGCTTTATTTCTTTACCTTTTGTTAATTTACAGACCTCCATGCTCCTGTAGCAGCAATTCAAAACTCTGGGTCTTCGAATGTTTCATCGCCCTTGTTTAAAGCCCCTTGATGCATTTTTGCTTTGTTGGTCGATTCAAGCGGAGGCTCGTTTTGTTTTTGTTTTGTTTGTAGCCAGGTTGGGTTCTTCTCATGGTAGTTTCATTTGCTAATCCATTCCTGAGAGTCCTAGAGTTGAGTGTTCCAATTTGCCAGATGCGTCACCGGCTCGCTTGTGGGTGGATTGGCAACAGAATGAAGCATAATTTCACAGATATCCATTGCTTCGAAAGGGCACACATGGGAAGGTTGATAAGAGTTCAATCAGACTGACAGATAGACAAGTCAAAAGAGCAACAGACGAGAAAGGTACTTGGTAGAGCGCATACCTCCACCACGTAATGCCTGATCCACGAGAACATATCGGGCCCATTACATTTTTGAAATATCATGCCATACAGTACTATATCGTTTTTGGCCCGATCTCTCAACGGTGAAGAATCGCTATGTAATTAAATAATTATCGTATCCAGCTCCGGACTCGGATCTTCACCAAAATCGAATCGATCCATCCTTGCGACACACTCAACCTGTCAACCAAGTTTCGGCTGAATCTGTCCACAACTTTTTCAGATATCATGCTATATATTAGTTTTGCCCTATCTCTCAATGGTGAAGAATCACTTAAAAAATTATCAGATCCAGAGCTGGATTCGGATCTTCACCAAAATTGAATCAATTCTTCCTTGTTACACACCCAACATGTCCACCAAGTTTCATCCAAATCCGTGCACAACTTTTTGAGATATCCTGTACACAAACAAACAAATGAAATTGATCGTTGAGCAAGGAATTGCTGGAATAACTGTCATATCTCCATGATCTCTGAGAAAACAAAAACCTGGAAATCAATTTGGTTCTTATAAGTCGATAGTGCTACTGTTTAATGAGTTATAGCACTTAGTTTGGTCATGATCATAACTTGGAAGTCAATCGGACTTTAAATGGCGTTTTATCGCAATTTGAAAGTTTTGACCCGACCCCCCTGACATTCGACCCCTGACCGCGAAGAAGGGTGTAGCTGGCTACCTTGCCGCGAGCACGCGGCTGGGCGTTCCCTTGGTCTCGGACTCCGTGGTTCGTCGATCGGACACTGCTAACCCAAGCGCGAGGGATGAGGAGCCAGGATCACCACCAGCGACACGCTGAAGAGCGACCGGCCGAGGCAGAGACAGCCGTCGCAGACTCCGTGCCTCGTATCGAGATGTGACGTCCCGAGATATGTCCTCTTCGATGTGATCTCCCGAGAGATGTGTTCTCCCAAGCTCTGCGGCCGCGCATCTATTCACCCTCGTCGGGCGGGAGACAAAGGGGGGGGGGGAGGAAAACGTCTCCGCCCACCTCGTTCACAATCTGAGACGGCGAAGTCCCTGACTGGGTGAGGAGCCCACTCCTCCCACTCTGGGCGGAGTCCCGCTCTGAGGTGGTGAAACCCCAATTGCAAAGTCCGTTTTTTCTTATCCTCCTCTGTGCGTTCCACCCCTCCCCCACTTGGGCGCTCCGTCAAGCGAACCGGTGAGTGGGGGCTTAACCCTTCACCCAGTAACTCGCGGGGGATGCTGGGAGCTGAGGGGTTGCAGCTGTCGTTTGTTGCAGATGGGGTATTCTAATTACAAATCGCAGTGCATTCACACATAATTACCCGCTAGACTAGGGAAAGGGCTATCTATAAACACGTACTTACCGAGATAACTAATCTATAGGAACCTGAATGGTTGAGTGCGATTGCCTTCCAAATCCGCAACAATACATTTTATGCACTTTGTGAGTTCGAGCCCCCTGCTGGCCATTTGTGTTAATTGAGAACAGGAAACAGGAAGTGATGCATCCATTTGAGCACATTTATCAGTCGGATGCACCCCTTTTTGTTATGACATTGAAAGCTTTATCTGTAAGCATAAAAATATTGAACATTTCTTCGTGTTATATCGATAAATATTGGCTGCTCACTAGAGCACCCTTATTCTGGACATTTCCATCTGTCTCTCTGTCCACGAAACTTTGGTCAAGCCTTAGGGGCTAAACCACTCAACCGATTCCAATGAAATTTGGTAGGTAGGACCAATATTTCTGCGAATCGTGTGCTTTCGAATATGGGACCCCCAACGGCATAGCAACGGTCAATTGCGAATATCTCTAAGAGAAAGAGTCTGATATTGAGAAAACTTGGGTGAAATGTGTACAATGTGGCTAGCATGTACACAAAAATGAATGGTTGCTATGCACATCTCCGTTGCTCAGCAACAGCTAAAATACTTTATCGTACATCGTACACTTATTGTGGACTGTACAAAAAAATCAATACCTCTGAAACTGGACCTCCGAGGGACCTGGTTTTTTTTTGTGCCCAAGGAGAATGTCTTACAGCATCATATAAAAAAAATAAAATCTTTAGCGAATAGATAAATGGAATTACCAGGGCTGCCGTTTGTTAGAGTCTCTTTGGAAACATGCCTGAAATTTCACAAGGAGGGTTTCTGGGCGCAAACTAAGAGGGCTGTGATAATCATATTTATTGTGCTAAATTGATTGACAGCATGTACATGAATATCGGCTCGTCGCGTCGGCCAGCTTTCCATCTCGAGCGAGCAGCCATGTCGCCTACTGGCTTGTTTTGCATATGTAGCACTTGAAACATTATTATGTATGCTGAATTTACATTACCACAGCCATCCATATCTGGTTCCCAACTGTGTCTGTGGACGTCCTATTGCAGTGGGTTCTTTTTCCAAGGAGGTTGGTGGCAGGATTTGCACTCCGGCCACCATAAAACACTTCATTCCATAAAACACACTAAGTGGTGTTTGTCAGGGTGGTGCTGAGGTGTCGTCCACCAGATGGCGGTCTCCTCGGGTTAACCTGAGGCAGTCCCTACAGGTGGGTGCCTGAAATGTCCTATCACGAAGACATAGGGGATGGCCAGATGGAGGCTCCTGCAGTACTGATGGAAAGTGGACGCAGCAATGCGCTGTGGAACATGCTCCGTAAGTACGTACGTAGTTCGGTCGGTCGGCCTTGCCTGCCATCCACTGTCATACAGTTGCTCGCTTGCATTGTTTGTTATATCATAGCCTTCTCCTTTACATCGGCGGAGTGTTGTATTCGCATTTTGTTTGCTTGCAGCATTGTATATGCATTTTATCCCTTGTTATGCATTTCTGTATTGAACAGGCTTTCAGTGAAGCTTACTCTTAAGCAGTCAATACAACCAACATATGGAGCCTCGTTATAGTAATTGTTCTGTATTTTTGTCTTTTTTCAGTTTCACTCCTTATTCATTGACTCCGTGCCTGTGTGACTTCAACAAAACACCGGAGATAGGAGGCTGTCGCCTGACTCCCATGTCATTCTTGAATGGAGTTTGGCTGTCTGTCTAAATATGTACAGTTACACGCATAGGGAGGACAGTTATACAACATGCATGCAAAATTTCAATGCAATATAATGATTCATTCACAAAACAAAATCGTTTCAGTAGATTCAATTGAGCTCCTGTTGATGAACAACCGTTTTAAGGACAGTTGTTCAAACGATGCCGGAAATGTAATTTGTCAAAAAAAAAAACAAAAAAAAAACATTTTGTGTTCAAGCAAACTGTGAAACAAAGTTCGGATTGAGGTTTAAACGCACGAACTATAGTAATCAATATCAAATTCCTTGTTTAAACAAACAGAAAATGAAGTTACAATCTTACAAAAAGATGCTGGACATGACAAATGATTAACGACTTGGCAAAAGTCATGTTGATTTACTTTTGTTGCTGCCATTTCAGAATGCCCTTGCGTTTTGGGCATTCATTTGTAAAACAATAATAATTCAACAGTTCCATGAAGCACTTTCTGATTGGGTTGATGAAGGAAGTGTCATGGATGAAGTATATCTTGATTTTTCAGGAGGCATTTGATAACATACCACAAAGAGGGCTGTAAGGCAAGGTTAGGACTTGCGGAATGGCTGGTAGAGTAGATAACTCAATTGAAAACTGGCTTAGCGATAGGAAGCAAACGAGTGGCTGTGAATGGGAGAGGATGGCTGGCTGGGAGGATGTACGTAGTGGGGTACTATACCTCGGGGATCAGTTCCAAGACCATTATTATTCATAATTTCCATCAATGATTTGGATAGTGGGGTTAAGAGTAGGCTTTCCATATTTGCAGATGATACTTAGCTTGGAGGTACGGTGCTGTAGATTGGAGAGAAGGGCATGGTGAGATTCAGCAAAGTCGAGATACTTTCATAGATTGTTAGATGTAGTTTAACATACGGGAATATCAAGTGCTAAGGAGGAGTATGAATAATGAAAATAGGGATTATGTAATTAAGGGGCAATCTTGAAACGTGTCACATAGGAGAAGGATCTGGGGATGGTAACAGATACAGGGGTTAAGAGTACATCACACTGCCAGGTAGCTTTATGGAAAGCTAACAGGGTTTTAGATAGCATTCCTAGGGGTATAAATTATAAATCAAAGAGGGTGGTTTTAACATTGTATAGGAATTTAGTGAGGCCACATCTAGAATATTGTGTGCACTTTTGGTCACCACAAGTGAGGAAGGACAAAGATGTCATAAGGAGGGTTCAGCACAGGGTTACTAGATTGATTCCAGGCCTAGCTAGACTCAGCCCTGAGGAGCAGATGAAAGAGACAGGGCTTTATACACTACAAAGGAGACAGTTATGACAGAGATGTTTAAGATAATGAAGGGAACAGACATAACAAGTGCAGAAGAGTTTTTCATCAAATTGACAGTCATATGATTCAGGGCCACATCCTGAAGGTAAAGAAGAGGAGAGTTTGGATGGTTGTAAGGCAGGAGGTCTTTCACTGTATGCCTAATGTTGGCTTAATGGCTCGAGTGATGGGCTTGGTGTACTCGGGTCCTGAGTTCAAATCCTGCTTGGTTGTTGAATTAATACCAGGTGGGGTGGACTCAGCCTACCATCCTTCTGAGATCGGCAAAATGAGTACCAGCTTGCTGGTATCCTGTGTCGGAGTGGCGACCTGTCCAGGATTGTGCCCAATAGCCAAGGAGACTGCTTCGGCAGCACCAATGCTCTGCAGAGAGTATGGTCACAATGGATGGATGGATGGATCCAAAACTACGAGCTTTTCTACCACTGTTAATCCGCCCCAAACCCACCTCTTTCAAATTCCCTGCTTTCCTTCCTGAAGGTCCCTGTCATGTCCATCTTGTTCACCCTGTGTACCCCCCCCCCCCCCCCCACAATCGATTGCCCTTCCACAGATCTCCTCATGTCTATTAAATGAAAGTAATAATTAAATCAGTTTGAATGAGGATATTGCATTGCTGTGTTGACAGACTGACTGCCTGGCCACAACTTTGAGGTTGTGGGTCCATTGATGTGGACCTTCGACCGAGGTTGTGGATCCGCGGTTTTGAGAGGTTCTGGGCTGAAAGGATTGAAACCTCGATGAAAAACGGTGCCCAGCTGATGATCCACGCAGTTGGCAAATCAGTCAATTGCTTGTAAGTTAAGGTTATAACTTCAAATAAAATAGCTTTTGTAAGTACTTACCAGTACAACGTGTGTGTGTGTGTGTGTGTGTGTGTGTGTGTGTGTGTGTGTGTGTGTGTGTGTGTGTGTGTGTGTGTGTGTGTGTGTGTGTGTGTGTGTGTGTGTGTGTGTGTGTGTGTGTGTGTGTGTGTGTGTGTGTGTGTGTGTGTGTGTGGTTTATATTGTTACGGTTGTGGGGGTAGATGGAGGAATTAAATCGTAAAGTTATGATTGAAGAGAGTTGTTTGGTCCATGGACGTGTAGGAGACATCTCAATGTAAATAAGTAGGGGGACTGTAAGATTAAGTGTTACGTGTCACTACATGGGCAGTAGTGCAGTGTCAATTAGATAGGGATTAAGGATAAGTTCTACCAGTATGTCATTGCACCCTGTGGCTTTTCCCTATGTTTTTGCATTACAAACCATGGAAGAATTGCATTTTTATAACCGGACCAAGTGGGTAAGAAGCCCCACCTCCAAGGGTGATGGCAGGCGAAGTCACGCCCCCGAGGCTGATTATTGATTGACGTGATATTAGTGGTAGGAAGAAGATTAGGGCATAGGAGGCAGGTGATCAGGGAGAGAAAAAGGAACGGACGAGTACGGAGTGAGGGGCGCACACGGTCGAGAGAGAACGTAGCTCGGAGATGGCCTGGAAGAACAGTAGTGGGGCAGATAACAGCAATTTTTGAGAGGAATCATGTAAATGATGATACAAGCATCAAATTTGGCACATTTGTTCTCCAGGGGATTCTAATCAAATCTGCCTGATTGGCCATTTGAACATCCAAATTTTGAAAAATTTGAAGAAAAAAAAAAAACTTCAAAAAAGTCAAGATCACGAATAAATGTTGGACGCTGGCTGAGATTGGTGAATGTTTCTGAAACATCATCAAAGACGTTCCAAGTCTGCCATGCAGTTTTCTTCCCTTTACCGCGGAAGGCAGACACGACGTCACATCCAGTGAACGCATGGAAGTATGGGATCCCTCGAGCTTTCTCAGGCCCTATTGCAGAAACTACCTCATGGACTGGAATCCATCGCGCCTTGGCTCCTTGGCCAAAGGCAATCCACATGTTCTCAAGACCTAGTTCCTGTAAGGATGGCAGTACAGATATTGCTATGACTAGTACGTCCGTGTCATTAGCCTTAATGATAATGGACTTGCTACCATCCGTCGTTGCATCCCTGGCGTGTACAAATATTCGAGTGTCAACTTCTTCATGACAACATGGAAACACAGCATCCAGTGCTTTTGTTTCATGAATCCCTCCTTCCAGTGAATACTTTTGCAGTCCACCTGAAATTGCCCGATCCTTATTGACACAGAACCTCTCAAGGGGTGGTCAGATACACAAAATGATAAGAAAGGTTGGAAGATGCGTGGTTGGAAAGGGGTGGGTAGAATAAATGAAGGGGTTGTTCAGGCCTGGTCGAGCCAACTAAGGTGCCCTTGCCGAGATTTGATGGGATGAACAGGCTACAGTTTCCCATAAATGACATGTTCCGCAGTGGGTCCGGGCGAACTCGGTATTTGTGTCCCCAGGATCACAGGACCAGTGTGACTTCAAGGTGTCTAAAGAACTTCAAGGTCTTAAGAACATGTGACTTCAAGGTGTCTAAAGAACCCCGGCAATGCTCTGGGAAGGAGTTTTAATGAGGGCTTCAGTGGAGAGGCTGGGAGAAGCACCACACACTCCTCACTCTCTGCATTCTCAGCTCCAATTTGTGATACAGACCTCACCAGAGAGGTTGCTGGCTCTCAACTGAACTTTCCCCTCCAAAACCCAGTTCAAAACCATCCCTCGTGTGACTTCATCATGTGCACCCATTGGTTTCCTGGCTTGAGTACACCGCTGATTGGCCTGATTCGAAGGACAAAGGAGTAGCCTTTGGCTCGATATCCGTCAGTGGTGACGCCTCTGAGGAGAAAGGGAAATGGTATATTAATCAAATAAAGAAATGAGGAAAAACAGCACATTTCACAGTGAAAAATACAAAGGGATTGAGGGGAGACAAAGCCATGCCAAACACCATCTTGGCAGACCTAAATTGTGGTTTCCAATATATATAATCTCAATATACAAATTACGATATAGCTAATCAACTATTTAACCCATAAGAGTCCATTTTAATTGCAATATATTACAAGGAATACAAAGAACTTAAATGCAGAAAGATGCTACAATGCCCATCAAGCCTAACTCCAATCATGCCAACATCTTAGTACTCCTCCATCCCCACTACTTCCAGATACCCATCAAACTCAATTTGAAAACTATCCACTGACTCTACTGGTGCTATTCCATGTATTCACTACTTTATGAGTAAAATACCCCTGCCTTACTTCCCTTCTAACTCTCCTCTTCTCTACTCTAAATTTGTGCCCCCTTGTCCTGTCAGTGTCCATGATGCTGAAAAATTATTCTCTACTGATTTTGTTTATACCCTTCATTATATGAAACATCTCTATCAGATCACGTCACAATCGTCTCCTTCATAATATGAAAAGTCCTTTCTCTTTCAGCCATTCCTCATAACTTAGTCGATAGCTTTCTGGTCTTGCACCCTTTGCTCTTTCCATGCTTCATCCCCACTCCCCACCCCCCAGGTTTCTACAGGGCACACGTGGTGCACCATTTAACCCCATTCTGGTGAAACTCCCAAAATACAGAATCACTGCTCACCTCCCTCATTTATTCCTCCAGTTGCCTAGGTGCGCATGCACAGTGTTTGCGGACCGTGGGAATAAACGTGCTGATCTGACTTGGGTATTGTCTTGCTTGTCACCCCAGAATCCTGCAGTTACATCACAATTGGTGACAACTTTGATGCATTGCTCATTTGGCATTGTTTACGATGGTGTCCTTTGAGATTCTGTCAGAGTACCAGCCAGATGAAGACTGGGAAGATTTTGCAATCATTTGCAACAATACTTTATCGTTAACAAGATGAGGGAAGCAGAGAATGCTGATCATTCTGCTCGTTGCCAGGCCATTCTGCTCACCATGTGTAGTGTCTCGGCATGGGTTATATACGTCATAAATTTAATTCTTCACTCGCATCGGGTCATACATCAGATATACTGTATAAAGTTTCAGATTTTTTTCAGATAAGACTTTCAATTCAACAAATTATGGCTGGAATACCAGTTCTCTGATGACATCATTGTTATTATCACCCGTCAACATATGAAGGGAAGTTGACATATACAAAGGTTCAAATTTTATTTTGTAAGGTGGTTTTGGAGAAAATTATGTTCAATCTCTTTCCTTTAATCCAATGTGGCTGCCAAACCATGTGACCGATGACATAAATTTAATTCTTCACTCACAGAGTCACAGTTCAGATGTATGAAGTTTCAGATTTTTCGGATAAGGATTTCAATTCAACCAATTATAGCTGGAATACCACTTCACCAATGATGTCATCGTTATCACTATATACCGCATGGGGGAGTTGATGACATATGCCAAGTTTCAATTTTTTTCATTGAGCGGTTTTAGAGAAAATGATGTCCAAGTTTTTTTGTTGAATCCAATACGGCTGCCATACCATGTGACCTATTACATCAGTTGGCAATAAAATATTTTCTATGGGGAGTCTCTCCTACGTTTGAAGTTTTGTATCGATTGGACAAGTGGTTGCAGAGAAAACCATTTTTAAAGTGAAAATATACAGACATGGACACACAGACAGACAAACAGACAGGCACGGGCATTGCAATAGTCTCGCACCCTCTTTGGAGTGAGACTAATAACATTGCTCATCTCCCTTCTCATCCATCCCGGTCTTTTTCTTCCTCTTTCGTTGGACTTCACTGAAATCTACCTATTCTTCACCTGGCACAATTTCTCCTTGAAGGTTTCCCATTCAATCTTATGCAGACCACCTACAGACTACACATTAGGTTTTCTCAATCTAGAGCACCTAACTCTCTTCTCAAACCTTCAACATTTGCCTTCCTGAAATTTAACAGCCTCACCTTACTAAACCGAACTCCACATCTCAACAATATAGTTGTACACACAATGTTGTGGTCACTGCTCTCCAGATGCTCTGCTACCTCCACCTCCTTCACCATATTGGTATTGTTGCTTTAAAAAGGTCAAACACTGAATCCCCTCCTGCTTTTTGAATTATTCATGAATCCCTCCTTCCTGCTCTTCAATCATACCAGTACCCTATGAACACATCCTACAAATGAAATATCTTACAATCTCTAATCTTAATCCACACAGGAACCTCCACATTAATTCCTGTAGGCCTTCGGGGAAGGGGTCCTCCTTCTTTACTCTCATCATTCCTTCCTCTCCATACAATATTATCTTTTACCCAAATTTCCACAACACCTTCTGTCTCCCCTTTCATATCACATCGATACATTTTGTAGCCTTCTTGTCCTGCCCTCCAACTACACTCATTAAAACAAGTCCCACTTACTGCAAGTACATCATACTCCTTGCTTTACACTTGACCTTCAAGTTCCTCGATGTTATTATTTCAACTCCTGGAGTTGGTGTATAATATCCTCAGTTTTTTTCCCTCCTGTAATTACCCTTTGCTCCCTGTCCCCACCAGTTGTGCCATCAGCATCTCCACCGTAATCTAGCTGAAAAAAATCCTTAATTCTCTCTTCAATTTCCATTACAAACTTTGCTGCCCCCTTTCTGTTTAGTCTCTTGCCATCACTGTGGAAACACTTCCTTTTGCCCCCAAAAAGACTTCCAGTGCCTCAAAAACCAAAATTCATACAGCCCACATCATTCCTCAAACAATGGATTTAACATCCATTTCCCTACTTGTGAATTCCCCACCGCCACACATTCTCGGGAGAATGCTGGAAAAATTTCATTGAAACGCCTTTCCCTCAATCAATAACCCAATAATTTATACTGAGCCTTGAAGTCCTCTGAATTTCTTATTCTCACTTCGCTAGCATCCACATGTACCACACCCAATGTCCCTCCACCATGACCTGACAAAACCTCATCCAATGATCCATCAATATCCCTCATCCCCATCCCTCTGGAACAAAACAACATCCTATTTTTCAATTCGTGCCACAAAATGGAGAAGCCACGTCCCCATTCACTTCATCCTCAACAAAAACGATCTCACTGAGACCCCGACCTCCCTCCATCCCATCTCCATCTGACGCTCACCACCGCGTGCACCCACGCCACCGCCCGCATCATCCGCACAACGACCCTCGTTGGCACCCGCGACCGTAGCATCCCCAACACCAAACACACCACCGCCACACCTCATGTGAAACACCCCCAACATCTTCATTACCTGCCACCCACCCACTTCGCAACCCCTAACAGGCAATTCCTTGTATGTGTGCCTGGTGTTGGCTTAATGGTTCGGGTGGCGGGCTTTGGATCCTAAGGTCCTGAGTTCAAATAACGTTCATCTGTTGAATTGATACCAGGTGGGGTTGACTCTGCCTGTCATCCTTCCGAGGTTGGCAAAATGAGTGCCAGCTTGCTGGTATCCTGTGTCGGAGTGGTGACCCATCCAGGATTGTTCCCAATATCCAAGGAGACTGCTTAAGCAGCACCAATGCTCTGCACAGAATATGGTCCCATCTCCTTCTCTGTCGAATCATAGGCATACCAGCAATAAATAACGCACATAATACGATACACCACCTACATTTGTTTCATGTGCCCCCGCCCCTCATCCCCGGTTTAGGTTTATTTCATACATTGCAAATTCCACAATCCCTGACCCACCCTCTGTTCGTAAGTCTGAATTTCCAGGATGGAATGAATTGTTTCATTCATCAGACCAGCATGTAATCAATTCCAGACTGGCAGAGAGTGATGCAACTGCTGATAGGCCTGTCCAGGGACGGGGTAGTCGTGTTGAGTCGACACGATGAGGAGTGAACTGTAAAAGGGGAAGGTTTCAGACATCGCAGAACATTATTTTATAAAACACACCAATGGAAAAAAAGAAAGTTGTGAAATGGAAACTTTCTAAAATTAGTTTGAATGTTTCAAATATGCAGTTTCTTTGGAAATTACTTTGATCCACGTTGTCCCACGTCCATCGTGTGGTGTCCTTCAGTTAGAAAGCGGTTTCATTTTAACCACATTTTATGATAAGGTAATCTATTGATTTGAAGTTTTGCTTTGCTCGATAAAAACTCTTCTCGGAAATTAATAAATGAGAAGGTTAAAAAACAAAAGAAAGAAAAAAAAAGTAATCTATTTATTACGTACGCGAATATGGCAGAATTTTTTTTACTCTCTCCACCCCCCTCCCCCCTCTCCCCCCAACAAGTCCCATATATTCTACACTTGCCTCTTCATTTTCCTCTCTCCACTGATCTCCCAGCCCTCTTACCATTCATTCCCTCCTCTCTCCATCCATAACCCCTCCTCTCCCATCTCTTCACTATCATTTAACTCCCTCTTCATTTTCTCATTTTTCTGAACATGGCTCCCCTGCCCCTCTCTCAACATTCCTTCATTGTAAAAAATATGACATTAAACTGTTGTGCCCATTTCACTCACACACACACACACACACACACACACACACACACACACACACACACACACACACACACACACACACACACACACACACACACACACACACACACACACACACACACACACACACACACACACCGTGCTGTAAGTCTGCATTAATGATGATAACTGCAGCACACAGACCATTCAAAGGGATTCTTTTGAGAGTTATTTCATGACTGAGTCGAACGCGCTGCTCACTGTTGTTTAACTCGTCGTCCGGAGGGGCAGGAAACCTCGGCGATGACGTCATTGGCGGCAGAATGGTCGGTCAGCGGATCCGGTCAAGACAGAGGAGTGATGTAATTCGAGTGGGAGGGGCTTCCCAGTGATTAACGAGGTCAATTTGGGCAGCCGGGTTGATCGGAAGGAGGAGCTAATGGAGTGGGCGGGGCCCTGTAAAATGGGCGTGGTCATGCACCGTTGTTTCCCAATTCTTTTGGAGCCTTACTCCTGCACTTCCCTTCCCCTTTTCCCTCCCTTCGTCCCGCATCCTCGGTGCCCTCTTCGGGCGTAGTTTGCTGCGCGGCCGACCCGGGCCAAGCTGTGCGGGAAACAAAGGACGATCGCGCTTCGTGAGAAAGGTGCGTCATGTGCCGGGTGGCCACGTGCGGCTGCACTCTCTCCCCCCGGGCTCGATGCGGACCCGATATTGAATCGGAGGAAAAAAGTTTTTTTTTTTTCGAATGAATTTATTTATTTATTTCACTGTTCCGGCGGGGCGTGGGCGCATGTTCGAATAACCCGGTGCCCCCTCCAAGTACTGGTTCATTGGGTCTAACTTGGCGACTCCCCTCCGAGACCGGAGAGGTGGTGGCGACGCGCGAACATCGATCGGCGTCTCCTAGTTGATAATACATGAGATTATGATACCGGTGGAGTTGCGTATTCGGTACGAAATGACGTAATTCCATTGGTCTCATCGATGTTGCAGTAGCTGCTTTGATCGCATTTTGTTTCCATCAGGTCTTTTAAATTTGCATGACCGTGACGTCTCAGGTTATGACGTCATTCTAGGACTTTTTTTACGTTTACAGTCTTCTTCTTTGTTGTAACTTCTCTATTTACGTGTCTTTTTCAAGCTTTCGACAGAAGAAAATTGAAACGACAGCCGAGACTTCAAGGGGGCTCTGAAAACCTGATCGATCGGCGTGGTTGTGGCTCGAAGAAGGGTCTCGTTCCTCGCACGTGCCAATCGTGTGTGACGTCTCAATAGTCCAAGATGCTGCAGCAGATCCTTCAACACATGTTCATTGAGCCCGAACTTTTAGCTGAACTCAACGAGGAGCAGAAGCAGATCTTGTTTGTGAAGATGCGCGAAGAACAGGTGCGCCGATGGAAAGAGCGTGAGGAGAAAATAGCGAAGGAGGGCTTCTGTAAAGGGCGACCCACAAAAAGTGAGTTTTATTGAGAGCAACTCTGTGCCAGCTTTCTAGTTTCTGACTTTGATAAGTCGTGTTTTTTTTTTTTATGGTTTTCATTAAATTGTATCCCTTCCCCAATCAATCGAGGCTTCTGGATGAGCAAGATGACACTTGTCGAAAGAACCATAGATATTTGGAGCTTCGTGCTTTCATAAATTGCCGAATAGGTTCTTTAATGCAGCTTTTTGAGGGTGATCGAAGAGTGTTCATGGGGAGAAGTAAATTCCTATTAAGGTGGCCTTGGAAGTGATGCTACTTCCCCCAAGGTGTGTGTGTGTGTGTGTGCGTGCCGGCTAACTCCACTGTTAAAATAAAATAAAAACCTAGAAAATGGGGAACTTCTTTGCTAATATTGAGTGGGAGGGAACAATGGACGATGAATGTGCAAACAAACAAAATGGAGAGGACCTTTTGACTATTACACAGGTAAGAGAAATGTGGAGGTTTCGTTGGAAAGCTTGCTTTTGGGGCGGTTGATAAGAGTTGGGTCGGCAAGGAACGGCTGAGCAAAGAAAAGTTTCAAGGCTAGAAGATAGAGGTCATCATGCTGTCTTTGGTGGAATCGTAATCTGAGTTGCTTCGGCCTTCTTTTGGGTCATTTACAGAATTGAATATTATTTCATGAACAGATGCTCTTTTATTTGCCAATTATATCCAGAATTTTTTTTAAATTTTTTTTTTTTTAATTTGCTATGTGATGTCAAGACTTAAGAGTTGAGTGAAAGTTCAATAATCTGACTAGTGTGGCCATGGAGTAGCTGATATGGGACAGATTGGTGATGTAGTGTCAAGGACAGGTTTACATGATTGGCAACAGGTGGACATGATGTGAAACACAGACGAAGATGAATGAGTATCGCAGAGGGACAGGGAGCAGGTGGCAAGAGTGGTGGGATTGGTTGATTTTGTTGTTGAGAGCACAATGTGAATGCAAAAGCCACAGGAAACAAACTGGTGTTTTAGGAAGATGTCTGGAAGTCGTTGGTGAAAGTGATTGAACTTGGTCATGTAGATCGAGGTGGACATTTTGGAAAAATTCTCTGCAGAACCTAAGATTGAGAGAGAAGGGTGAGCAAGGAAGAAGCAGGTGAGAGCTTGTTGCTGAAGCCACCTTGGAGCAATCGTGGAGAAGCGATACATGTGAATGGGAGGGAGGTTATGGTAAGAAATGGAAACTTGGAAAAGAGAGAATGGATAGATCTGAGGATAGCTCAGACTTGTTTGGCTAGTGCCAGGCTGACTAAGTTACATATGTTCTTGATCAATGAGATAAACAATGGCATGATTAAGAGCAAAAAACACAATGTGAATATATTTGGCACAAAGATGCAACAGTGAGTAATATTTAGAACTTATAAAAGCTGCATCAGTTCCGGAGAGTGATTTTATTCCATGTTGTCCAGGGATGGTAAATCGGCATGCGTTGCTGTTGGGTCATGCCATTTAACTGGAAAGATGACCAAATGCCATGGAGATACTGCAGAAACATGTCCACATTGACAATCCATCCATCCATCCATTAGGACCATACTCTGTGCAGAGCGTTGGTGCTGCCGAAGCAGTCTCCTTGGCTATTGGGAACAATCCTGGACGGGTCGCCACTCCGACACAGTATACCAGCATGCTGGCACTCATTTTGCCGACCTTGGAAGGATGACAGGCAGAGTCAACCCCACCTGGTGTTAATTCAACAGCTGAGCGGGATTTGAACTCAGGACCCTAGGATCCCAAGCCCACTACCCTAACCATTTAGCAAACACCAGGCATACATTGACAATTGTAGCATGAAAACCTGGTGTTGGCTTCGTGGTTAGAGTGGCTGGCTTGGAATCTTAGGGTCCTGAGTTTGAGCCCCATTCACCGCTTAATTAACACCAGGTGGGGTTGATTCAGCCTGTCATCCTTCCGAGGTCAGAGAAATGAGTCCCAGTGTGCTGGTATAGGGGCACAGCATCAGCGGCATAGTCACGCCCCAACAAAATGATAGCGACCCGACAGCAAAACTGCCATACGCAGGAAGATCATAGCATGACCCATTCTGGCACTCGGACAAACTGAGTTGCCCTCTCCCTTCAACTGGTGAAACTACTTTAAGACAAAAAATTTAACATTGTTTTACACATGCTGTTTACAATTGCAACAAATAAGTTAAGTATTGTGCAATTGCATTTTGTATCGTGAAATATGTTTCATTCATTCAGTGTTGAGTGTAATTAAAAGATGGTCCAGTCTATGACACATTGGATATAATGTCTGAATGGTTTCACTGAGGTGTGCGTGCGTGCGTGCGTGCGCGCTTAGTCATTGTATATATATATATATATATATATATATATATATATATATATATATATATATATATATATATATATATATATATATGTAATTATACACACACGGGCAGACAGACAGACAGACAGACAGACACACACACACTACATTTGGTGGTTCATTGCTTAATAATGTTTTGACCTCATTAGTTGAAATATCGAGTTCCTGCAAAACAGTTTAAAAGCAACACGTTCTTCTCAATGTATAATAGATGCAGATTATTTGCAGAAATGTTTTTTTTTTGTTATATTTTATTTTATTATTCGGCACTAACCAAAGCCTGGTGTTGGCTCAGTGGTTAGGGTGGCAGCTTGGGATCCCAGGGTCCTGAGTTCAAGCCCGTTGGCTGCTGAATTAACACCAGGGGGTTGACTCAACCTGTCATCCTTCCGAGGTCGGCGAAGTTAGAACCAGTGTACTGGTCCCGGTGTATGCCCCAGTTAGAATAGGTGTACCATATCCCTGTGTGTCGTAAGAGGCGACCAGGGTTGTGTCAGGAAGGGCATCCGGCCATAAAACATTGCCTCAAGAAAATGCCCAACCCCTGCACAGCAGGGAAAAATGGCTGTAAAAACGGTCATTTTTATTTTCTTTATTAGGCATTAACCAGACTCTGTGGCTTAATGGTTAGAGCGTCCACTCTGAGTCTGGGAGGTCGGCGATTCAAGCTCTGGTCGAGTTATATCAAAGACATAAAAACAATTGTACGTGCTGCTTCCTTGCTTGACCTTGAGCATTTCAAGGGATAGAGCACAGACAAGCGACCATTGTCCAGGCTTAATGGGCCTAATTGCCTCCTGCATTCCTTTTAAGAGAACTCAAAGTATTTTTCTACTCGTCATGAAGCACACATTCCTGCTGAATCATGTTGTGAACCACAAAGTGCATAAATAACGTGACTTTCTGATGATGCCTATAATTTGTTTGCACAGATTCCTTTTGCACTTTCTTGTGTTTGTTCAAGGCATCAGGTTTTTAGAAACTTCAGATTGCTTTATTTCTTTACCTTTTGTTAATTTGCAGACCTCCATGCTCCTGTTGCAGCAATTCAAAACTCTGGGTGTTCGAGTGTTTCATCGCCCTTGTTTAACGCCCCTTGATGCATTTTTGCTTTGTTGTTCTATTCAAGCCGAGGCTCGTTTTCTTTTTGTTTTGTTTGTAGCCAGGTTGGGTTCTTCTCGTGGTAGTTTCATTTGCTAATCCATTCCCGAGAGCCCTAGAGTTGAGTGTTCCAATTTGCCAGATGCGTCACCGGCTCGCTTGCATTTGTTGTGGGTGGATTGGTAACAGAATGAAGCATAATTTCACAGATATCCATTGCAGAATGTGAGGTTGCTTGTAATCCATGTGTCCTGCAAGTGTACAGTGTCGAGCAAAAAATTCCAATTGCAAATGCTGCAGGGTTTAAGGAAATGGAAGCAGCTGTGAATGTGAACCATGCAGAGCTGATAAGATTGTCTGTGCTCCCAAAACCAGTGTTGAAAAATGCAACATTTTTAGCATTTGCAGAAACCACAATTTGCTGACTGAAAACGAGTCAAATGTCTCTCGTGTTGTTGAACCTTTGTCATTTATCACGGAAAACGACAAAATGGTGTCTTTTAAGAATCATTCTTGAGCGGCAGACTTTTCAGATTCTTATTTATCACCAACAGCAGCTTCACTTTAAAAAAAAAAAAAAAATTCTGTTGTTTCTCAACCTCACTATGCATATTAATTAGGCCATGGGCCAATCACCCAAAATGCACTTCTCATTACCATCCCGGGTGGCAAAGGTTGACTGTACTTTTTGGAAAGATCTTTGTCTGTGCCAACTTTTTGGGTATGATTGCCACTCCAAATCGGTAGCTTTATTGTAGTTTTTTGGGAAAATAGGCATTTTTGGGGTAAAATCGTGTTTTTTGAATATTCAACTGTAGAAAAAATATCTGCAACAAAACAACATATTTGAGACTTGGAATAAATAGCTATGTAAAGTACAACCATTTTGGTGTGTTTTGTGTTGGGTTTCAATCGTCGTTACCATGGCAACAGCCATTTTAAGGTTTAAAAAAAAAACATGGTTTTTGATAGTGAAACTTTAAAAATTCATATCTCAGAAATGAAAAATGATTTTTGAACCATTTAAACGTTAAACACATACTGATGCATCTGGGCAGTTTTTAAATTCCATAGTATGAGGGTAGGTTTAAGATAAATATATCGTTTTAGGGTAAAAACATCACATTTTGAATTGCATTTCTCGGGAAATGGAGAGAAAACCCAGTTTTTTTTGAGCATTTTAAATATTTCTCAATTTTATAAAGTATCAAAAGTCCATTTATCACTGTAGATGTATTATCATACTAGGTTTGATGAGATACCTAGTTCAAATAGATTGACGTTGCCATGGAAACGACCAATTTTGGGATAAAACACATTTTTTTAGTTTAAAGTTAAAGTGAAGGTTTAAAAATCCATAACTTGGTAGAAATGTAATATTTTCGAGCAATTTGAACACTAGCTACCACCCTGACACCCTAAGGCTGTTTGTTTGTTCAATAGGTAGAATAACCTGCAGGCAGCTGTCATGTAAGTGTCTTAGATTTACATTCCTTGATCGCTATCATCATCATCACTTTCATCATCTGCATATACGGTTACGTCTGTGTCTGCTTCGTCATCCTCATATTGGTTGTCACACATCT
This sequence comes from Eptatretus burgeri, assembly GCF_056783735.1. Taxonomy (NCBI): domain Eukaryota; kingdom Metazoa; phylum Chordata; class Myxini; order Myxiniformes; family Myxinidae; genus Eptatretus; species Eptatretus burgeri. The sequence continues at coordinate 79,388,124 of NC_140965.1, forward strand.
GGTTTTTACACATCTTATTGCATTTCAGTCCGTTTCGGATGCACATGCAGTCCTTTGCATCACAGTGGCGTACACACCTACAGCTCATGAGCTCCAAAATAGCTGATGGAGCTGGTGGACCAGTCATCCATAGAATCTCAAGGTCACCGCTGTCATCTCTAGACCATCCACAATCTGTTGGTGGGATTACTTCAGGAGTACATTCAAGGGATCTACGCCGTATGGCTGCTTGGTAATTTGCCCGCTTGGCATGCTGGAACAGGCAATCTCTGCATGGTGGCAATTATGCTGAAATCATGTTGCCCCTCTTTGATGTGAAGAGTTGAGAACGACACTGATTGACTTGAACTATAGCTCTGTTAGAAACATAGAGATGGCAGGTGAATGCTTCAAGCTTTGCAAACAGTTCATTGGACATTTGCCATGACCGTCCAAGCTCACTGAAGCACTGCTGATAGTCCACGGTCTTCTTAGTAAGTTTTAGTGCAATCAGTTTTCCCTTTCCGGCAAATGCACTGACCATATTGCACCCCCGTAAAGGCGTGCAAGCCAATTAAGGCCTTGCAGACATCTTCACCAAGGGCGTTGGCAATCTTGGTTATGTCAATGTACTTTTGCCGAGTTTTTGTTCCAACCTTCTGATACATAGGTGAACGGATGATTTTTTCTGAAAGCAATGCAAAGTACCAGAATGTCCGTGTCTTCAGCAGTTCTCACAATAGTGTTGCTCCCATTTTCTGCTGCTCTGCTGGCATGCAGAAAGATACGAGTGTCTGCCTCTTCCTGAATAGACTTCATTTCAATGACTTCTTCCCATTGGTCCTTGACAAGCTTGAAGCATCGTTCCTCGCATGTAACGTACAGAACTTTCATTCCCAGTTTGAGTCGGTTCTCTGGCCTTTTCCATTCATCTATGACGAATCGGATGAAACAGGTTTTGTTTGACGAACTGTGCAAGAATTTCCGCCATTGTCTAATTTTGTTCCCTCGACTGATATTCTTGAACTCTAGACCCTCCAATTTTGGGATAAAACACATTTTTGACGGTGAAAGTTTAAAAAAAATCCATAACTTGGTAGAAATGTAATATTTTTTTTCGATCCACGATTCAATCTTTCTGCATTCTTTATAGATTGTTTGCGGTACTACGTCGATTTGTTGGCTATTTTCACCTTCATGAAGTGCATGAGCCAGGCAACTGTCTGCAACTTCTGCGAAAGTCTGATTGTCCCCTTTCAAGCGCTGAACGAAACTCATTCCATCGACAATGGTTGCAGACGGTCTAGGGATATTCTCGGCTACCATGCCATCATTGGTCAGCGCTTTGGCGAGAGCAGCTTTGTTTGTTTTCCTCAAGGACCCCTCAGACATTGCTGAGGTTGGACAGACTAATAAGCTTTGAGGGTTGCGGTGGCCATTCAGCCATTAGTTCCTGCCTTTTTATGTCGCCTCGCAATAGCAGGGCGGCCCTTGATAGCTCTGCCATAGAAGTACTTTGTGTAGCCAGCAATGTTTCAACTTTCGTTCTAAGTTCGATGATGCTGCAGGCAAGTTCGTCCCTTGTCAAGGTGTCAGGGTAAACTAAGACTCTGCGACCGTGGTTTCGGACGAAATGGAGTGACTCACCAAACTCGCTCTCCAATTTTCGACGCATATGTGTCTTAGTTGAGTCACTGATCTCGTTGAAACCGTACAAGTTCATCAGTGAAATTAAAAGGGATGTCAAATCAGTGAGGTGCAGAACCTTTGGATTTGGAAATATTTCGTTCCTGATGAAGTCAAATAACTCTTTGTAAGCGGTAGTTTCAGCTGATTCATAGAGAGTTTCTGCTGATTCCTTACTGGTTGCGGCAATTCCACTGTCCGAGGTAGTCGATGCCTTTGTATACTGCCGGTAGCAGGACCTATGGTAATGTGCTTCAGCTGCAACAATCTCTCGACTGACTATGCTAAGAATCTTATTGTCCATTTTTCGCACAGCAGCTTGTCTGACAGTTGTGTCCACTCACAGCTGCTTACACTCCACAAGGGTTTCCTTAGAATGCTGTCCTTTCAAATATTTTGCAACTTTATCACAAAAATATGCACTTTGCCTCGTACACACGAGATGAGACACCCCCTTGCCGAGGTGTCCCATGTCGGCTGGGTTGCTCGTGTATGTCTGTTTTCTCACGTGTTAGTCTATTGAAGTCCTTTTTGTTGGTAAACACAGAACGGCACCTGCGATGATATTTCACTGGCGCAATCTCTTCTTCGGATAAATCTTTTGCAGCAGATAATATTTGTCCATGACCTCGAATTTCTGCAGCCTTTAACAGAGTTGTCCATGAACCAAAATCTATTGGTGACACAAGATCAGTGTCGTCATCAGTGCAGTGGATAACACAGTCGGTACGTAGCCGCTTTGGGGGAGGCAATGACTCTTCCATGATCAGTCAGTCACCTGAAAAGAAAAAAAGATGTAAAAACACTGTGTAATATCTAAATACACTTCACAATGGTTTCTCCACAAAATTACCGTTGCCATGGAAACGTCAGTCGAGTTCAACTTATTGATTGCCATAAGAGAGAATTCATATAAATTGTTAGCCAAAATGGACTTTTGATATATGGTACGATTGAAAAATCTTTAAAACCAAAGATTTCTCAAAATCTCTGCTTTGACAATTCTATCGAGGAATGCTATTGAATCGTTGATGGTTTCACCCTAAAACGAGATAGTTTGTTGACAACTTGCCCTATACATTGAAATAAACAACTTTCTGTGTGCATCGGGGTGGTTTTAGCCTTCAGATCTCTGAAAAATATTATTTCACTTGCAAGCTACAGTATGAATATTTCAACTTTTACCGTCAAAAAGACGTGTTTACCCACAAAATTGATCGTTTCCATGGCAATGCCAATCTATTTGAACTAGGTAACTCGTACAACCTATACTAGTACATGTAAAGTGATATATAAATATATGTAGAATTTGGATACTCTGTGAAGTTGATAAAATAAAAACAGTCCTCTTATCTCAAAAAACGGGGTTTTCTGTCAGATTAGCAAGAAATGTGATGTTTTTACCCTAAAACGATATATTTATCTTAAACCTACCCTCATACTATGGAATTTAGAAACTGCCCTGATGCATCGGGATGTGTTTATCGTTTAAATGGTTCAAAAATCATTTTTCATTTCTGAGATATGAATTTTTAAAGTTTCACTATCAAAAAAAACATGTTTTTTTACCCTAAAATGGTTGTTGCCATGGTAACCGGCGATTGAAACCCAACACAAAGCACACCAAAATGGTTGTATTTTACTTAGCTATTTATTCCAAGTCTCAAATATGTTGTTTTGTCGCAGATATTTTTTTTTCTACAGTTGAAATTTCAAAAAACACAATTTTACCCCAAAAATGCCTATTTTCCCAAAAAACTACAATAAAGCTACGGATTTGGAGTGGCAATCATACCCAAAAAGTTGGCCCAGACAAAGATCTTTCCAAAAAGTACAGTCAACCTTTGCCACCCGAGATGGTAATGATCACCCATCTGGCCCATGGCCTAAATGCAATCCTTTTGCTGTCTGGGCAAGGTGTGTTTGGGTGGTTAGGGTGAGGACATGCATCACTCACCATCAAGAAAACTGTAGTAATCTTCCACCTTGCCCCTCACTCAGCCCACATAGAGCCAGTGCTCACCATTGATGACAACACCTTCAATGCTGTTAGCAACTTACACTGTTGTAGTGTTTAATTTTTTTTTTTGTATACCTTGTCGAGGCTCGTGTAGAGCTAACACACAACGCACATCATGGGGGACATGAGACAAGAGGGGAGGGAGTGGGAAGGACAAAATAGTGGGGAACAGAGACATTAGGAGATCTGTGGAAGGGAGAGGGATGGGATGGGGAACATGGTGAATAGAAGATGGACATTACAGGAACTTTCAGGAAGGAAAGCAGGGAATTTGAAGGAGGTGGGCTTGGGTGGATTATCGGGGGTAGAAAAGATCGAGGATTTGGATGGGGGATGATAAGAGGTGGTGGTGAACAGCTGTTTTGAAGGCCTGGAGGGAGTTCAAGTATATCAAGTATATCACGTGTTCAAGTATATCATTCAATTGAAATAAAATAATGATTTTAAAGGTCGTATTAAAAAAAAAATTTGCAAGTTTACCGCCGTTGCTGTAGTCTTAGATAACATGTCCAAGTACTGCAAAACTGGACGTTTTTGGAAGCAATCAGAAGCCGACTTGTGCTCCACACTGATCAGGTATATCGTTAAATTTATATGTAATAACGATTGCAAAAGTCGTATGAAAATTGATTCCAGAAGTTTACCGCCATTTACACAGTGTCTTTTGCACCACCTTATCTAACACATTGCATTAGTTCTTCGTGCCTGTTGTTTGTATCCTTTATGACGTCCTTAAAAATTAAGTTTTTCTTTATTTGTTTGACCGTCAGAGAATTTCTCCCTTTGTGGTTTGCTGCTGATGAACCGTCTCTATCTGTAGAGCATATCCTAAAGTTTATTCTTGCCATTTTTATCTGTTTGTGCCGTTGTAATTTATTGGTATTTCCCATTCTTTGAGTCGTATATTTCTCCAAAAGAACGGTTTGATGGTCAATAAAACATGAGCTGGTTTTATGATTTAATGAATAAGCAATATCATTGTTCTAATTTTTGTCACTAAGTGATGTATATATTGGTGTGAAAGACTGATGAATAGCTTAAAGGTAGCTTGGTAAACATTGGGATATTCATTGACATACTCCTGCAGGTAGTGTTGGCAGGTGATTGGTGTGTTTACTTGACAAATAGTTTGAGCAAGCCAGCACCTGCGATATTGCATTTGCGAAATGCCTGCTTGGATAATTAATGCATGCATCATTGAATTCAAGAAGGTAGATCGAGTTTATGATCTCGATACGTAGTAGGTCGGTGGACATGTTGCAGATGTTTGGAATCAAATTGCTTTGTGCACGTGCAAACATGGAAACGGCCATAAAATGATGATGATGATGATGATGATGATGATGATGATGATGATGATGATGATGATGATGATGATGTGCTGAATATTTGTCAGATCAAACATCTTGTACCTGTTCAGATTAATTATTGGAATGTTTGGAGTAGTTGATTTGTGACTATAAATGCTTTTTCTTTTCTTCTGTAAAAATGTTTAATCCTTTATTGCAGCATTATTGCTCAGATAATGTAATATATAGCTCTTTGAAAAAAATGTTTAAATGTCTCATTTTTGGCATGCAATTGTGGTAAAGGGGGCTTTGCGGCCCTTGAAGTTGTTTAATCGTTGGATCTGCGGCCGTCTCATTTGCTTACATTTCCCACGACTGATGCAATGTTTGTTTAACATTCTGTTAACATGAAAATTGGATGCAAACAGGTATCTCTGCATGGGGTTGCACTTGCATGTGGTTGGTCAGGAATTGTACTCAAAACCGAATCTGATCATGATGTTTCATTAAAGGCTTGCGTGAAGGCGTATGAATAATTAGAATCATTTCATTTGCCCCAAAGTTGCATCTGCTTTCAAACTCTCGTTGCCAACATGTGATATTCAATGGATTCATTTCATCTCCTCTCCCTGACAATGTTGGAGAGCCACAAGGCAGTGTGTTGGGCCCAGTCCTGTTCCTAATCAGCTTACACTTCCAATCAACAGCAAGGTCCTGGAATCCATCATCACAGTTGATATGTAATCCTTCCTTTTCTCCAACAACCTCATCTCCCATCACCAATTTGGTTTCAGACCAAGTCACTCCACCTTGGACATGCTGCTTCCACTCTCCCAACAATGGATGGAGGTCCTCAATATCAGACACGAGATCAAATTTGTGTGTCTGCACATGTCTCATGCATTTGATACAGTCTGGCATCCTGCTTTCCTCTCCAAACTCTCTGCCTATTGCATTGACGGACAACTCTACAAATGGCTTACTGACTTCCTGTGCTGGCGTAGCCAACGTGTGGCATTCACTGGAATCCTTTAATCTCCTCTCCCTGTCAAGGCTGACTGCCCCCAAGGCAGTGTTCTGAGCCCAGTCCTATTCTTCATCTTTATAAATGATCTTTCCAAATCTCTGGAAAATCCTCTTTATCTATTTTCTGATGACTCCACTCTCTGCCAAGACATCCCTCCTCCTTCATACAGGCAGATTGCAGCCTCTTCCCTCTCTTCAGACCATGACAAAATCACAAGATGGTCAAACACTTGGAATATGACTTGCAATCCTGGCAAGTATCACACACTCACCGTCTCTGAAATGACCGTCTGGCAAACCCTCGCATCTACTTTCTCAACAACTCGCTCAAAGAGGTTCAGTCACTCAAACTCCTAGATCTCACTATCAGTCATGATCTTTTTTTGGGTAAACCACATTTAAAAGTTGACCTCCAAAGAAAGCTGCCGATTGAGCATCTTCCACCATCGTACAAAGTCCTTCCTTGGCACTCCTGAACTCCTATCTACTGACAAGGTCTTCATCCACAGCTTTATGGAGTACTGCTCTCCCCTCTGGACTGGCTCCCCTGCCTCGCATCTTGCTCAGCTTGATACCGTGGAAACCAAGGCCTTCAAGATTATTGGCATCTCCCATGATTAAGCACAGTCGATGGCCCTATCGCAACACCATTGCAGACAGATCTGGTGGTCTCTCTGTCTTCTACCAGCTCCTTTTCTAGTCTTGCACCCTCTGCTCTTTCTGTGCTTTGTCACCACCCCCACAGGTTTCTGCAGGTCACACAGTCCACAATCGACCCACTTCTTGTTGAACGACCTAATCCAAGATCTCTGCTCACCTCCACTCATTTGCTCGTCTTTTCTCTCGCCTGTGCAATCAACTTCCACATTCTCTTCAAACTCATTCATCCTTCCAGGTCTTTAAGACAGTTGTTAACCACCATCTCAGATTGTCCCCAATCCAAAAACCATGATTTTTTTCTACCCTCGTTAACGCACCCACCACCCACCCCACCCCAATCCCTCCTCTTTCTAAATTTGCAGTTTTCCCTCCTGAGAGTTTCCTTCTGTATCCATCTCATCCACCTTATGCATCCTCTCCTGCCCCTCATTTCTCCCCACACCCATTCTTTGTCCAAGTCTCCCTCTATCTTGGACTTCAACTCTGCTGTTGTTGTTTCCCCTCTCTCTCTCTCAACTGTTCCTTTGTCTCCTGTCTCCTGTCTCCTGTCTCGTTGTCTCCTGTAGACCGTTGTCTCCTGTCTACTAATTGTAGCTCTTCCACGAGCCTCAACTACGTATACAAAACAAACAAATAAAACTTCCATATGTTCTCTGTCTCTCTGTCTCTCTCTGTTTCTCTCTGTCTCTCTCTGTCTCTCTCTGTCTCTCTCTGTCTCTCTCTGTCTCTCTCTGTCTCTCTCTGTCTCTCTCTGTCTCTCTCTCTGGCTCTCTCTGTCTCTCTCTCTCTGTCTCTCTCTGTCTCTCTCTGTCTCTCTCTGGCTCTCTCTGGCTCTCTCTGTCTCTCTCTGGCTCTCTCTGTCTCTCTCTGGCTCTCTCTGTCTCTCTCTCTCTCTGTCTGTCTGTCTCTCTCTCTCTCTGTCTCTCTCTGTCTCTCTCTCTGTCTCTCTCTGTCTCTCTCTGTGTCTCTCTGTGTCTCTCTCTCTGTCTCTCTCTGTGTCTCTCTGTGTCTCTCTGTGTCTCTCTCTCTCTCTCTCTCTCTCTCTCTCTCTCTCTCTCTCTCTCTCTCTCTCTCTCTCTCTCTCTCTCTCTCTCTCTCTCTCTCTCTCTCTCTCTCTCTCCTGTTATTCGCTTGGCACGCACGTGCAAACGCAAGGGGCTGTTGCTCAGTCTCTGGCGGTACGTGTGGAGCCTGTGTTGCTTCTCCTTTTCTCTCTTCCTATCATCTCCTTATCCTTTCTCTAATGTATTTTTCTTTGGAGTATCCATTTGTATAAACTCTCTTGTTGTCAATGCTTTATCGATCACTCTAAAATGTATTGTTTACTTCCTTTTTTCCACTCTTGTACATTATCATTTGCTTTGTTGTGGTGGTTTATTGAAAAACTTGTATTAATTTTTTATCCTTTGTATTTTTTGAAATAAAAGGACCTAAAAGTCAAAGTCTCTGTCTCTGTCTCTCTGTCTCTGTCTCTCTCCAGCACTCTCAGAACCATTTTCTCCCTTGTCTCGAACTATTCTCAAGTTCTACAGCAAGAAAGCCAGAGATATCTCATAATCCCCTAGTACTAACAGGACAATGTGCAGTGTGATTGGGCCTTTGTGGTCTGGATTAAAAATATCTCGAAGTTGGCTGTTGGGTCTGGGTTGGGGGATCTACATGTATGTGTTATGAATTTGCAAGTTGAACTGTCTGACATCTTCCTTACCTTTCTTGGTTTGTTTCTGCAGAAAAAAGTAAGCAAGTGCAGTGGAAGTTTGGATCTGATGGAGAGGTCTGGGTGTGGGTTTTGGGGGATGACCCAGGACGGTTTACGAGTGGAAACGATCTGTAAGTTTTGTAAATTGTGTGTACACCTTCACACTTAGCTTAATTTAAACCTTGCACAGACCCTTAAACAACAATGTACATTTATTAAGATGTAAATTTGAACCCACAATGTGTTTATTATCTCTGCCACCGAAGGTGAAGGAGGTTCTGTTTTCACCCCTGTCTGTCTTTGTCTGTCTGTGTGCAGGATATCTCAAAACGTTGCGGACGGATCCAGATTAAAGTTGATGGACAGTTTGGGTGTGTGCCAATAACAAACTGATTAGATTTTGGTGAAGATCTGAATCCGGATCTGGATACGAGAATTATTTAATTTTGAAAGTGATTCTTCACCATTGAGAGATCCGGCCAAAAACGAGAAATAGCACTATCTCAAAAAGTTGTGGACGGATTCAGACAAAACTTGGTGGACAGGCTGGGGGTGTGGCAAGGACGAATTGATTGGATTTTGATGAAGATCCGAATCCGGATCTGGATACGAGAATTATTTAATTTTTAAAGTGATTCTTCACCATTGAGAGATTAGGTCCAAAAACGATAAATAGCACGATATCTCAAAAATGTATTCGGCCCGATATGTTCCACTGGATCAAGCATTGTGTGGTGGAGGTATGCGCTCTACCGAGTGCCCTTCCAGTCTGTTGTTGTTTTGACTTGTCTATCTGTCGGTCTGATTGAACTCTTACCAACCTTCCCATGTGTGCCCTTCAGAAGCAGTCGTGTTGTTTGTTTGTTTTTCTTTCAATACATTTGTTGGCATTATATACGAGTGTATATATGTATATGTATATATATATATATATATATATATATATATATATATATATATATATATATATATATATATATATATTATAGTGGTTTTGCATTTTGGTTCCCACTTTTACTGGCCATTTCAAAAATGCTCGTGTGGTTTGAGGAGGAAGACAGGTGGGGTGTGTTGTAAATATAGTCCAGTGTGAAAGATGCTTCGAATAAACATAAAACATTCTGCAACTCAAGAACCAATGTTTGTATCCCTTCTTTAGTCACTGACCGACAAACAGCATTGGAATGTACGTGTGCAATGTACGTTACATTGTTTTGAGGGGAAGCTCATCAAGAGCAGACACGTTGGGTGATGACTGTTATCTATCATTCCTGAGATCCTTTTTTTTTGTGCAAAGTGGTTTGTGATGTGCACGAAATGTTTCCCCTGTGGTGTCACCCATTATCTGATCCTGCATGCCCTGTCTATCAAGTGCATGGATTTTGGGTGTGTACACTGTTTGCGTCAATAACTTTGCTACTTTGGAGGCAACAGACAGTTTGACTGTTTTGTAAAGGTCATGTGCTGAGCTCTAAGCCACACGCTTTCAAAAACAACTGTGATTCTGTCTTGTGGCAAACCTACGGTATGGTACATATACACTGCAATGATGAGAATGTATTACTCTTGTCCATTGTTGATGGAAATGTTTTTATCATACTGAGGTTGTGATAAGTGAATAATTATTGCCATCAGGTGAATTTGCTGGGAAAGGCATCAATTTACATTTTTTTTCTTGCTCTTTCTGCTTTGTACATGGCATTGTGCGAGAGGGATGGGTTAGAAATTAGAAATAGGTCATCATTGTGATGTGCCAAATCACCTTTTCATTAGATGGGTGTTGCCGAAAGATTTTGCACTGCGATTCTATTGGAATAATGATACAAAGCCAAAGTGTCACCATGCATCCTCATACATGTTATGATATGTTGTTCATTCGCATAGTCATATTTTCAGTCTAACTCAGAAAGAAGGCATCGCTGAACTCTCATTTAGAATGTATTGGTGAGCTATAGTTGCCACGCTTGTGATTGTGGGTTGGCATGAAATTTAGGGGAGGAGTTTTGAATTTGTTTGGGGATGCCGGCAATAACTAGCCTCTTCTTCGCGAAGGACACTGGAAGATATTTAACATCCACCAACTCAGGCTAGCAGATGGGATACCCAGCTTAACATCCATCTGAGCAATGGCGCACTATGTGATACAAGGCACTGCCGACGAGTCGCCAATCTGACAGTTTATAGTCTGGTCAGGAATGTATTCCACGCTCGAGATCTGAAAGGTAGGTATGCTACCTATGGTCCATCCTGTGTAACGTGTTTATACCAACTACTACATAAATGGTGATTATGGTATCTTCTTTTATGGTATACTGCACTTCCGATGGTATCCACGGCCATCTCCACTCATGGCTCGCAGACTTCCTCTCCTGTCGCAGTCAACGTGTGGCCCTAAATGGAGTTCTTTCATCCCCTCTTCCTGTCCAGGCTGGAGTTCTTCAAGGCAGTGTTCTGCACCCTGTTCTTTTTGTGGTTTTCATCAACGATCTCTCCAATTCTCTGGAAAATCCTCCATATCTCTTTGCTGATGACTCCACCCTCTGCCGTACCATCGGTCATCCCTCAGACTGGCAAGCAGCAGCTTCTTCGCTCTCTGCAGATCTGGGTAAAATCACAAACTGGTCCAACATGTGGAACATGTCTTTCAATCCGGACAAATCTCACACTCACTTTGTCTCTCTGAAAGGACCGTTTGGAACCCCACCCCCCCCATCTACTTTCTCAACAATCCTCTGGAAGAAGTCCTTTCTTTCAAGTTTCTGGGTCTCACTATCTGCCATGATCTTTCCTGGGAAAGCCACATTTCAAACCTCGCCTCCAAAGCTAGTCGCCGACTGGGAATCCTCCATCGTGCAAAGTCCTTCCTTGGCCCAGCTGAGCTGCTGACCACTTACAAAGCTTTCGTCTGCAGCCTGATGGAGTACTGCTCTCCCCTCTGGGCTGGTGCTCCTGCCTCTCACCTTGTTCGGCTTCATGCTGTGGAAAATAAGGCATTTCGGATCATTGGCATCTCCCACGATGAAGCTGAGTCTCTGGGGCTTTCACTACCTCACCGCAGGCAGGTTGGTTGTCTTTCTGTCTTCTACTGTCTCCTCTCCGGTCTCGCCCCCCCCCCCACTGCTCTGTCTGCGATTTGTCCCCACCATATTTCCGCAGGGCGCTCAAGGTCCGCCAACAACCCCCTTCTCGTAAAACTACCAAAATCACAAATCACTGCTCACTTTCACTCCTTCATTCCTCTTTTTTCCCACCTTTGGAATAAACTCTCACACTCTCAAATCCCATTCTTCCCTCCAGGCCTTCAAAACAGCTGTTCACCACCAACTCTTATTGTCACCCATCCAAATCCTTGATCTTTTCTACCCCCGTAAATCCACTGCAAACCCACCTCCTTCAAATTCCCTGCTTTCCTTCCTGAAAGTCCCTGTAGTGTCCATCTTTTGTACCCCGTGTTCCCCACCCCATCCCTCTCCCTTCCACAGATCTCCTCATGTCTCTTCCCCACTGTTTTGTCCTTCCCACTCCTGCCCCTCTTGTCTCATGCCCTCATTTCTGTGTGTTGTGTGTTAGCTCTCATACGAACCTCGACAAGGTATGCAAAAAAATATAAAAAATACACTGCGCAATTACTTTTGTTGCTTTGTTTTCAACCAATTATTAGAAACTTTGCTTTTTCTTTTTATATTTTATTTTATTTTTATTTAAATCTGTTCTATTACTGAACGGCACAGATACATTTTTGGTGCTTGTCAAATTTAAACTGTCTAAAGTAGGCTGTCAAGGTGTATGCCAACATACGTGTTGTCAATTTTGTTGTTCCTTCCGCCCAAATTTACGAATTCACTGGAACGATGACAAACGGTGATATTTTTCCGTCATCTTTTTTCATACAACTTGCGTTTCTTCCAAGCCAAAGTGTCGCCATACGTCCGACTTACTTTTTTCTACTTTTTCACAATTTCCCATCCGGCATCTGCCATGTTGCCAATTGCAAAGAACCCGGTAGCATCACTTACTTTGGCATGTGTGCAGAACGAGCCAAATTTTTAGCCTAGTAATGATTGAAACCAATGGCGAATCAGGTTTGACATAATAATATTGTGTGATGGTAAAGCATCTACATGTTGTTTAAACAAAACTATTTTGGAAAAACATGGTGGTTTGATTATACCAAAAATATTAACCCAGTACGTATCATTTGAGAACATCATGATATATCGATAATATAGCACATTTACACTGTCGTTTCATTCAGTGTTGCATATCTGTATCAATAATATTGATTCTAATTTTATCTTTGTTGTGTTCAAACAATGATTGATTAATTTGAAAGTCAGAATTTTTTTTTTCTTTCAACATCTGAGAGCTGCCTGAGTATCATTTGAATCCTTCCCTTATTGCTAACATCATATATTCTGATGTTTATGGAGAACAATGGCTGAGATTTGTGTGGTATAGACGCCGCTCGAAAGAAGGCAATGGCAAACCACTTCCGTACATGCCAAGAAAACCATCATGATCAGATATCCAAGAGATAAAGCTATGGTGCCAGATGATGAGCCTCTCCTCCCCCACCCCCACCAGTTTTGAAAAGCACCCAAATTGCAACTGGGGAAGAGCAAATTGTTTTGATGAGGAGGCCTGGCTGTTATGCCGGGACTGAATCAAACCCGCAAGGAAATCCAGTCGTTGAGGTCGCCAGAACCGAAAATTTAAATCTGAGCCTCTCAAAAGTTCAGAAAATTGGAGCATGGAATGTAAGATCAATGAATTGTAAGAAGAGAGCAGGGTCAGTACTGGGATACAACCCAGTCATTGATAGCTTAATAGTGAGGTTTAATGGACATCCAGTAAACACCATCATTCAGATATATGCTCCAACTTCTGCAACAGATGAAGAAAATGCGAAGGAGTTTTCTGGAAAGTTACAGGAGCTATTAGAACGCATGCCCAAAGGAGATGGTTTCATTATTATTGGAGACTGAAATACAAAATTTTGAGAAGCAGGAGCACAAGGGATTGTCGGAAAGCATTGACTTGGTATCCAAAATGAGCCAGGGAGGTAAACACTGGAGTTGTGTGTGGAGAATGAACTGGTCATTGCAAACGCATTGTTCAAACAACCCAAGAATAGACTATATACATTAACTTCACCTGATGAAATTGAGTTGTTCCTTGATCATAAACTGACTTTCGTAGACAGACAAAAGTGAACCTATTGCTTAACCCCACTCTCGCTTCACATGCGTGGGATAAAAATCAACTTTCGCTTGTATAAAGAGTGCCTTTCTCCACTCTGGATTCTTCTTTGAGAATTTAGTATTTTACTATTTTTTTTTCTCTCTCACCCTTTCTTTCCCTTTCTCTCTCGCCATTTCTTTCCCTTCCTCTCTCGCCCTTTCTTTCACTTCCTCTCTCGCCCTTTCTTTCCCTTTCTCTCTCGCCCTTTCTTTCCCTTTCTCTCTCGCCCTTTCTTTCCCTTTCTCTCTCGCCCTTTCTTTCCCTTTCTCTCTCGCCCTTTTTTCCCTTTCTCTCTCGCCCTTTCCCTTCTCTCTCGCCCTTTCCACCTTCTCTCTCGCCCTTTCCACCTTCTCTCTCGCCCTTTCCACCTTCTCTCTCGCCCTTTCCACCTTCTCTCTCGCCCTTTCCACCTTCTCTCTCTCGCCCTTTCCACCTTCTCTCTCGCCCTTTCCACCTTCTCTCTCGCCCTTTCCACCTTCTCTCTCGCCCTTTCCACCTTCTCTCTCGCCCTTTCCACCTTCTCTCTCTCGCCCTTTCCACCTTCTCTCTCTCGCCCTTTCCACCTTCTCTCTCTCGCCCTTTCCACCTTCTCTCTCGCCCTTTCCACCTTCTCTCTCGCCCTTTCCACCTTCTCTCTCGCCCTTTCCACCTTCTCTCTCGCCCTTTCCACCTTCTCTCTCGCCCTTTCCACCTTCTCTCTCGCCCTTTCCACCTTCTCTCTCGCCCTTTCCACCTTCTCTCTCGCCCTTTCCACCTTCTCTCTCGCCCTTTCCACCTTCTCTCTCGCCCTTTCCACCTTCTCTCTCGCCCTTTCCACCTTCTCTCTCGCCCTTTCCACCTTCTCTCTCGCCCTTTCCACCTTCTCTCTCGCCCTTTCCACCTTCTCTCTCGCCCTTTCCACCTTCTCTCTCGCCCTTTCCACCTTCTCTCTCGCCCTTTCCACCTTCTCTCTCGCCCTTTCCACCTTCTCTCTCGCCCTTTCCACCTTCTCTCTCGCCCTTTCCACCTTCTCTCTCGCCCTTTCCACCTTCTCTCTCTCTCTCTCTCTCTCTCTCTCTCTCTCTCTCTCTCTCTCTCTCTCTCCCCCCCCCCTCTTTTTGTTGGTGGGGACACTCCCCAGCACCTTTGATTGTGAGTACATCTTTAGGAAATCAAACTTTGATGACACAGGTGCTGGAGTCAGGATTGGAGGAATATTATCAACAATTGAAGGGGTATGTGGACAATATCACTCTATTTGCAAAGTAAAGAGGACTTGATGGAATTGTTGCAGAAAGTGGAAAAGCAGGTCTTCATTTAAAACTTACAAAGATTGACAATACAAAGTAAGAGGAGGCCGTTGAATGCTCTGGTATTTCCAGTTGCAATGTATAGATGTGAGTCATGGACAGTGAAAAAGAAAGGAAGAAGATTGATCTTTTTGAAATGTGGTGTTGGAGAAAAATGTTTAAAAATTCCACACAGTGCAAGAACAAATAAATCGCTGCTTGAAGAAATTGTACCACAATGTATACAAGAAGCGCTGATGCAAAAACAGAAACTATTGTACTTTGGACACATTATGCATGCAGAAAATGGAAGTCTGTCGAGATTAACCATGTTGGGTATGGTTCAAGGAAGAAGAGTCAGACCTTGGATGTGCTGGATGGATGGGATAAAGGCTGCAAACAAGCTGTCTCTGCCAGAGCTTTGGGAAGCAGTGCAGGATCGGAATGTTTTGAGAAATCTGATCATGAATGTCACCAAAAGTTGGACACGATTTTATGGAATTCGATAACTGGTGATGCGTGTGTAGGTACATAGTATCCCTTTAAAAAGTTATTTTAAAAGCTTAACATTTTTGTTTTTACAATATTAAAGCACAACATCAGATACCATGTGTTTCAGCAGATGATCCTCTGTCCCACATGTACCGTGCCATCATGGAATGGCTGAACATGGTTCACTGCATCCTACTATGAGGAGGATTCAGTGAAACGCTCCCAAGATCACCAGGCTAAGGCTAATGACTCCATTCGACATTTCCTTGTCGGGCCAAATTAAAGCAAAAGTAATCCACAAAAAGAACACCAACCTTGGAAGATTCGAAGGAAGGAGTTTGAGAAGTTGCTTAATGTTTCACACCAAACCCTACACAATTGCAAAGCAAACTTGGACTGCAAATCTGTTTGATTAATCACGTGAAGTGGGCAACGCTTTAAATGTCTTGTGTAGGATTGTTTGTAAGACTTTTCATGATGCCATTCCCTTTTAAATCGTGACTAAAAACAAAAAGTGTGTGTGTGTGTGTGTGTGTCTGTGTGTGTCTGTGTGTGTCTGTGTGTGTGTGTGTGTGTGTGTGTGTGTGTGGGTGTGTGTGTGTGTGTGTGTGTGTGTGTGTGTGTGTGTGTGTGTGTGTGTGTGTGTGTGTGTGTGTGTTTAATTTTTTTACCAAGCCTTGAATTTTTATTCAAAGGAGATGCACTCTAATGAAAATGAGGGTTAGTTGTGAAAATATGCCATTTTTGGGGGGTTTTCAGGTCAAAGATAGAGCAGAAATCTCGGTTCAAAGAGGCGAATGCCAAGGACAAGGCATTTTGTATGACCCAAGAGATGCGACAAGAATTGGAGAAGACTAATGATCGGGGGAGTGGAGACGAGCAACAGGAGGCCAAGATTCTTCACGTGATGAAGAGTGCCAAGGTTTGTTATGAACACCAATTTCATCATACACTATTCTTTTGATCTTGAGGATATGAACCTACATTATAACAGACTATAAAATATGCATTTGGTAACTAATTTGGAATAATGTTCATTGTGGATCCAACTTTGTTTAAAAACTATCGTTTGGCATTTTTAAACTTCTAACGTTTTTGTAGCTAACATATCAATTTCATATGGATATATATATATATATATATATATATATATATATATATATATATATATATATATATATATATGTCTTGAAAGAAGATGCACAGGTAGTGCATTTGCCTTTGAGCTGTCTTGTCTGGGTTGGATTCTTGACCTGATTCTAAACTGTCAGATTGGTGCTTTATGGGTAGGGTGTTGCATCATAAAAGTGTGCTGACCTTGGATGGACATTGATTTGAATGTCCCATCTGGTAGCATGAGCTGGTGGATGTTAAAGCTAATATCCCAAGGTGTCTTTCACAAAGAGTAGGTGAGGTATTGCTCGCAACCTGAACACATTACAAAGTACTGCCTTAATCATCGGTCAACCGTCAGGCCTGGTCAGCTGGTGTGAAATTTATCTGGTCGACCCCACAAAGAGATGGGAATAATTGCAGTTGTTTAATTAATACTGTAGTAGTAGCATTAGTATTTATTCTGTCTCGGACATTGATGTTGTGATGACGTTGTTCGCTGTACAGCCCCTAGTCCTTGGACATTTGAACATTTGCACCAATTTGCTCTTACTCCATCCTGAAGAATATACCAACAGAACCCAGTACATTGGGTTACCATCTACTCTTTGCTACTGCTGCTGTCCAAGAACATTTGATGGAAGTAAAATTTTAAGTACAGTATTCTCGAGTCTAGGAAGAGCTATATTCCAAACCACAGGAAGTCCATCCCCCCCACCCCCCCTCCTCTTCTGGAAGCTTGTGTTTTAAGGCTTGTTCTAATCTTGCGAAGAAAGAGATCGGTAATCCCTCTTATTGTTCTTACTTTGTATGCAATGAAATATACAGTGTTTATATTACATTTTACATTGTCATTAGTTATGGTGTATGCCAATTGGACCAATGGAATGGCAAGGTAGGACATGGATTTTTTAGGTGCAAAAGAATACCACTTCTTGGGAAGCTTGGCAAGCAAAAGAATACCACTTCTTAAATGAAAAGACTTGATGGTGGTTGTAGTTGTAGTAGTTAAAATACCTGTAAGTTGGACTTTCTTCCTCTCGAGTTGTTCGTATATATGTTTGAGATGGTGCAATGTCTTTGTTTATTTTTTTTTTTTTTTTTATTTTTTTTTAAATCGTGCTTCCACACTCTTCTTTTGGGGCAAAGATTTCAACATAATGTGTCAATGGACCTCACTTATTGGCTTATAAGCCTCTGTTCTGTGTTAAATTTGTTTGGCATAGTTTCATGTCTTCTCTAATTTCCTTCCTTGCAATCTTATTTTGTTCACAATATTAATTTTTTTTTCTTCAATTGTGGTGACTTCTTTGAATTGTTAGCTCGCCTGTTCAAAGAACAGAGAGCTATTATATAGCGATACCCCCGGCGTGAGCGTCAGTGTCAGCATCAGCGTGAGCATGAAAATGTTAAAGTTTTTGGTGCAAGTTTTTTTTTTCCTTTCTAATGTTTTTATCTACCACACTATTTTTTTTTTATACACCCGATATATATATATATATATATATATATATATATATATATATATATATATATATATATATATATATATATATATATATATATATATATATATATATATCGGGGCATATAATGTGATACCTGTCGTCCGTCCGTCCGTCTGTCTGTCTGTCTGTCTCCGTCCGTCCGTCCGTCCGTCCGCACTCTAACTCCCAAAGTTTTCAACTTTCACGTTTCATATTTCGTACAAAGGTACAGACTGTGGAGACAGTGTGTAGCAACATACGTTCATCATCTAAAGTGGTTGCCATGGCAACCAGGATGCTGTTTTCCATCCGTTCCTGTCCGCACTCTAACTCCCAAAGTTTTCAACTGTCACGTTTCATATTTGGTACATAGGTACAGACTGTGGAGACGGTGTGTCGTGACATACGTTCGTCATCTAAAGTGGTTGCCACGGCAACCAGGATGCTGTTTTCCATGTAGTATCACAATTCTGTATATACCTTCTTGTTCGGGCGTATATTGTGCTCACTTGCGCTCTTGTTACTGATTACAATATACAAATACATGTATTGCTTTAAAATTATTTGGATCAGACTTCACTGCAATGCTTTATAAAAAAATATTAATTATTAGACTAGTCTTTTAAAAACGATAAATGTATAAACAGGCGAGCATTGGGTGGCTTTGACACCAACTCTGGTTTTCTCTTCTTTTGTTCCTTAAAAAAAAATTTGGGTTATATCTCACGACTTGTTTTTGTTGGTACCTTTAAAATTTTATTTCCTTTTATTTTCTTTCATTGCAATTGCTGAGTGTCTTGGAGCACATTTCTTGGTTTGTCGACATCCATTTTTGGTTTCCATAAACTCCTTTTCTTTTCTTCTACAGATGTTCAAATCTGTTGTTCAAATCTGTTGTTCAACTCTATTGTAAAAAAAAAAAAAAAATTGCTTCTTGCAAAATGCATGTTTTATTTTTTATTTTTTATTTTTTATTTTTAATTTCATACGATTTGCTTGAATCTTTTCTCATTTTTACCTCTGCCACCAAAGGAGGCTATGTTTTCACACCTGTCTGTCTGTTTGTATGTGGGATATCTCAAAAAGTTGTGGCCGGATTCGGATGAAATTTTGTGGCCAGTTTGCATGTGTGACAAGGACGAACTGATTGGATTTTGATGAAGATTCGGATCCGGATCCGGCTACTAGAATTTTTTTAAGTGATTTTTCACCATTGAAAGATGGGGTCAAAAACGATATATAGCATGATATCTCAAAAAGTTGTGGAAGGATTTGGACGAAATGTGGTGGACAAGTTGGGTGTGTGACTCGGAAGAATTGATTCAATTTTGATGAAGATCCAGATCCGGATACGAGCATTACTTATTTTTTTTAAGTGATTCTTCACCATTGAGAGATGGGCCTAAAAACGAAATATAACACGATATATAAGTACTTTTGTTCTCAACACAGGATTATTGTTTGTACAACTATTAGTATTTCCCCGGTGCTCCAATCCCGCCATCTCACGGCACCCAGGTGACTACTTCTCCACTCCGGATTTACCAAGTGGCCTGTTCGGTAGCTCGATCAGAGATTTTTTTTCAATTCAAATTTGCCGCGCGACTCACCTGAGAGCTCAATCTGGGAACACCGAGTCAATTCATCTTCCCAACTCATAAATGCCAACATGAACGCCAAATTGCCTTTCACCATACCTGTAAATGATTCCAGCACATGTTGGAATTGCTGGTTGCCGTGGAATACCAGTGAAGCCCAGTAAAAGGAAAATGGTGGATCGACAATAGATTGACAAATCAAAAGAATGAGGATGACAACGTGTGCAACGTAAAACATAATGACCGTTTAAGGCAAACATTTTACAGAATGTTTAGTCAACTTCAGGAATACTATAAATTCTATAATTTGTATCCAAAACATTACCTCGTCGGAATGACTGAAGCAAATCTCGATGGGTTTAATGACATAAAGGCTTAAGCTTGCACACCCATATTACAGAATGAAATGGGATCACCCTCATGTGATCTCTGACAAGGAAATTAGGAAGGAAAACAAGGCGCAGGGAGGGGTCGAACTGTGCAAATGGCCCCGCCCTCTATTTGCTGACCAATGGTTGAGCCAACGATGTCTCAAAGAGAGGAGGTGGGCAAAAATGAGCACACGGCATGCTGGGAAACTAGACTCGAAGACGAGGCAGCAAGGCATTCGCGTCTCATTCCTGTGTTTGTAGCTCATTCCAATTTGCCATTCTCATCTCATTCCTGTGTTCCCGTCTCATCAGGGGCGTACCGAGAGACAAGAGTATCTGACTCCCGGGGCGAACCCTTCCTTTGGCGCCCCCCCCCCCCTCCTCGTGAAATGAATAATTCCAAAAATCTTATGCACAGAAAACATATTTGCAAGTAAAATTTCAAGCAGATTACAGTACTGTACCTGGAGTAAGCAAACTGGAGATAAGGACATAGATTTTAATTGGTGCAAAACGCTTCAATGTACCTTATGTCCTTCCTTCCATCCGTGTGTCAAAAATGAAGAAGAACCCTTCTAACGCACTGTGTTTCATTCGATAAAAGTTTGTTGTTTTTATCCCCCGTCGCGTAGCGGAAGGGGGTATTGTTGTCACCCGGGTCGTCCGTCCGTCCGTCCAGCTATCCGGCTGGCTGGGCGTCAACATTTATAGCTGTGAGTGCGATAACTCAAACTGTTCGCCATATCGATTTGAAATTTGGGTCACACATGTACCACCTGAAACGGAAGAACCCTATTTATTTTAGGCATGGCCGGATCCAAGATGGCCGACTGGGGTGGCCATCTTGAAAAAAATGTTTTTTGTAATAAATGGAAAACTGCTTATCTGATTTAAATTATTTTTGGTTACTATGTTCCTCACCCCTGTGGAACGTTCCTCACCCCTGGAGTGTAGTGTTCAAGAACCAGGCGGACAACGGAGCAAGCGGAAACTCTGCTATTGCGCAGCACGGATGTACAGGGCACACCGCCTCGGGGGCAGGACATAATATAAACCCCGATCATGTGACTACAACCATCCAATCTACATACAGCACATTTCCTCCCCCTCTAAATAGCAGAGATTAACATACAAAATCCTCCAAATACTGAGGCCGCTTTCTGATCCGACTAGGATGAACGGTGCAGCTAGGAGATACCGCAACAGATTCCTCCCAATTCGGTAGGGGTGATATACCAGTAGAGCTCGTCCCATTTTTAGCATCAAGAGCACCAGGTGGACAAGCTTGTTCGTTTTCCTTGAGCAGGACTGATTCAGGTAAACACCTCAAACCGGTTCGCCCAGTCGGTGCCGGCACGTCTGGCATTGGCGATTCAACAGACACCAGAGGTGGTGGTCCCACTTGTCCGACCCAATGGTACCCGGTACGGTTGGTGATGCTGAACAGCGATCATGAATTTGGTTGACGTGCCGTTTCCACACCTTCCCTTCATCAGTTTTAACCATGCAGTTGGCTGCCCCGAGTACCACGGAGATCACTGCCGGCACCCACTTCCAATCGTGGAAATAATCACGTACCATTCCACCTACGCTTGTGGAAACACGGGCTGCGGTGAACCAGTTGAAACGGGGCAAAGCTCCAGGGATCTGTGGCATCCATGCCGAACTTCTCAAGGCTGGTGGAAATGCTGCACTCGTGTCGTTGCATGCAGTTTTGTGCTCTGCCTGGAACACAGGCATCATCCCAACTGACTGGAAGAGGGGCCTTGTTGTCCCTCTCTGGAAAGGGAAGGGTGATCGCCAAGACTGCAACAACTACCGAGGGGTGACGCTGCTCTCAGTGCCGGGCAAGGTCTTTGCTCGGATAATTCTCGATAGGGTTCGCCATCATCTGCTTGAGCACCAGCGTCCAGAGCAGTCAGGCTTTACACCAAAGAGGTCAACGATTGACCGTATCCTTGCACTTCGTGTCCTCACCGAACGCAGACGAGAGTTTCGGCAGGGGCTGCTTGCAGCCTATGTTGATCTCTGTAAAGCGTTCGATTCAGTGAATCGGGACGTCCTCTGGAGGATTCTTGGTCTTCGTGGGGTGCCACCAAAACTGATCGATCTGATGTCTGAACTCTACTCTGGTACTGAGAGTGCTGTGAAGTGTGGTGGTACCATCACTGACTTATTTCCAGTTGTTACTGGAGTTCGTCAGGGATGTGTACTTGCTCCCACACTTTTCAGCACTTGTATGGACTGGATTCTAGGGAGGATGTCGGAGAGATCAAGTTGCGGTGCGTCATTTGGGAATGTCAAGATCTCGGACCTTGACTTTGCAGATGATGCAGTCATCTTTGCGGAGACTTTAGACATCCTCTTGGGGGCCCTCGAGGTGCTGAATGAGGAGTCGGAGCCGTTGGGATTACGGGTTTCTTGGGTCAAAACTAAGATCCAGGCTTTCGGTGACATCTTGGATGCTGCTGTCCTGTCTGTGTCTGTTTGTGGTGAGGATGTTGAGGTCGTGGAGAGATTCACTTACCTTGGCAGTGATATTCATGTCTCTGCTGGCTGCGAGTCAGAGGTCAATAGACGTCTGGGTCGGGCCTGGGGAGTCATGGACTCACTGGATCATGGGGTGTGGCGCTGCCGGTACCTGTGCGGGAGGACGAAAGTCCAAGTCTTCAGGTCCTTGGTACTTCCAGTCTTGCTCTATGGGTGCGAGACTTGGACTCTGACCAAGGATCTGAGACGGAGACTTAATTCCTTTGGTACCAGGTCTCTTCGGAGAATCCTTGGCTATCGCTGGTCGGATTTTGTGTCCAACGAGCGGTTGCTGAGAGAGACTCGGATGAGATTTGTTACCTGCATAGTCCGTGAGCGTCAGTTGCGGCTGTATGGACATGTGGCTCGTTTTCCTGACTCTGATCCTGCTCACCAGATTCTCTCAGCGAGGGAGTCTCATGAGTGGAGGAGGCCAGTGGGTCGACCACGTGCCTCATGGTTGCAACAGGTTGACCATCATCTCAAGGAGATGGGGATGGGCCTGGCATCTGCCTGGGGGATGGCCAGACGGAGGCCCCTGGAGTACCGGCGGAAAGTGGACGCAGCGACGTGCTGTTCTGGCACATGCTCCCATACCTGACCTGACCTGACCATTACACGCTGCCCTACTTCAAAGGTGCGCACCAGCATTGGACGTGATACCACCCCAGACACCGACCTCCCAGACCTCAATAAATCCAGTCTTGACCTCAATGCACACCCATACAAATGCATAGCAGGTGTATCACTGGTGGCTGGGTGAACAGCATTTCTATAATGTAACAAAAACACATCAACCATCATTTGCATAGATGACCCCTCCCCTCTCCGCAAAGCACGCTTCAACGTTTTAACAAACGATTAAGCCTGGCCATTCGTTGCCGGGTGGTATGGTGCTGACTTTAGGTGCTTGACACCATTCTGCACCATGAAGCCATTAAAAACACCAGAAACAAATTGCGGACCATTATCAGAAACCAACACTTCGGGTAACCCTTTGTTTGCAAAAATTGATCGTAGCTTTTCAACCGTGTTTTCCGCCATCGTGGATTGCATGACCACAACCTCTGGCCACTTGGAGAACGCATCAACAACAACCAAAAACATTTTGCCCTTAAAAGGACCAGCAAAATCTACATGGATTCTTTGCCATGGCCTGTCTGGAATAGGCCATCAACACGACACCCGTCGTGGATTGTCAGCGTCTGACTGGCATGTAGGGCAATGCCTAATCATCTGCTCAATGTCCTTGTCCAGACTCGGCCACCACAAGAGGCTACGTGCTAGACTTTTGGTTTTAACGATGCCGAGGTGACTGGCATGCAGCTCCTCAAGACAATGTTGCCTGAACTTTGGGGGAATCACCGTTCTCATATCCCACATAATACAACTTTGAGCTAAAGACAGCTCTGATGATTTAGATGCAAACGGTTGATACTCAGTTGTTGAAGGCAGGTCGTTCCAATTTCCAGTGGAGATCGCCTGTATGACACAGGCGAGCACAGGATCGTGGGCTGATTCAACAGCCACCTGCTTAGCTGTGACCGGCCCACACTGGATTTGGCTCAGTGTAAACACATCAACATGATCAGATGATTCAGACGAAGATGGGTCCCCCTTGCAAGGCAATCGCGAGAGACCGTCGCAGTTGGCATGCTTCTCGGTGCCCCGGAACTGGATATCGTAGCTGTAGGCAGCAAGGAACAAACACCATCGTTGTATTTGTGCCGCTGCTGCCACTGGGACACCTCGTTTTGGTTCCAGGATGAATTGTAGTGGTTTGTGATCAGTCTGCAAGGTGAAATGATGAACAAGCAGGTATTGATGAAACTTCCGCACTCCCCAGACGAGGCTGAGAGCCTCCCGCTCGATTTGGGCATATTTTTGCTCTGCTGCCGACAGCGTGTGAGATGCAAAACAAACAGGTCGCTCAGAACCATCTTCCATCTTGTGTGATAGCACTGCTCCGATGCTGTACGCGGAGCTGTCGCATGCTAAAAAGAGCGGACGTGTAGGCTCGTAGTGAACGAGAACCGTATCCTCTGTGAGTAGCAGCTTGACACGATCGAAAGCTGCCTGGTGGTCGGATCTCCATGCCCAGCGTTCCTCCTTCCTGAGCAGTCATGTTAACGGGGCCAACTCAGAGCTCAGATTGCTCACGAATCTCTGGTAGTATTGTGCCATACCAATGAATGAGCGAAGCTGAGTCTTGTCCCGTGGTGGTGGCATGTGCTGGATGGCCTCTTCCTTCCGTGGACCTTTCAACAGCCCCTCCGGTGTGATGATGTGCCCAAGGTATTCCAACCGTTGTTATTAGAACGCACACTTGTCCCTGTTCAAGCGTAGCCCACAAGCCTCCAACTTCATCAGCACTTTGTCAATGTTGTTGAGGTGCTCCTCAGCCGTTTTTCCTGCAATGAGTACGTCATCCAGGTAGGTTTGAGCGGGAAGGCCTACACAAACCTGATCCATCGCTTTCTGCCACAGGGCGGGGGCCGAAGCTATCCCAAAACAGAGCCGGGTGTACCGATAGAGTCCTTGACATGTGTTGATCGTCAGAAGGTCACTACTCCCGGGGTCCATTTCCAGATGAAAATATGCATCCCGCAGATCGAGTTTCGTAAATAATTTACTCCCTGCCAACCGTGCATATATCTCATCGATTGATGGAAGTGGGTACTGTTCGATACTAAGACCTGGGTTGACCGTGGTCTTGAAGTCTCCGCATAATCGAACATCACCATTCCTCTTCAGCACCATGACGACTGGAGTGGCCCAGTCCGAGTATGGCACCCGTTCGATAACTCCACAGGCCTCAAGTCTATCTAATTCAACTTTCACCTTGTCCCGCAGGGCATATGGACCTGGCCTTGGTTTACAAAAACGCGGCGCCACGCCGTCTTTCATGAAAAGCTTGGCTTGTGTGTCCTTGAGTTTCCCAAGCTCATTGCAAAACAAGCCTTGATGCTTTTGAAGAATCTCCTCTAACTGATTCTCCAATCGGCTTGGTATGGTTTGTACAAGGTGAATGTCTGCCCAGTCCAGCTTGATGCGGGTCAGCCAGTCCCACCCGAGGAGAGATGGCCCCTCCCTCGAACAACATACAACTTGAGAGCGGCGTCCTGGCCCTGATAGGTCACGGACACGTCTGCCATTCCAATCGGCTTTGTTTTCTCGCTGGTGTAGGTGTATAGTGTGAGGTCTGACCTGATAAGCTTCAGACCGTTCAGCTTATGCGAGGTCTGTTCGCCTATGATTGAGACCACCGCTCCCATATCAACTTGGAATGTAATAGGCGTCTTGTTAACCTCCACTTCCACCGTCATCGGTCGTGTTTTCGCAGGGCCAACCGAATAAAGACTCATCATTGGTTGCAGATCTTGCCCCGGGTCGTCGGGGTCGTCGGGTACATCATCGTCCAAGACTTTTACGGTGGTCGATGCCACTCGACACGCCCGTTTCAGATGGCCCACCTTGTTACAATGTAAACACATGCTGTTCTTATAAGGACACACACGACGGAGGTGTCGAGCCCCACACCCCCAACATGCCTCCGTGTTTACCTCGCCACCCGATCGGACGTGTTGTGAAGGCTGGCCGCGGTTCATACCGAAGGTTGCTTACGAGGTTTGAGGTGAATGGGACATTTTGTTGATCCCCAAGTCACCTCCCATGGTCTGACCGGCGATGGCTCGTACATCCTTGGGGGTCTGTTCGACAGCCGATGCAGTTTCGACCGCATTGATGAACGTAATGTCCTCAAACTTCATGCGAAGTATCGCCGAAACCATCTTTTGGTCTTGTAAACCGGCGATGAATCGATCTTTTGAGCCTGGCGGCACGCTCATCCGGCATGAATTTGTAGCCAACGGACAGATGTTTTAATCTTGCCACGAAATCCGCCACGCGCTCTCCAGGGGTCCTCGACAGATGATTGAATTCATATCTCGCTAGTTGTGGCGATTTCTCCGGCTTAGTGTGCTCTTTCATCTTCTGAACGATCGCGCGGAATGTCAGCATGTCGTCTTTCGGCTTGTTGGTCGCGACTAAGTCACATAACAGCCGGTAGTTTTCCGACGACAGCGAAGAAAGAAGAATGGCTTTCTTCGTGTTTTCCTCGCCCACACCATTCGCGATGAAATAAAACTCCAATTGTTCCGCAAACAGTACAAAGTCGTCGCCGGTGAATACCGGAACTTAGCCGTGAACACTGACTCGATTGTCAGCAATCCCATCCATCGTCGCCAAACTGTAGTGTTCACGAACCAGGCGGACAACGGAGCAAGCGGAAACTCTGCTTTATTGTGCGGCACGGACGTACGGGGCACACCGCCTCGCGGGCGGGACATAATATAAACCCCGATCACGTGACTGCAAGCATCCAATCTACATACAGCACAGGGAACGTTTTGCAACATGGTTTCGACCCGCTCGGTCATCCAATATGGCCGCCAGGCAGCCATGTTGAAAAAAACGACGTCGCCATATCGATTTGAAATTTGAGTCACACATGTACCAGCTGAAAAGGAAGAACCCTATTGATTTTTGGCGTGGCCGGATCCAAGATGGCCGACTGGGGCGGCCATCTTGAAAAAAATGCTTCAATGGTGGGGGATTCCCCATCTCTGATGGGTATATTTAGTTTTTCTTGTATTGTTTCGGTTTTTGTGTTATTCTTTATTTGCATCAGGACAGTAAGGTCACCCTGCCTGTTGGGGAAGTAACCATCAGTCCCTCCATGGGCCACTTTTAAGTGGTGTAGCAACTTCACTGCACAGTTTCCTGTCACGGTGCGATATTTTTTTTTTAAATCCTGGATCTTTGACAAAATAACAAATTATATAAAAGAAGTGGGAGGGGACATCAGCTGGTTTTTTTACTTTATTATTATTTGTCTATATCTTACACATGCCCTCCTCGTTTGGGAACTTGGACTCAAGATTATTTTGGCAAGTGGTACAACTAAATTAACTTTATTACTGAATTGCTGTCTTTATTATTTGGTAAATAATAATAATATAATGTCACTTGCACCGCCCTCCCCGCACCCCCTGAGTACGCCAATGCATCACATTCCTGTGTTCCTGTTGCATTCCTGTGTTCCCATCACGAGTTTGCTTCATTGAAGGCTCGGAATAATATGAGCCAGTCACAACAATAACTGAACGCTTAGTAAGCCGATGACGATTTTGAAAGGTGGGCAACAAAGGTGTAACTGTTTACTTGCAAATGCACTGTACCTGATTTGATTTGCAATAACGTTATATAATTAGGCTTTGTGTTTAATTCAGCATGTGAGTAATGAAGGGGCGGCAATTTGACATCTCGCCCGAGCGGCATTTTACCTCCATATGCCACTGACGACATCTCGGGATAAAATGGTCCACAGAAAAAAGAATTGATGACATTGGTCACGTTGTAATTTAGCAGCCATATTGTTAAAAAAAAAATTCAGCCTTAAAAATCTTCTTATTTGAAGTGGCTGAAAAGATTGAGGTGAAACTTTATATGTATGACCGCCTATCCACGAGGAACAAAAGGTTCACACATATGACGTCATAGGTCACATGCTTTTGCCTAAAATTTGTAAAATATTGGAAATGCACTAAAACCTATAAAATAATCTTCCTCTCCAGAATGGTTGGACAGATTGAGGGGAAACTTCACAAAAATGTTCCCCAAGCCATGGGTGTACAAGTTTGTTAAGGAACAAGCCGGTAGGCGACGAGGGATTCACTCGGATCGAAGCGCTGGATATGATGCTTTTCATTCTGACCGATCCACCGACGAAGATTCATTGCCAAGACGTATTGGTTCACATACAATTGTTCCTCTGCCTGGCAAGACTTTTCCCATTGCGTATTTTGCCAACTGGCACTCCTCATAAAAAATGACGGTAAATGGACACCCTATATTTGAAGGACTACCATTTGAAAAATAATCGGTTTGCTGGTTTGTGCTGTGGAGCATTGTGTTGCAGACACACACACACACACACACACACACACACACACACACACACACACACACACACACACACACACACACACACACACACACACACACACACACACACACACACACACACACACACACACACCCTGATAAACGTCTCTCAATGCTCTTGTTTGACCACACCTCCTGCGCCACACAATATTTTTCATAAGCCACGCCCACTTTCCTACGCCACTCCCACTTTAAATAATAAATAATTGAAGGTGGTGTGTGGGTCTTGATAGTTTTCGGTAAATAAATAAATAATTGGAGGTGGTGTGTGGGTCGTGGAATCGTTTTCGGTAAATAAATAATTGGAGGTGGTGTGTGGGTCTTGATAGTTTTCGGTAAATAAATAAATAATTGGAGGTGGTGTGTGGGTCGTGGAATTGTTTTCAGTAAATAAATAAATCATTGGAGGTGGTGTGTGGATCGTTGAATTGTTTTCGGTAAATAAATAATTGAAGGTGGTGTGTGGGTCGTGGAATCGTTTTCAGTTAATAAATAAATAATTGAAGGTGGTGTGTGGGTGTGGAATCGTTTTCGGTAAATAAATAAATAATTGAAGGTGGTGTGTGGGTCGTGGAATCTTTTTCAGAAAATAAATAAATAATCGAAGGTGGTGTGTGGATCGTAGAATTGTTTTCGGTAAATAAATAAATAATTGAAGGTGGTGTGTGGGTCGTGGAATCGTTTTCGGTAAATAAATAAACATATTAGAAATCCACAAAGACAGAAATGCCGGTGATTCCATTTATTTTGGATCCTTTTCACTTTGGTCAATAACGTTTGGATCGAGGAGAGATCGAAGGTGGAACGACTGTGTAGTTCCTTACAAACACTGTATACACACCTTAAATGACGGTGAATAGACACCCGACTTTTGAAGGACTACCATTTGAAAAATAAAACCTCAATCAAAAATCGGCTCGAGTAAAATTTTCTAAATATCTCAAAGTGTTTAATTCCGAAGTCTCGTTTCTCTACATTCAAAACTGAAGGTATTGAAAATACTGTACGTGGTTTTTCGGCCGCTGCACAGCAACGGGTGGTTGCTCGGCAACGAAATTCCAACGCACACATTCCCAGTATATATTCCACCTGTTGGCAAAGTTTCATCGAAATCGGTTCACTGGTTCGTGCTGTGGAGTCTCGCGTTGCACACGCACACGCATACGCACACGCACACGCACACGCACACGCACACGCACACGCACACGCACACAGACAGCCGGAAAACCCGACAATAAGGGATATCTCATATATAGCTAATCCAATAATTGCTCGCTCATATGGTTTGGCAGCCATATTGAATTGAAGAAAAATATTAAACATTTTCTCTGGAACCGCTGAATCAATCGCCGTGAAACTTCAAAATTATGATCTAGTTGTGATATGATGGGGAATACATGTTTTAAATTTCAACTTCATTGGACGCATGGTCTGGCAGCCAGAATTGTTTAAAAAAATTTTGATCTGGGTTTTTTATTTATTTTATTTTTACTTTATTATTACTATTAATTTCTTTTTTGAAAAAGTCTCACTTGGCTGTACCTGGATGGGTTTGAGGGTAGAATCGCAGCTGAAATGCGAATCCTATCCAAGTTCCTCCTGATGACTTCATCTTTGCTTTTTGCTTGTTCAGGTTCCTTCTGATGACTCCAAAGCAGGACTGTACCTATTTGGTCTTCCATTTCATTTGAATTGAATTTATTTTAATGCCATTCTAAATTCAATTGAATAATAATTTTAAAAAACGTCATGGGCCTGGTCAGGTGTCCAATCAAAGCAGGATGTCTTGGTACCCTGTCATCACTGCCAGCAGTTGTAAAGTGGCAGTTCTAATTATGTCTCATTAATTATGTAACACACCAGCACATAAACACCACACAAAACAAGTCCTGGTGAGGGTCTGCAATCTCTGATTGCTCTTTTTATTGTTGTAAATTGCAATAATTTGTTTATTTACATTGATGCATTTAAAAGAAAATCATATTTTTATTTTTATTTTTAAACTCGATTTTCCATACACAGTAAAAGTAAAACCTCCAAACAAAGCTCCCCCCCCCCAATGAAAACATCCCTTCATTGAAGTGTTGCGCATTTCCCAGTGAGATGTAATCCATTTATATGGGCTTTCTACCTTTGGATAATAACACCACGGATAATGGATTCTCTGTACATGGAATGTCCACAGTCCCTGTTATTAGTAATCCTTTTCATTAAGAGCTTAATAATGTATTACAGAGCAACATCTTTTTTTCCGGAATGGTCAGGACTAAGGATGTTCAGATAAATGATATTTCCAGTTTGTGGATGTTGTCATTGATAAATAAATAAATAAAATACGGCCCGTGGGCCCTGGTCATTTCCGACTTCATCGATATTGGATATATTCATTAACATTCATTGTTTTTATTCCGGCCCTAATGAACTTCATACTCATTAAGACTCATTATCTTTCTTCCTGGGCAAAAATTCAGGGGAAAAAAAAAACGATGCGATAAGGTGTAGACATTGTTCCATGGAAGCATTATACCATACAAAAAGCAAAAACTACAAATACTCTTGGAGTTTTAGGACTTTGAAGATTAATTGGTCCTAATTAACTTCATACTCATTAAGACTCATCTTCTTTCCTCCTGGACAAAAATTTGGAAAAAATGCTCAGACAAGCTGTAGACATTATTCCATAGAACCATTATACTAAACCAGAAGCAAAAACTATGAATAGTCTGAGTTTTACGACTTTGAAGATTAATTGATTGGGCTAATTAACTGGTGACAATGTCAATTGGTGACAAATCTGAAATTTTATTGTGGGAGGTTCTGCGGCATCTCCACAAGTATCATCCCTCCGAGTTTCAAGTCATTCTGACCACAGGTTGCAGAATAATGATCGAAAGATTGATTGTGGACAGACAGACAGACAGACAGATGGACGGATCGACGGACATGGACCCCCATTTTATAAGACACTTCCTTCGGAACTGACAAAATGGATGTTTTGTTTATGAAGCTCATTTAGTTTCCTCAATATATTGTTGCAACCCGGGGTTGGGGTGAGAGGACCATGAGGGGGTAGAGCTATCTCGGGTTCCCACCAGACTCTCCGGAATCGCAGGCCATTGCACACGGATAACTCCGTGATGTGGCGGGTCGCTAATCGACCGTGAATGCCAATAACTCAACCACGTGACCGAGGGTCCACTGTTAAGGTTTTACCAGTTACCTAAATAATCACATGACCTAATTATGAGGAAACACGCCCTCGATAGTCTTGTTCAAACCGGGTCACCTTACCAGGTCAGATATAGCCGAGCGACACTGCCAAGGAACGTACTGACTAGTAGAATGATCATTGTGAGATAAAGTCCCAGCTCGGCTAGGATACGGACCATGCTGGATCAATGAAAGAAAAGACAAAAACGAGCTGGGAACATTTCTACACAAGCATTTATTTACAGACAGGGAAGGAAGAATATGTGGCACAATGAATGGATTTATTGTTGTATGCAAGCATGAACAGTCAGGAATTTGTGGGGTGCGACAAAAAGAAAGCGAGCGACTTACCAAAGCAGATACCGAGCAGACTTATCCCAATACATTTCTTCTCCACTCTTAACTTAAGCAAGGACAGACGCCATAACACACACACACACACACACACACACACACACACACACACACACACACACACACACACACACACACACACACACACACACACACACACACATACACACATACACACATACACACATACACACACACAACCCGATGAAGAGGAGATAGTCATGAGAAAAGAGAGGAGATGAGGGCCAATGGTCTCGCAATACCTTGCACGGTCGGCCAGCCGCGCTACCCAGCACACTTTGGGGGACGCTCCACTGAGCGATTAATCCTTGAGAGTCGGCGTGTTATCTCCTGCTTGGTGACTGTGCCGGGCTCAGCACGTTCACCGGTCCAGAGAAAAGGTGTAACTGACAGGCAAGGAAGGCGGAGCCGGCGGACGAGAAGGGTGGTGTGTGTAGCCGGAGGACGAGAAGGGCGGTGTGTGTAGCCGGCGGACGAGAAGGGCGGTGTGTGTTGCCTGCGGACGAGAAGGTCGGCGTGTGTTGCCGACGGACGAGAAGGGTGGTGTGTGTAGCCGGGGGATGAGAAGGGTGGTGTGTGTAGCCGGTGGACGAGAAGGGAGGTGGGCGGAGCCTGCGGACGAGAATGGCGGCGAGCGGAGCCGGCGGACGAGAATGGCGGCGGGCGGAGCCGGCGGATGAGAAGGGCGGTGGAAGGAGGAGTCAACACGTGAAGTAGGCGTAACATCCGGCGAATGTGGAGATCCCAACTTTTTTGAGCGGCTTCACGATCCGCCTTTTATAAGGTCCATGGCGTAGGGTGGGGGTGATGATCCAAAGTGATGCGTCGTCACTCGAGTTGTCACCCAAAGCGATGAGTCGCCAAGGCTCTCAGGATCATTGGGTATCTCCCGCGATGAGTCTGAGTCTTTGGGTCTCTCACTCTCAACGGACTCTCCGACTTGCCCACACCGTCTCAAGACGACTCACTTTCCAGCGCACCCTCTCTGAACGAACGACCTCTGAAAAAGAACCCCAAACTGAGAATGGTGTCGTAACTTATAGATCCCCAAGGTCGGGGCGGAGCCTTGACAAAGCAGATGTCACTGTCCGCCCTGGTTGGCCAGGGCTTCCATGGAGTCCGCCCTTTCTAGGCAGGGTTTCGGCCATGCCGGGAAGCCCGCCCACTCTACGCGTGTCCGCACTTGCCAAAAAGGTACTGCACAAAGATTTTGCCTCGGAAAGTGAGAAGAAGGTACTGTGGTTCAAAATAAAAGGGGAGAAATTATTTATAAACCGAACTAAAAGCCATCGCAATGCACCCCTTTTGCTTTCCCACTACACACAAGGAGGGATTCTATCTGCACATATACTTAATGGAATAACTGACTTGGGACACCTGTATGTTGTATGCATACGGTTCCGAGAACCGTAACTATATATATATATATATATATATATATATATATATATATATATATATATATATATATATATATATATATATATATATATATATATATATATATATATATATATATATATATATATATATATATATATATATATACACTGGTACTCATTTCGCCAACCTCGGAAGGATGACAGGCTGAGTCAACCCCCTGGTGTATTTATTCAGTGGCCCAACAGGGCTTGAACTCAGGACCTTTTGGATTCCAAGCCGCTGCCCTAACCACTGCGCCAACACCAGGCACATATATATATATATATATATATATATATATATATATATATATATATATATATATATATATATATATATATATATATATATATATATATATATATATATATATATATATATATATATATATATATATATATATATATATATATATATATATATATATATATATATATATATATATATATATATTTATTAATATATATATATATATTAATATATATATATATATTTATTAATATATATATATATATTTATTAATATATATATATATATTTATTAATATATATATATATATACATATATATACATATACATATATATACATATATATATATATATATATATACATATATATATATATCGAAAAGCATAGGAAGTCGTGAAGACTATATACCTATTAATCACGTCCTGTTTGAATGTGAGTTGGAGACTACATGAATGTCGATAAATATGTACTATTGGAATGTTCCTTTCACGTGAAGCCGTGTGACTATATGTCTATTAATTACCTACTGTTTGAACGTCGATTGCACTCTGATTTCACACACATACGTCTATTAATTACGTACTATTGGAATGTATGTTTCTACGCTTTAGACTGCTGAGACCCCTTTGACCGTTGAAGACCAAAAAGACCCTTCGGACCCTTTTGACCTGAACACCATTTGGACCACTTGCACCCTTCAGACAGATTAGACAGCTTATACCCTTGACCATTTAGACCACTTGGACTTTTTATATCACAAATAAATATAATATCACTAATATTACAAATAAATTTGTACAAAATATATGTTTGTATTCTGATTGGTGTAAATCATGACAACACAGCAAATCTGTAACATCAATCTCTGCAACGACGTGTGGAGAGGCGAGCATAGCAAGCGGATGCACATTAATAATGATTATAAACTCAGGTATTATACATGTACAGGATATATAAACAAACAAATGAAAGGCATTGTATATTGTATATATACTAGTAGGGATACCTGGTGTTGCCTGGTGCTGTTGTAATCCAATTGGCATCTTGAAGAAATCAAAATTTTCCCAATTTATTTTCCTTAAACACTCCCTGGCACTCACTGATGACCTTCTGCAAGTTTGATGAAGATCCGTTTCGCTATCTCTGATTAAAAAAATAAAAGGCGACACACACAGTCATGATTCCATGACTTAATGTCATATTTGCATATATGTTTGGAGATGATCATTCTGGCCTGTAGTTTCGTTGATCTGCTTTTGCACTCCTCTTGTGTATTGAAGTGTTGTTTTTTTTATTTTTTTTTGACTTCCAAGCAGATGGAATGTGGCCGAAATATGAAGGATGATAGGGCAGACAGGAAAAACTGCAAAGTTGAGGCTGGTGAAAAAGTTGTACCTTTATATCTTCTCGAGGTGTGCGTGCGTCAAGTTTTTGGTCTCATCGTATTGCTTACAGCCCAAGAAACCAGCTGCTTTTGAAGTAGAAACTTAAGAATCAGAGCACATGAAATACCAACATTGTCACACCCACACCAAGGTTTTCATACCTTATCACACTGGAGCAGCTTTTAGGGACTGTGGGCCATTGGTCAATGTTACCACAATGGTATTCTAATTGTGAAATGCTGATAATGCTTACCACAACTTTGCGACTTACAAATCCCACCATTGTACTCCATGTTTGTTTTGTTTTCCTCAAAATAATAAGAAAATATAATGTATGTCGGCTGACTTTAAAACCATTTGAGTTTCCTCACACTTTTGGTAAGTTTAATGCAGGTGGTTATGCTGAATTTGATGTTATTGTTTTGTTTTCTGTTGGAGTTTCATATTTTTATTCTCCAATGTTATTGTTACTCTCCAATGATTTTATAAAATTTTACTTTAGTCGGTATTCCAATTTTTGAGTTACCCTCATTTTAAAGTTTTAATTTTTTAATTTTTTTGCACACCCATCTGTAGATCAGGCTTGGTGGTAGAGGTGCACGGTATTCCCGGTGTGTTGGTTTACTGCGATTTGCATTTTTAACATGTATTCCAATACCTTTTTCACTTGCCAGTACAGTATATTGTGTTCTTTCAATTTATGAATGTTTTGGTTTCAAATTGGCAAATTGGCTGGCAGACGTGATGTCCGTTTAACATCCATCCGATGGATGGCACACACATTGATACACCGGGATGCTAGTGTATAGGTGAGTCGGGATTCAAACCCAGGTTAAACAGTTTAGAGGCGAGTGTGCATGCGTACCTCTAGGCCATCTTGTCAGCCCATCATATCCGACACACATGCGTAATACCTATGACAACAGGCAAAATTGGGGACAAATATGAGGGGAAAGGCCAAAGTATGGAGTCCTTTTGGGTTTAAAAACACAAAAGCGATAGCAAAATTGAAGAGAACATTGCAGTTTGTTGCCATTGTAATGCCTTTGTCAAATGCACCGGAATGACAACAAATTTGACAAACACATCCATTGACGTCATCCACTTCTGCAGTCACTTTTGCACTCTGTTCACAAAGTGGAGAGAAACAATGAGAAAAGGCATTTGAGTCGACACGCATGGACAAAGGTTCCACATCTCGGCCTACGAAATGAGGTGACTTGTGCTGATCATTTAAGTCACACCTGAAATTACTGCAAAAAAAATGTGACGAGTTCAAACACTTTATAGTCACAATTCCTGATTGCGACATATTGTGGTACATGTCGCAGTAGTAGTTTCTGTATTGCAGAAAATTGCAAGACCAAACATTTGTCAATGTAGCCATCTTTACTCTTTAATTAAGATCTAAAAGTTTCGAGTATCGGATCACATGGATTAAATAACTCGAAACCTCAAGTGAAATCTGAAAATGTGAAGAAATCGTCAATTTTTAATTTTTTGAAGGTATGTGCCATTGACAATCAGCTTGCTATCACTTGCCAAGCCATGAGTTCCTTATCAACCATTTAATTGCAGTGCTTGCTTGAGTGCTTAAGCCACTTTCCGAGCGCCTGACAATCGAGAGCAGTGCAGTTCGTGTCCCAATTGGGATATAAATACACACATACATATTATTTATGTGTTATATATGTATGTATATATGTATGTATGTATATATATATATATATATGTATGTATATATGTATGTATGTATATATATATATGTATGTATGTATGTATACATATATATATATTTATATATATATATATTTATATATATATATGTATGTATGTATATATATATATATATCTATATATATGTATGTTTATGTATGTATGTATGTATATATATATATATATATATATGTATGTATATGTATGTATGTATGTATATATATATATATATATATATATATGTATGTATGTATGTATATATATATGTATGTATGTATATATATATATATATGTATGTATGTATATGTATGTATATGTATGTATGTATGTATGTATGTATATATATATATGTATGTATGTATGTATATATATATGTATGTATATGTATGTATGTATATGTATGTATATGTATGTATGTATATATATATATGTATGTATGTATGTATGTATGTATATGTATATATATATATATATATATATATATATATATATATATATATATATATATATATATATATATATATATATATATATATATATATTGTTGCGGATTCACGCCCGCCGGCGTGCGAGCGGCCACGTAACTTGAATCGCGGCACGTCGCCCACCGGACGGCCAATCCCTTCGTGACCCTCTCGGACTAACGCCGGGAACTAGTCACGGGTGGGCCTTTCGGCCTCACCACGATTGTGCCAATCGGCCCCCCGCGTGGGATAGGGTTGCTCGCCAAATTCGACCTACCTAAGTACCCACACGGAGGGTAGACCGGGCGATCGCACCTCGCCGTAGGTCGACTTCGGACACGGGCCACTTTAAGCGACCCGTTCCGTACTATCGGGATAACCGAGCGGTGTTATCGTCAACCTCGACGGTTCGATTAATTATTTGGCGTATTTAGCCCACGACCAACCCTTTACGTGAAGTAAGATGGAGATTCAATAAAAGAAAAGA
Source organism: Eptatretus burgeri (assembly GCF_056783735.1). NCBI lineage: Eukaryota > Metazoa > Chordata > Myxini > Myxiniformes > Myxinidae > Eptatretus > Eptatretus burgeri. The sequence goes on from NC_140965.1 coordinate 79,425,897, forward strand.
CGAAGCGAAACGGGAAAAACAGTTCAACATAAAGCACATTTATTCCGCGGCAAACGGAAAGCACACATATACAATCACAACAATTATGCACCAAAAGCAAATGTAAAAGTAACACGACAATTCTGCACAAAAAGCAAATGCAACAAAAGAGACACAATGCAGATCTACTACCGACTACGCGAGCACACGGCAACACTTACACAGTTTTACTTCACAGACGGCGCCGACAACACATATACTCCAAAGCAAAAGAAAAAGGGGCCACCCTCAACGATGAGGGGGCAGACGGGCCTGGGGCCGAGACCGCGTCGAGCCTACCCGTCTGGTGATGAGCCGCAAAATGGCGGCGGCGCCCCGACTCCGCGGGCCTCGCTGGCACTGCCTGGAATGGGGTGGGAACGGGGCCCCCTTCTCACACTATCGCAGCGCGGGGGGAAACAGGAGGGGGTTGTTGATGCTCGGGGGGGAAGAGGATATCTGGCTGGCTTGGGTCCCGCGACGAGCGACTCCACCGCGACCTCGACCGTGTTCCCGGCCTCCCCTCTCCTCAGCTCCCCGACTCTGACACGAGCGCAGACCTCCACAAAGCTCCTTGGCTTCTCCAGACTCTCCGGACCCCGACAGACACTCTCTCGACTGATTTCGCCGCCGCCACAACTCTCCAACTCTTCCCATTCGCTCCGCGCTCGGCGCTTTCAATCTCGTTTCGCCGCTCTCGTCATGACCGTCCCAGGGAGCTCGCCGCCAGAGAGCCAGAGCGCGCGCGATCCAGCAAGCGTGCGCAATTCAGAGCCCAGAGAGAGACAAAAACCTCAGCGTACGCACACACACACCAGAGCCTGCGCCTCCTCCTTATATCTCAAGCTCCGCCTTGGCTGCTGCGCTGCTGCTGCCACGCTTCGCCGCCGCCCCTTCTTCCAGCAAGCGCAGGAAACTTCCAGAAGAACGGCGTTTTTTTTCTCCTGGATCGGGGCCTTTCTTTTGCCTTTTCCAGAGCTTTTTGTTTCTCTCGCAGGGTTATTCGTTGGGAGGAGGGGGTGAGGCCGTCGTCCATTCTCCCTCGATGAATGCCAGGCTTCTGGCAACCATGTGCTGAGATGGAAATGCGATGGCGGTTGTGGTTGAGGCGGTTGTGATGGTGGTGTGATTGGGCGGTTTTGGTTAAAGTGGTTGTGGAGAAGGTGGCTGTGGTTGTCGAGATGCGGTTGGTGGTGGTTGTGGTGGTAGTAATGGCGGTTGGTCCAAAATAAAGATAGTAAAAGAAAAACGGCTATCTTGAAGGGTCGCAGCCCGAATGAATGACATTTATTCCCTCTAAACAACGGGTTTGGGCTAACTACACATATACTTACAGAGATATCTCACCTACGGGACCTGAATGGTGGTTTGCGAATTTCGTCAACCACAACAATATGTATATATTGTTGTATATATATATATATATATATATATATATATATATATATATATATATATATATATATATATATATATATATATATTTATATATATATATATATATATATATATATATATATATATATATATATATATATATATATATATATATATCTGTATAGTGTATATATACATATATAAAAATATATTGTTGCGGCCACAGGTACCGAGACATCAGCTTGTCTATCAGGGGGATTAATCCCTGGTTGTCCTAGGTAGAGCCGGACCTGGGGTCACCGCTCACAATTAACGTTGTGTTACGGTGGGTTGTTTTAAAACCACGAACGCCACCCAGTCAACAACGAGTTCCAGTGTCCACCGTCTAATTATTCCGTTTCACTAGAGGTCACGTGGTTACCTGAGCGGGGGCGCACCCTCGCCAAAGCACCAATATTATGTCGATTAGATTTTAATGAGGGCGGCCGAGTGTTTTAACCGCTGGTGCGTGCCGACTATTTTTGGTCAAATCTGTGGTAATTACCTCCCAGTCTATCTCGGTTCAGACAATGCTAGACAAATGGAAGGAAAGGACAAACATGGACAGGTTGGAAATCAACAAATGATTTATTAATAACAAAATGTAATAAAAAAAGTGCGGTGATGTAATGCTGCTGGAATGAGTACCAGTATACTGGGCCGGTGTATACCCCGGTTAAAATAGGTGTACCATATCCCTGTGTCGTAAGAGGCGACCAGGGTTGCGTCAGGAAGGGCATCCGGCGTAAAACATGTGCCAAATCACAATGCGGATCATACGGATGATCCGCTGTGGCGACCCCTAAGGGGAGCAGCCGAAAGAAGAAGAAGATATATATATATATATATATATATATATATATATATATATATATATATATAATATATAACATATGCATATATGTATGTTATATTTATATATATATATTTTTTTAATATTTTATATATATATATATATATATATATATATATATTTTATACATATATATTTTATATATATATATGTTATTTATATACATGTTATATATATATATATATATATATATATATATATATATATATATATATATATATATATATGTTATTTATATACATGTTATCTATATTTATATATACTAGTGCGTGCCCGTACGTGCAAAAAATAAAAAAAACTTTCAAACCGCGTGCCAGAAACAACAACCACACAGGCCGTTCCTTCGCTCTCGCGTGCCCGTACGTGCATGCCCGTATGTGTGTGGCCATACGTGCAAAAAAAAAGAAAAAAACAAAAGAAGAAGAATTGTGATGTCATTCATGATGTCATAGCACTGTGTCCTGTCATTGGTTTGGTAAATAAATGGCCATAATTTGGGAACCGCTTGTCCCATTAATATCAAACCTTGAAAAGGCACATCCACAGGTCCCCAGCAATATTCCTGGCAAGTTTTAATGAGATCGGACCAGTGGCTGTCTCGAAACAGCGATAGCAGACACACAGACACACACAGACACACACACACTGCTGGAATTATAGATATACTGTATATATATATATATATATATATATATATATATATATATATATATATATATATATATATATATATATATATATATATATATATATATATATATATATATACAGTAGACTACTCGTAAGTCGTCACCATCGGGACAGAGAAAAAAGTGATGACTTCGACGTGTGACGACTTGCGCGTATGCGAACATTCATGACTGTGGGGTGAAGGATGAAGCCGCGCGTGGCCTGGACACGTACGTGTGAGAGGGCACAACAATCTCTAAGCCGGCTATTGTACCAAAAAGGGAAACACAATCCTCGGTGCATAGGTGGGGGTTCATTGGTGAGTTGGAAAGTGATCAAGCAAATATGGAATTCATGAATCAGTTTATCAAAAGTAAAGATAATGAACAACTGTATGACAACTCGTATACCATCGACAAATGTGGAATGAATTGCTGTTGGAATTCATTCATTGGAATGAATGTGGAATGAGTTTTCATATGGAATGAAAACTCTTATACCATCGACAAATTACATGACACACAGTCATCGTGGTGATGACTACCACGCAATGCCTATGTGTAAGTGTGTGCGGTGATGTTCAAAACAAGCCAATATAAAACCATGATCGGACTTCACCACAAAGCTCGATCGATCCTTTACTCCTTCGCCAGAGACTGCATTGCGCAGCCTGTCTACCTCTTCAGATGCATGTGGGACGGCGCGCTGACTGAGCTGAACGCAGCGCAGTTATAAATAGCCTATCACTGGCGATTTAAACCAATGAGTGAGCATCACGATTCCATGAAATCTGCCTTCTCACGAGGTAGAAGCTCCATCTGACGAGTTAGGCGTGGTAATTTACTTGAGTTTCCATTACGCGGGAACGGACAACATCTGATGACTTAGACGAAGCGACGACTTTGAGATGACGACTTACAGACTTTATTCAAAGGGATTTAACATTAGATAAATTCGGGACTTTTTGACGCTGCTGACTTAGGCGAAATGACAAGTTACACGCTGCCGACTTACGCGTAGTCTACTGTGTATATATCTATCTATAATTCCAGCAATCCCTGTGTGTGTGTTTCTGTCTGTCTGTCTGTGACCGCTGTTTCTCGACAACCGCTGGTCCGATCTAATTGAAACTTGCCAGATATATTGCTGGGGATATGAGGATGTGCCTTTTCAAGGTTTGATATTAATTGGACAAGTGCTTCCCAAGTTATGGCCATTTATTTACCAAACCAATGACAAGACACGTTGTTGCATGGGCGTGGCCGATGGGGAAAGGAAGCTCAACCACGTTCCCCATTACGGGTTACAACGTACGGACTTCCGGAGAGTGATGACTTCGTGTATTCTAATAATTTCTCGATTTCTTATGCGCATTTATAGATAAACACAATGCTGCAAGTTATGATCGTTTTCATATGAGACGGTGCATAAATTTCGGTAACATCAGAGTGCTGGTATGCTCTGAACCAGGAAGTAATTTTTTTTCTCTTCTCTTCTCTTTTTGTTTTTCCTTGCGATGACATTGCGAAAAGGCAAAATACGTTTGTGCTAATTGAATAATTGGCCATTAAAACCTAAGTTGCGAATCATCGTAACTGTGATATGCGAACTTCCGCGCCACGCACATACGGGCACACAAGAGTGAAGAAACGGCCAGTGTGGTTGTTGTTTGTTGCTCGCGGTTGGAATATTTATTTATTTATTTATTTTTTACGGGCACGTACTAGTATCTATAAAATCATGATAAAAAGTGGCATTATTTAATTTATTGGATATAACACTTTCACAATCATTTGGTGAAACCAGACCAACATATTGGGCTTAAAATGAAACTTGACAAGAAACCCCTCGATTGTTGCAACTCTGACACATCTGCAATGGAGCATCCGACTACAAATCAAACAGGTGACACTTTTACTCAGATCCAACTTCACCAGAGACCAAATCAGGACCAGCTTGCCTTAAAGTGGGATCTAAGCTAATCAAATAATTCACAATCTGCAAATAAGATGCCACACTCCATGGTGTAATGGTGAAACTATCTGCTCTGTGTCTGGGAAGTCGATGGTTCAAATTCCAGCTGAGTCATCCCAAAGACTTTTTAAATGGTACGTGGCACTTCCTTGCTTGACATTCGGCATTTACAGCATTTAAAAGGATAACAACATGAACAATCAATTCCCATAAGTTGGGATTAATGGGCAAGAAGAAATTCCTCAGGAAATGCCCCACTGAGTGTGGGGAGAGAGGTGGCACCATTGTTGTGACTCATTGGTACCTCGAGTGCCAAGCCTGGTGTTGGTTTAATGGTTAAGGTGGCTGGCTTGAGATCTTCGGGTCTTGAGTTGGAGCCCTTGTCAAGCCGTTGAACAACACCAGGTGGATAGACTCATCCTGTCATCCTTCCGAGGTTGGCAAAATGAGTACCAGCTTCCTGGTAACGGTGGCACTGCATCAGCGGCACAGCTGCGCTTCCAGAAATGATGCAACCAGCAGTCACAGACTGAATAAGAAACAACAACAACCCAGAGTGCCCCAGGAAGTGATGGCACTTCCCACAAGCTCAGTGGCTGTGCTTGTCTCATGTCTTCCTCTGTATATCCATGTGTGTGAGATGCATGTGTGGCAGCTCCATGACGAGCCTTAGATCCTGAAGAAAAAGAAAGACTAAACAACAAAGGGAATTGGACGATGCTGAATGCTCGCAATCACCAAGTGATGCCGTTTTGAAATTGCAAAAAAATCGTCGTTCTTGGTGTTCAAACGATGAACCTTCCAACAGCCAGCGAAATGCATGCAAATAGAGTTTGGAAGCAGATTTTAAAAATCCTTCGGTCATTAACAAACAATTGCTATCAAAGTGGGGAAACTATCAATATTTTTAATGAAGTATCATGTAAGTAGTTTTATGACAACTATCTACAAGTTGTGCCACTTCAACTGTGAAGTTTTTCAATGAGCAAAAAAGGGGGAGAGGAGGCAGGTGTTAATTCTAATATAATTTGAATTAGAATCAATTTTTGGACCCTATAGCACCCAAGTTTGGGAACTTCACCCAGTCTGCAGTATGACAAGATGGTGGAGAGGTAGTCCAATTACCTCTGAGGTGCACAATCTACATATTGAGGTAGCTGGGTTTCTCCGTCCGTTCCTCTGTCACGCTCTTTTTTTTCTCTGGAATGTCATTCCAGAATTACGTCTGGGATGTCGGTACATCTAGTGCTTGACTAGGCCTCTACGGATGTGCACGTTATCCACGTCCAGCCCTCAACCTGCCCCGTTGCTTTGCCGATGACAGTTGAACAACATATCCCATATATTTGACTCTGTCTGGCTATCTGACGTCCACAGGCGATAGGTTGACGGATTTCCTAAGATGGCGGTGGAGGAGGACTGTTACGTTGGGGACAGCATTATGTCTAATGCTAGACTAGGCCTTTAGTGCAGTGTATTGCTCATGACTTGATGAGAAGTGCTGTATTATTTCAGAAATCACGTCTGAGAACTGCTAGCAAACAGTAACAAATTCATAACATTGATTTTTGGCAAACAGTTGTGCATATTACTTAACTTAATGCTGGGTTGTTCGCAGTGAGCAAAATGTTTCTGGAATAAAATAAAATAAATTTCAAATATTGACCTTCAATGAATTATATTACCGTACTCGTAATAGTTATGTATGTATCATTACATGGTGGTTTAAAACCACCCTGTACCAACTAACGCAAACCATCCAATATGGAAGTGCAGATTGGGATTCACCACAACATATCATCCTCCAATCCCGTACATTGATGATGATGATGATGATGATGATTATGATGATAAAGGAATGAGAGATGCGAAAGATTGAGCAATTACTTAGCTTTCAATTTGAATCTTAAATGGTCAAAACAGCAAGTCAGACAGGATTGTGCAGAGCGCATTTACATTTGAGCTGTCTAATCTGGGTTTGATTCCCGACCAGCCTATAAACTGTCAGATTGGTACTCTACAAGCAAGATGTTGCGTTTCAAAGTGCACCATCCCTCAGAAGGATGTTAAGGCTGGTGTCCTGGTCTGCTCGCATTAGTTTGTGGACGCTAAAGAACCCACCATTTATTTTGACAGAGTTGGCGAGGTATCGCCAGCACCTGAACAAAATTCCAAATTCCTTTCCTCACCGACAGAAGACACTGTAGAGTGGAATTAGACACCATATAAAATATTGCACACCTACAGGCTGCACTCGTTGCTGTTTGCCGGTCTAAATGCACACAAATAAATTAACTGAATATTCACAAATATGCTTCTTTAATTTTGTTTATTTATTTTATTCCCCCCTCCCCCCCCCTGAGAAATAACCAAATGTGTAGTGTTGCATTTGTGAAATGCTTATTTTGAATACTGTACAGTAGGATCTTTACTGTTCACAACCAAATGTAGATAGGATCCATTCCGCACATGTGAAATGAGGGTTTCCCCACCTGACCACTGAGCCACTCCAACATTTCCCAGATGCCTAACTTAAATTAGCACGTACGTGTTACCCAAGTTTTGAACTTTTAGCATCTCGTTTGAAAGCTGATGCTCGGATCTCAACTCATGACTGATCACATGTGATCGCTCTTCTTTGAATGCTTCCACAAGTAGCAAAAATCCCACCTCCCTCACAACACCCTACCACGTCCCCTTCCTCTTCCCCATCAACATCATGACAGTATGGTGCTCTTTACATCCGTTGCGCAAAATAAAATGGATGTTTGATGACAAACTGCACTTTATTAGTGGCGATGTGGAAAGTGTATGCAACACAAAATTGCTTTGTTAATGTAATACTTTTACTATTTTTGATTATTTGAGATTTTTGACACTCCATTGTATTCTTTTTGAATTTTGAAAGGCATTAAAATTGTGCTTTAATAAAGTAAAATTGATCGGAATATTAATTGCAAGAATGGTTCACTACGTATTGGTGTCAAGTGGTGTTTGCATTTCCGAAGTTGTATTTCGAAGTATGAATGCGTTTTGTTTTGGCTTTTGTCTGTTTTTTGTTTTTTTTCTGTCTTGCCTCGACCGTGTAGTCTGGTTTGGAATTATAGCAGGTAAAGGTGTTTTATTCAGTTGACCAATGCAATTTTTTGTAATCTCTTTAAATAACAAGAGGATTTAATAGTGATGGTCCACCAACACCTTAAATTGCATTCCCATGTCTCAAAATGAGGTTTTAATAGCTGGTCATTTGAATGGCCTCATTGCTCCCACAAGTGTTTATACTCCCATAAACCTTGTTCGTTTTTTCTCGTGAGTCTCGAATCGTGCCGTACACACCTATATTGAGATGTATATTGTTTTCAACAGGTGTCCAAGCCTGTAGAAGATGAAAATAAGACGCTGAAGCCTGCTGAGCAGAAAGTTAGAATGCCACGGAAGGGAGGTCGACTTTTACCTTCAGCAAAACCATCTTATGATCTACGCTGTGGGAACAATGGGCATCACACAACAGAAACTGAAGCCAATGTGGAGGTATTGATGAAGCATGACAAGAAAAACGAGACTCTGCACACGGCAGTGCAGAGGGTTGAGAAAGTGCAAAAGCCAGAGATGGTTGTGGAGAAAGAAAAAAGTGCAAAAGAAGACAGGACGAAGGAAACCGTAGGCTTGGAAGACAGAAAACTGGAGAAAGAGCGTGAAGCGGAAAGTGAAGGGATATACATGAACTTCAAACAGATTGACTTGGATGCTGAAGACAAAGCATGGCAGGAAAGTTGTGAGTACTAAATGGGTTATTCTTTTTTGCCTTTCTTACACACACCATCCATCTCTCACATTAGATGCTCATTTCAAACACCCACCCCCTACCACCTCTCACCCCCTTCCCTGACTTCTCCAACACGCATGACTTGCTGACATTTACACTTCTTTTTTTTTTCATCCATACCTCTCATGCTATATAGTAGTTCTTAACAGCCCTAATTATTCCCACCTTCTTATGGGGTTGGCTTGGAAATGCTTTTGGTCTTTCATAATCCTGACATTCATCTGAAGGTGTAGGAATCTGAACTTTGTTCCAGAGTGTTGCCAATAACTCGTGTACCAGGACATTCCAGGACATTGAAATCTGCTTGCCTCAGGTGGTGTAAGATCACCCTGATTGATGGAAACACCTTAAGGGAATTTACATAGGGTTCCAAAAACATTGCCAATTAAATAGCCTTGATATTTATTTGCCGATTATGAGTATCGTGTTTCGAATAACTTTTAAAATGCCCCACACAGCATTCACTTGTTAATGTTAAGGATGTCATAGTGCCTTTTGAAAAGAGTAGGCCACTGTGTGCCTTTACCATGGTTAAGGCCAAAATTATTGGCCAAATATACAGGGTCGAAGTCTGTGTCATAGCCTCACCTCAGTTAAATCACGGACCAAGTTGATGATGTGCAGCTTTAGGAATGAAAATGATATGCAGATGCTTATGGCAGGGTTTGTGAATAATTGGTCAGTCTGTTAATGTTTTTGTCGTCGTACGATTTAAGTTTTTTTAATTTTTTTTTTAATTTAAATTTTTGTTAATATAGTACCACGTTGTGGTATGTAGTGATGTCACTTGTTTTGTATTGTCTGTCTCTTGCTCTTGCTCACTCATCACTCGGCCGGTAAAGTGACCAATGGCCGTCAACGTTGTAGCTCCTGCTTTTGCATACCTGCCTGATGATGTGGACATTGGGACTCATTGTATTTTGCACGTTTCAATTGAACAGTACAAAATAATGGAGCCAATTCTGAAAATCGCTTTGATTGAACTGTATTCATTGATAATCTTGCTGTCGAATTCATTTTGTCTTGGTCTATGGGAAAACAAAATATTCCATCAAGAAGTTTCCTGGCTCTTTCCTAATATTGGTGGTGGTGTACATTTGCATTAATTGTTCAATTTTGAAACTATCGTATCTGTCATTTTTATTTCTACTCTGAAAGATGTTCTTAACAGTTTTGGGAAAAAGGATGCATCGGTGCCGACTGACATCAAACGATATTCTTATTTCCTTGCTTGCATGGTGAATATTAAACTTTGCATTACCTTTTTATATTGATAATAATAATATAAGATGCAAAACCGATCACAAATTGAAAAGGAACCCAAGCTTGGCAGCATGCAGCCAATCCCATGTGCACCGTTACTTTGCAGAACTCAAATATTTATTATTCTGTAGGTAGTGAACTATGACTGACAATCTTTCATCTCGAACCAAATGTGTGATTGCGTTAATTTGCTTGTCTCATTTGCCCTCTAATGAGATTTTTTTTTAATGCAACCAATATCAAGGGAGACATTTTTGAAATGAAATCAAACTTTGTTAAAGAGCAGAGCATAGAGGGAAATGTACTTCTCATCGGGCAATATAAAACAAGGGATCATTCAACATAAAAGCAAACTGTCTGTAAAAGACACTCATTCATTCCTCTTCTTTTTTTTCTTCTTCTCCCCCCCAACCCCCATCTTTGGAACCAACTTACTTGGTCTGTTCAATTTCATTCCTCCCTGCAGGCTTTCAAGATGCCTGTTCATCACCATCTCAGGTCATCTCGCATCATACCCATGATCTCTTCTACCCTCATTAACCCTCCCCAAGCTCACCACTTTCCAGGTTCCTCCTGGCTCTCAACCTCTTCCCTTACCCTCTTCAATGTTTATTTTTGTTTGTTTGTTTGTTTTTGCTTCTTCCCTCATTTTTCCTTCCAATTCTTTGAGAGTTTGTGGCTGCATCCATTTTGGTCATCCTTGTGCCTTCCCTTTGCTCTCATTCCTCCACATCTCCTTTATTCCTCCAAATCTCCTTCAATTTTGTCCCTCTACTCAGCTCTTGGTGTGTTCTCCTTCAACCCTCTTTCTCCTTTTATTTTTGTTCTGTTGTGTACTTGTCCGAGCTGTGTTATAGTTATTTCAGGAGCCTCTGCACTTTATATAACCCCACCCCCTTCCCTCAAAAAAAAAAAAACATATAGGAGTAATACCCCAGGGCGCTCACCTGGTAGCAGCTGGAGAGGATAACCAGGGAATCACTGGTAGGCATGGATGACCCACAAAATATGTAACGGAGAAGAAAGTAAATACTTATGGATTTTTTTTTTTTAATGCTATGAATAAACTTTGGTACGTCACGGGTGATGAAGGTAAAGGTCAAGTTTCATTGGAATTGTTTGTGTAGTTTCTGAGAAGAAAGCAAATACCTCTTTTTTGGTGTAACTCCCCCTATAGTTCCACTTAGACCCCGATATATATTATTTATTTATTTATTTTTTAAATGGTGTGAACAATCTTTGGTACATCACGGGTGATGAAGGTTGTGGTCAAGCTTCATCAAAATTGTGTGTATAGTTTCTGAGAAGACAGCAAATACATATTTTGGGGAGGGTAACTCCCCCCCCCCCCCGTAGATCCCCTTCGACCCCAATTTTTATTTAATTTTATTTTAATATATATATATATATATATTTTTTTAAATATTTATTTTTTATTTATTTATTTTTTAAAATGGTTTGAACAACCTTTGGTACATGAAGGATGATAAAGATAAATAAATCAGAATTGCATGTGTAGTTTCTGAGAAGAAGTTGCAAGTATTTGTGGATGGATGGATGGATGGACGGACGACGCACCATTCCATAAGCTACCCGGAACTACGTTCCATGCAAGCTAAAAATGTGGAAAATACATGTTTTAATTCCCATTCCATTAGTTCAGTTTGTGGCACCCCCTTATTAATAGCCAAGCTGGTGTAATTCATGTTTTCATCATGATCCCCAACACAATTAGAGGCACAATGTAAATTTATGATGTCATCGGTCACGTGGTTCAGCAGCCATATTGGATTGAAAATTTGAACCTTTAAAAATCCCCTCCAGAATGGCTTACCAGATCGAGGCGAAACTTTACAGGGTTGACCACATATCCATGAGGAACAAAAGGTTCCCTCGCTTTTTTGACATAGATTACATTGTTTGGCAGCCATATTGAATTTACCCTAAAACCTCTAAAGATATCTTCTTCAGAACTGGTGGACAGATCAATGTGCAACTTTCACACATATGTTCCCCAAGACTTGATACCACAATGTTTACAAATAATTAATGTCACATGGTTTGGCAGCCATATTGGATTGCAGGAAAATGTTTAATAATGTTTTCTCTGGAACGGCTTCATCAATTAACATGAAAATTTACAATTATGATCTCGTACACACGAGGAATGTACGTTTTAAATTTAATTCCGATTGGCCACATGGTTTGGCAACTATATTGGATTGAAGGAAATATTTAATGTATTCTCAGGAACCGACTCTGCAACGTGAAACTTCACAGTTATAATCTAGTACACATGGGGAATGTGTGTGTTAAATTTCAAGCCGGTTGGCCACATAGTCTGGCAGTCAGAATTATTTAATTGTTTGATCCTGAGAACTTTTAGAATTTTATTTTTTTTGAATAAGGCTCACTTGGCTGTGCCTGGATGGGTTTGAGGGTAGAGGAGTAGCAATTCAATTGATACCGACGATGGCCCCAGGAGAAAGGGTCAACTGCGTTCATAATAAATAGATGGAGTGTGGCCTGTTCCTCGGTCCATAACTTGTCAATCGCACGTCGTAGAGAGACTTGTAGGCTCTCGTTAGACTCGGGGGAGTCCCGATTTAACCTCTGCATCCATGGTGTCACCATTTATTACTTCGTGTTCAGGTTATTTAAACACCAATTCAATTGATGCCGACTGTATTCAGGAAAAAGGGCAAACTGCGTACGTAATAAATAGATTTAATGCGGTGTGTTATCCGGTCCATAACTCGTCAATCCCGCATTGTAGAGAGATATGCGGGGCCTCGATAGACTCGGGGGAGTCCCTGTTTACACTCTGAACCCATGGTGTCAACATTTATTACTTAATGGTCAGGTTATTTAAACGCCAATTCAATGGATACCGACGATGTCCCCAGGTAAAAGGGCTAACTGTGTCCGCAATAAATAGGTTGAACACTTCGTGTTACTTGGTCCGCAACTCATCAATCCCGTGTTGTATCAAAACCGGACGTCTTGTAACCCGGTCGTCACTGCCAGCGGTTATAAAGTGGCAGTTCTCGTTTGATTTAAATCCCTGAACCCATATTCAAAATATTAAACTTGGTACAAGTTTGTATAATGACTTAAGAACTATTTTGATTGCCGCTACTTCTGTGACGTGTAATTGATCTTTGTATTGTATTTTTATATTTATATCCAGAGTCGAGGCTCAAACTACATCAAAGAAGTTTTTCATGTCTGACTGATATTACATCACCAATTATGTATGTTTCAGGGTGAGTTACATTGCAGGGTTCAAACATTTTTTTTTTTTTTTAACTACAACAAACTTTTAACCACTTTTGCACGTAATATGTAGACTGTCCTTTTCGATTTATTTATTTCTGTTCTTCTAATGTCTCACTTTCTTGTTGATCCTGTTACTCACACACAGGTGTTGTCTTTGCATGCTCTCTGTTTGGTGTTGCATGTACATTGAGATGTTTGATAAAATACTGCCCAGTTGTCATTGTGCAGCGATGGGGAAATATTTGTGGTTTGAACAAGTCCTCACTTGCATTATATATTAATAAATATGCTGCTATGTGCTGATTTGAGTTTGATTTTTCTGCATCAGAACTTGAGCTCTGTGTTGTGCTCATTACCATGCCGGCTTCCTGTTTGGAGCACTTCGCTGTCTGTATAGTCAATATTTGGTTCTCTTTGCTTTCCATAGTTGGTCTGTAGACGTAGTAATTGATCAGAGTGAGTCAAATTTGTTTCCTCTGATTTAAATCGGTTTCATTTTTGGGGTCGTTATATTCATTATTTGTTCCAAAGGGGAATAACTTTGCTGGCATGTACAGCTTGCTCCAAATTGCATGAATATATTGCTGTCAAACTAGCCGTGATGTTGCAAATGCATCTCACAGATAGACTGTAGTGTATCTTGGCAAATGTCCTTAACGTGAAGATGGTGATCAAAGACTCTTTTATTTATTTTTATTTATTTATTTGTCACTTTTGGTCCCATATCCATCCCCAAATCCTGTGTTAATTTGGCCGTAGTGTCTTTCTTGTCATATTAGCAACATCATGTTATGTATTTAACACTCATGTTGGTATGTCCTATTTCTCAACTTTTAATGCACAGATTCCAACATCAGACTAACTTTTAATAATATTTGTTTAACTTTTTAAAAGATTGTTTCTAAGTTTTATTTTCTCGATTGTACGAACCATTTCTCCTTCCCTGTTTATTTAAGTATTTTAAAATATATAGTGAGGATTGTACAAGCATTGGTAGGTGATTGTAACAGTTGTGGTGTCCACGAAAGGGACATGGTATTATAGTAGCATAATGTATCATAAAGAGTCGAGGAGGAAGATTGGAAGAAGTAAAGGGTAAAGTAGGAGTTTTAAGTCGAACAGACATAACGTGTAATGGCAAAGAATGCGTGGGGTGTTCAAATGTTCTCTGAGCAATATGGTTACAGTCGACCAAGATGCACAGTTACCTTTATACTTCAGTATACGAGTACATAAACTAGCAATGAAAAAAAACTTTCCTTTCAAAGAGCACAAATAATCATATATTGAGATAAATCTTTGGTCACTTTTTCATTTGTTTCTAAAAAAAAACAAAACTTCTATCACAATATATTTTTGAAAATCATTTATATTTCACTTGAACTTGTTTATGCAAAACCTGGTTTGTTCAAGATTCCACGTATATTTCTCTGAATCTGTATTTGTATTTGCAGGTGGAACGGTATAAGAAGGGGGCATTAAATGTTTTGTGTGAACGAGATATTCACAACAGTCAAAAACACCAAGTTAAATTTTTATTATTATTATTGTACAACTCTACAAGGTTATACCATCAGTGTGTGTGTGTGTGTGTGTGTGTGTGTGTGTGTGTGTGTGTGTGTGTGTGTGTGTGTGTGTGTGTGTGTGTGTGTGTGTGTGTGTGTGTGTGTGTGTGTGTGTGTGTGTGTGTGTGTGTGTGTGTGTGTGATTTTTTTTTTGTTTGAAGTTTTGTGTGTTGTGCAACATGGAGTGTTAAGAGTATCTTGTGTGTCCTGGGTATAGGAGTACACTCTTGGAGTATACCAGTTTCCTAGGTGTCAAGCTGAGCAGGGCATAAAGCAGGAGCACCAGCCAAAATGGGAGAGCACTACTCCATCCCATTGTGGATAAAGGCCTTCGTTGTAAGTAAATAACCGTTCAGTAAGTTCTGCCAAAGAACGACTTTGCACAACAGATGATGCCCATTCAGCAACTGCCTTTTCATATGAACCTTGATGTGGTTTACCCAAGAAAGATCATTGCTGATAGTGAGGCCCGAAGGTTTGAGTGACTATTTCTTCAACAGGATTGTTAAGGAAGTTGTTTGGAAGGTTTGTCAGACGGTATTTTGGAGAGACTTGGTGAGAGTGAGAGCTTTGTCAGGATTAAATTACATAATCCAAGTGTGGGAACAGCTCGTAAATATATCAAGGTCTACAGATAGGAAGAGGACAGATAGCAAGGTCTCCCTGTCTACCTGAAGGATTAGGGATGCTACAGCAAATGGTGGAGTCATCAGCAAAGAGATAGAGGATTTTCCAGTCAGAAGGAAGGTGATTTTAAAAGATTAGGGAAAAGTCCCCAACAAGTGTTTGGCCATTCTCAGGGGAGCCAAAAACATCTGTCGAGCCTCAAAAATGACTTTTCAAACTCGTCTCCCTCTTCTAAACTCTGGTGGCACCTTGTTAAGTCTGCCTCTGGAGTGTGGTCCTCTTCCACTTTTCCCCCCCTCTGTTCAAATGGCCTCACAGCCGACTGCTCGTGAGAATGCTGAATGCCTTAATTCTGTGTTTGCTTCCAAATATTGTGTCCCCAACCCCTCATTCTTAGTACCCATCCTTCCCTGTCGCACGCACCTGCTCCTGGACTTTGTCTTTTGCACCTGAGAATGTGGAGAAGGTTCTTTCAACCACCGACTCTGACTCTGAAACTTGACCGGATGGCATCAGCTCACGTGTCCCAAAATCCTGATCTGCTGCTCTTTCCCATCCTCTCTCTGTCCTTTTCACCCTGTCATTTATGCTAGATCATGTTCCATCTGCTTGGAAATCTACCAACAGCACTGCATTTTACATAAAGGTGTAAAAACTGATCACCTTAATTACAGACTTATCGGCTTACTTCCGATCATCAGCATCGTCATGAAATCCATCATCACAGTTGATGCGAGATCCTTCCTCGTCTCCATCAACCTCATCTTAGATCACCAATTTGGCTTCAGCTCAGGTCACTACACCTTAGATATGCTGCGTCGACTCTCCAAACAATGGATGGAGGTGCTCATTTTCAGACATGAGATCAGGGCCGTCTCAGGGCCGTCTGGACACATCTCGTGCTTTTTAGCTCACCTGTTCGAAGAACAGAGAGCTATAGCGATACCCCCGGCGTGAGAGTGTGCATCAGCGTGAACGTGAAAATGTTAAAGTTTTTGGTGCAAGTTATTTCCTTTCTAATGTTTTTATCTACCATACTATTTTTTACTGATTACAATATACAAATACATATATTGCTTTAAAATTATTTGGATCAGACTTGACTGCAATGCTTTATAAAAAATATAATTAGACTAGTCCTTTAAAAACGAAAAACGATAAATGTATAAACAGGCGAGCATTGGGTGGCTTTGACACCACTCTGGTTATACAGTCTGGCATCCCACCTTGCTCTCCAAACTCTCTGCCTATAGCATCCAAGGCAAACTCCACACATGGCTTACTGACTTCCTCTACTCTCGTAGCCAACGTGTAGCACACAATGAAATCCTTTCATCTTCTCTCCCTGTCAAGGCAGTGATTTGGACCCAGTCCTATTCCTGATCTTCATAAATATTATCTTTGAATCTCTGGAAAATTCTCTTTATCTATTTGCTGATGACTCCACCGTCTGCCATGACATCCTCCCTTATCCTTCAGGCAGGCAGGATTCGGCCTCTTTCCTCGTTTCAGACCTTGAAAAAAATCACAAGCTGTTCAAACACTTGGAATGTCTTTCAATCCTGAAAAGCCTCACACTCACCATCTCTTTTTGAAAGGACCATGTGGCAAACCCTCCTATGTACTGTCTTAATAATTCTGTTGTGGAAGTTCAGTCATTTAAACTCCTGAATCTCACTATCAGCCATGATCTTTCTTGGGAAAACCGCATTTCAAAGTTCGTCTCCAAAAACCACCCACCGACTGGGCATCCCCCATCATACAAAGTCCTTCCTTGGCACACCTGAACTCCTATCCCCCTACGAGGTCTTCGTCTGCAGCTTGATGTTCGGGTTAGGGTGCTCTCTGGGCTGGCTCCCCTGCCTCACAACTTGCTCAGCTCGACTCCGTGGAAACCAAGACCTTCGAGATTATTGGAATCTCCCACAATGAAGCTGAGTCTACAGATCTATCACTATGCCATCGCAGACAGGTCGGTTGTCTCTCTGTCTTCTAGCACTTCCTTTCTGTTATTGCACCCTCTGTTCTTTCTGTGCTTTGTCCCCCCAGGTTTCTGCAGGTCACACACAGTCTACCATTAATCAACCACATTCTGGTTAAACTACCTAAATCCAGGATAACTGCTCATCTCCACTCATTCGTTCCTCTTTTCTCCCACCTGTGGGACCGACTTCCACATTTTCTTCAATCTTGTTCTTCCCTCCAGATCTTCAAGACAGCTGTTCACCACCATCTCAGGTCACCCCCAACCCAAAATCATAATCTTTTCTACCCTCGTTAACCCCACGCCAAGCTCCCCTCCTTCCAAATTTCTACTGTTCCCTCCTGAGAGCTTCCTTCTGTAGCCATTTGATCTACCCGATGCATCCTCTCCTGCCCTTCATTCCTTCCCATACCCATTGTTTGGCCAAGTCTGCCTCTATGTTGCCCTTCAACTCTGCTGTTGGTGTCCCCCCCTCCCACTCTCAACTGTTCATTTTGTCCTGTTGTGTCCTGATCTATTCAGTTTACTAATTCTAGCTCTTCTACAAGCCTAGACTATGTAGTCAGTGTGTACAGTGTAGACAGGTACAGGTATGCTCAAAATTACCCCGACTGAACAACACCATCAGCAGCCATTATCACTTAACCTCACTGGCACAGACGTATATGACATCATCAAAAAAAAAATGGACACTTCCTTGGGGCACTCCAGCCTTGACAGAAAGGAGATATGTGGATCATGGTTAGTACCATGCATTGGCTATAAGAGTGGAATTAGTCTGAAGACATGAGGAGGTGTCCTTGGATGCCATATGATATTTGTCTAAAGTGATGTCCCTGATCTCATGCTTGAGATTGAGGTCATCCATCCATTTCTGGGAAAGCAGAAGCAGTCTGTCCAGGGTAGAGTGACCTAGTCTGAATCTGAACTGATGGTCTCAGATCAGGCCATTGGGGGAAAGGAAGGATTTTGTATCAACTGTGCTGATTGATTCCATGGCCTTGCTGATGATTGGAAGTAAGATAATAAGTCTGCAGTTGAGGAGTATCGGTTTTTACACCTTTTTTGTAATGCGGTGATGGCTGACGTCCAAGCAGACGGAGGACGACCACGGGTAAATGATCAGGTGAACAGAGCAGAAAGATAATATTATGCAAGAGCATGAGAGCAGGTTTTTAACATGTTTGATTATGCAACAGGCATGTACGACATCTGCAGAGTCGAGGGTTGCCAGAAGCTTCTCCACCTTCTCAGGTGAGAAAGACAGTCCAGAAGTAGTTTTGTGTGATTGGGTAGTGTGGGTACAAGCAGCAAAGGGTTAGGGATGCAGGATTTGAAAGCAAACACAGAATTGAGGCATTTGTACTTCTCGCAAGCAGTGTCGGCTGTGATGGCATTTGTAGTGAGAGAAGGGTCAGAGGAGACAGCATACTCTAGAAACAGACTTGTGACACTACCAGGTCTTCGAAGAAGGAGACAGGTTTGAGAGTTCAGTATTCCAAGGTTGGCCAGATGTTGTTTTCTGGCTTTCTTGAGAGTGGACACACTTGTGGGCTTTGTGCAATCATCTGTAGTTGCCTTCGGTCGGATTTGCCTTCCAGGAAGAAAAGGCAAGTTGTTTCAAGACAACTGCATAACCATGGGATTCTGTGTACCATGGGCAGGAAGAAGTGTATGATAACTGAAGATGAGGCAGGATGAATGTGCATCAGAAAGAACAGGTTTATGTGGAAGCATTCCCAGGCTGCTTTGATATTGTTACGGATCTGGAAACCATATATGCATTCAAACATACAGATGCCCCAAAGGTCAGTTATTCCGTTAAGTACATGTGAGACAGGTCCCTTCCTTTTGTTGAGTGGGAGAATCAAAGGTGTGCGTTGCGATGTTCTTTTAGGTAGGTTATTACATCCAACGAACCATCCAACAAACCATCTAAGACCATCTAAGACCATCGAACAAACAATCCAACAACACCACTGAACAAGCGCTTCACTCGCCTAACCGGCGACTCTCTGTCCGAGGCAGAATCTCTGGCAGTTCCTTCTCGGCTTCCACAAACTTTGTAACTTCTTTTTGACGAGTATGGGCATGCGTGGAGTAGGGGCGGGGTTTGCCCGGCATGGCCGAAACCCGCCCATAAAGGGGCGGACCCATGGGAGCCCCGTCCAATCAGGGCAGACAGCGACGTCTGTTCCACCGAGCCCCCGCCCCGTTTGGGGAGGTCCATAAAAGTTACGACGCCATCCTCAAGAGGAGTTCTGTGGAGAGGAGTCTCAAGAGTTCTGAGGGGGTTCGGTCGTTGGTTCTGAGTAAGTCTCTTGGAGGAGGAACGAGAGTTCTTTTGGAGGAGCAAGTTGGTTGGTGTGCGCTCTACATTTTGCTGGCATTAGTGGAGTTTTCCTGGGTCCCGTCCGCGACCCTGATCTCCGCCCTGGGACTCCGACTGCCCTGCTCGGTTTCCTCCACGGGCACGAGCCCCACGCGTGTGACTGTGGGCCGAGCCGCACGACCTATAGCATGTTCTGCACCGCGGAGCACTCCCTCCCTTCAACGTGCAGGTACCCACGTGAACTGCGACCCCAGCCCGTCTCTCCCTTTCTGGCTGCGGGGATCTTTCAATAAATCGTCAGAGTGTGTGTCTGAGTGTGTGGGCCCGTCTTATAAGTAGAACTGTTGAGTGTTTTCCTTCATTGTAAATTATTGCTTGCATATCCGCGATAAGTCTTGCCCTGTGTCTTTTTTGTTTGTGAATAAAACAATTGTAGAAATGTTCCCAGTTCGTTTCCGTCCTTTCTTGCAATGGTCCAGCATGGTTCGGATCGGAGTTTAGGCGGGTTTTTATACCCGATAATCTGCTCATCCTAGCCGGCACGGCTTTGGCAGTTCCGCTCGACTGCACCCGAACCCGAGTTAGTAGTCGGTAGTGACCCGGTAAATTAGTTAATTAGGTAAATTGGTTCGAGACAAAAAGACCCTACGCTACGCGGTGAGATATTGGCGTCCACGGTCGGTCCAGCGACCCGCCGGCTCATGGAGTTATCCGAGAGCAACGGCCTACAATTCCGGAGAGTCCTGTGGGACTCGACGTAACTTTCCCCACCTCGTGGTCGTTCTCGCCACCGGACCTCCGGCCTGCAACAATATCCATGGCGGCAGATATAGGAGAGGAATCGTGAAGTATGGATGTTGGCTGGCAGCACCTGACAGTCAGCCTGAGTGAAATGCCAGAGTTGCCAGCACTGAGGCAGATTTATAATAATGGCCAATCTGTCTAGTTGTGGGATATTATAGTTCTGTCAGTAATTTAATTTAACTGCACATTTCGACCCGACAGTCTTTTGTACATGACATTTCTTCGAAAGCGCATTGAGATTTTGCATGAAATGTCCTACGCTATAAAATAGTGTTGTTATTGTTGATTACTATTCCTCTCTTTTCTTTTCTTTTTTAAAAATCCTTTTTCTTGTCCTAACTCAGAGTTATGGTAAAATTATCGCCACGTCAGACAATTTTCCTTGTCAATTCAATGGCCACTGACTTGTAAGAAAAGCGATCTGTGCGGAAAACAACTCTTGTTTACCACTTTATTCAAGTTATTGTGCAATTTGCCAAAACAGATTTGTTGAAATGTGCTTCCTGTTTTCGTTATGTGGACCTAACAAATCACTCTGAGCAATAAAAAAAAGTAAATTGATGACCAATTGTGAGTGAAACCTTTAACTTTCCAAATGGGAAACTTCTCAGCCCTAAAACTTGATTATCTTTAAAAAAACAAAAAAAAAAAAACATTCATTTTTATGAAAACTAATTAACCTCCGCCATTGAAGATGGATGGAGGTTACTGTTTTTACCCCTTTCTGTTTGTTTGTTTGTGAACAGTATTACGGAAAAAACTCCTCGACGGATTTCGACGAAACTTGGTGAGGGGTTAGGTCTGGTCCAAGGATCATGCCATTAGATGTTGGACTTGGTTCAAAATCCAATATGGCCACTATGGCGGCCAATTTGAAAAAATATTTGAATTTTTTTTTTTGCATTTCTACATGTTTTAAGTGATTTCCAACCTTCCCCCCCAAAAAAAATTTAGAGAAAAAAATTTTTGCAACTTTTTTTTCAACAAAATTTCGATTTCTTTTTTTTTCTATTTCTACATGTTATAAGTGATTTCCACCCCCCCCCCCAAAAAAATTGTTAGAGAAAAAAAAAATTTCGATATTTTTTTTTGCATTTCCACATGTTATAAGTGATTTCCAAAAAAAACATGCCAAAATTATAATTGCGGCTGATTTTGGACCTTCAGGTGGATATACCCACGTAAAATCAATTTCTGTCTCAAGGAATCTAGTTATGACGAATGATTTGAGTATGTAAAAGTAAAAGGGAAAGTTGCAAACTATAACTCTGTAAGCACTGTTGACGTGAAATTGAATGAATAGGATATCAGGTTCACTTGAGTGACCTAGCAGTATTGGCGGCGGAGGTTTTGGATTCTACTGAGTGCTCCCCCTCTAGTTAAGCTTTGCTATTTCCAAATTTACTGATGGTCTTTTTATTATTTTGTCTGCTGTGTTTTGATTTGCAGTCTGCTCAAAAGTATGTTGCAGTTCCAGTGAGCCTATCGTGGTTCTGAATGCAATTGAACAATGTGGTTAAGAAAATAAGATTGTTTTGGAAGAGAGCATTTATTTTTTTATTTTTTTATTTTTTTGTTTTTTTGTTTTTATAATTCTGACTTTCTTTCCATACTGGTTCTTTCACTACAACCTAATGTCTACCCTTGCCATGACACCAACCTTTGTATTTGTCTTTCATCTATGACCTTTAAAAAGAACTCCTTTTCTTCGACCTCGATGTACGAGGTCTAAGAAAAGGAGTTATGTGCGGTATGCAAACAGGTACGATATTTTCTGGGATATGAAAATTTCACGTGATCATTTGTGAGTTGTACCAAACGATGTCACAAAGGCATCGAGTAGGATGAAGCTTTTGACTGATTGCATAATCGATGCCAATGTTATTTTCACACCTCCGTGGAAAATCTTGGAAGCCATCTCCACATTTTCCGTGCAAAGGCTGTGCTAGTTGCTGTCTCAAAACATTTTTGAATCCCCACTTTCTTCAATCTGCACTCTTTCTTCTTTTTTCGAAGGTTATGTTTATGTATCAAGAGCAAAGAGAAGTAATGTTTTTAAAATTAAAAATAATTAATTCATTAATTACTTTAAATAATGTAATACAAGGGTCATGCACAAGCTCTTAAATACATCACATGGAGGACAAAAACACTAGTAGATGTCAGTTCACTTTAATACAAGTTAGATCATTAGTAGGCAATGTAAAAAAAAAATGTAATGTGAGATTTGAACCTGGGTTTGCTGTTTCATGAAACGGTGGTTGACATGGAAACACAAACAGACCAACCAAAGGTCTTGAGCAATAGAGTAAAGTGACAAAGAAACAAATTGCCAAAAGATTCGAAAATGCTTTAGCTTCCAACATCATCAGTGAATGTGTTTCGTTCTTCACCGTGTCCTTTACGTGCAATGGATATGCCTTTACTAATGTTTTTCACGACCAAAGTAGATCAGAAAAATTGCTTATTAGTAGATGTAAGGGTAGGTGTGTGTGTGTGTTTCAGGCATCCACACATCGGCATGCATGCTTCTTGTTTACCTCAAATGAACTGCAGTTCACTTTCACCTTCTTTCTTCACCGAGTTGGAACTCCTTTCACAAGTTTATGTTCTTTCTTTATAGGTTGGACTGTTGTTTTTTTTTTGTTTTTTTTTAGGGTACCAAGCCTTACAGGTTGGGTAACCTATTGTTATTCTTCTGTTTATTCTTGTGCATTATTATTAAACAGTTCTGCCACGATTTTTCGGGTTTATTCCTTTTTAAATTCATCTTCTCTGCAACCGCTTGAGCGATTGACAATGAATTTCAACATGGGAATAACTACTTCTGTCGATTATTTTTTTTAACGATACTTATGGTGTCATGGGTCATGTGGTATGAAAAAAGGAAAAACTAGACCTCTGTATCTCCGAAAACTCTCCATAGAAAAAATTGAAACTTGTCACATGTAAAGTCAGTACTCCCCATGGGAAATATGTTTTGTGTGGGATGACTTCATTCGGTATGTCAAATGCTTTATCCAATCTATGGTATGATGGTATGAAAATTTTTGAATGTTTAGCAAAAAAAAAATGTTCAAGAGAAAAAAAATAATTGAGATGTCATAGGTCACATGGTCTGGCAGCCATATGTTTTTTTTTTGAAGAATAAACCTTTAAAAATCCTCTTCTTGAGAATGGATCGACAGATCGAGGGGAAACTTCACACACTTGTTCCCCAAGCCTTGGGGATACCAGGGTGTTCATGAATGATTAATACGTCACATGGTCTGGCAGCCATATTGGATTGAACGAAAATCTTAAACAAATTCTCTTGAACCACTTCATCGATTAACATGAAACTTCACAATTATGATCTAGTAGTCATGCGCAATACGTTTTATATTTCAACCTGATCGGAAGCATGGTCTGGCAGCCAGAATGTTTTTTATTTTTAAATCTGGGTTCTAATTTAATTTATTTATTTATTTAATAAGGCTCACTTGGCTGCACCTGGATGGGTTTCAGGTTAGAAGAGTAACAGCTGAAACCGGGGGCCCAGTGGCATAAAACATTCTTAATGAAAAATTTGAGGATTTACTTAAATATTTCCTCAAGTTTCCCCTGAAGGACATCGTTGATTTGAGGATTGTTGCATATTTGAATATTCCTTCAAACCTTTCTTGAACTCAAGGGAGCACCCCCTCACTCCTCTCAATATTTTGTGTTCAGGTTATTTAAATACGAATTCAATTTATCGATCTATAATTCCAGCTGTGTGTGTGTGTGTGTGTGTGTGTGTGTGTGTGTGTGTGTGTGTGTGTGTGTGTGTGTGTGTGTGTGTGTGTGTGTGTGTGTGTGTGTGTGTGTGTGACCGCTGTTTCTCGACAAGCACTGGTCCGATCTAATTGAAACTTGCCAGGTATATTGCTGGGGACCTGAGGATGTGCCTTTTCAAGGTTTGATATTAATCGGACAAGTGCTTCCCAAGTTATGGCCATTTATTTTCCAAACCAATGACAAGATACGTTGTTCTGTGGGCGTGGCTGATGGGGAAGGGAAGGGAAGCCGCGTTCGCCATTAGACGTTACAATGTACGGACTTCCGGATAGTGATGACTTTGTGTATTCTAATAATTTCTCGATTTCTTATGCGCATTTATAGATAAACACAATGCCCCAAGTTGTGATCGTTTTCATATTAGACGGTGTATAAATTTCGGTAACATCAGAGTGCTGGTGTGCTCCGAAGCAGGAAGTAAATTTCTTTTTCTCTCTCTTCTCTTCTCTTTTTGTTTTTCCTTGCCACGACATTGCAAAAAGGTAACATACATTGGCGCTAATTGAATAATTGGGTATTAAAACTAAATTGCGAAGAATCGTAACTGAATAATATGCGAACTTCCGGGCCATGCACGTACGGGCACGCGAAAGCGAAGAAACGGCCTGTATGGTTGTTGTTTCTTGCTCGCGGTTTGAATATTTATTTATTATTATTATTATTATTATTATTATTATTTTTTTTTTTTTTTTTTAACGGGCACGTACTAGTACCATTGACCCCAGGAAAAAGGGTCAACTACATAAGTAATATGTAGATTGAACACTGCATTTTACTAGGTCAATAACTCATCAATCCCGCATTGTAGAGGGACGTGGGGCCTCGTTCGACTTGGGGAGTCACGGTTTACCCTGTTGGTCCAGGTCTTACCAAACTTGACGGGTTCTTAACTATACACTATTTATAGTTATCGTGTTGTAATTAAACATAAAAGTACTTCAAGAACCACATCATACAACTATACATCCAGCTCTCTTGTGCTTGAGAAAAGCCTCCACTAGTGCTTCTGTCTCTTCCTGAAGCCAGTTTTTAGATCGCTTCGCAGCCATCCTGCTTTCGGACGCCTCTTCCTACCTCCAATCTGATTGGCTCCGAAGGGTTTCCTCACCCTGAAGGAAAGGCTTACTTGAGGATTTCATTCGGGTTGTTTATGCAACAGCCCTCGAGGAAATCCTTCACTAAGGAATCACATTGTACGTTGAGGAGAATCTTTCCTTGAGGATGAGGGAATTTTATGCATCCGGGCCCGAATCCGATCCAGCTTCCTGCTGATGACTCCAATATAGTATTTGGTCTTCCATTTGATTTGATTTGAATTTTTTTTTAATCTCGTTTTGCATTCAGTTTTATGTAGAGGACATCATGGGTCATGTGTCTGATCAAAGTGGGGTTGTATTAACGTGGGGGGGGGGGTATAGCTCTTCCCCCCATGCCCCGACCCCAATAACTTTCCCCAGAGTTGTATCAAAGCATGGCGTCTTGGTACATGGTCATAACTGCCCGTAGTTATAAAGTAGCACGTCCAGTTTAATTATTTATTATTCTTTTAAACGTTGTGCTCATTGCCCAACTTTCCACCATTTTGTCCTGCAGTTCATTTTGCTTATAACCCATCTGCCGCAATATAAATTTAAGCCTGGTGTTGGCTCAACGGTTAAGGTAGCTGGCTTAAAGATATTTTGAGTCTTGAGTTCAAGTGCCTGTCATGTCAATGAAATAACACTAGGTGGGTTGACTCAGCCTGTCATCCTTCCAAGGTTGGCAAAATGGGTACCAGCTTGCTGGTAACAGGCACATCAGCGGCACAGTCGCACTTCCAGAAAATGATGCAACCAGCAGCTCTAGGCTGCATACGAAACAACAACTATATAACTTCAAATGTAAATATCCAAATGCCATTCCATTTTCATTCCCTCTTCCTTTGCTTTCCTTTGCTTTCCTTACCTCTCCCCTTCCTCCTCCTTTTCAGCAACTTTAATGTTTCTTTCCAAGGAACTTTATGGCAAGGGGCATTTAGGCTCATCGAGCCTGTGCAAAAGTTGCCAACCTATTGTTGTTTGTCTGTGCTCTGTAGTTTTTAATTGTTGAGCATCAATGAAGGAAGCAGCCCGTACCATTTTTAATGTCTCTGATATGACTGCAGCCGGGGTTTGAACCACCAACCCCCCAGACTCAGAGTGGACACGAACCATTATGCCACTGAGTTTCCTAACTATTCTTCTACCCTCGACTCCACACCTTCTCATGTGTACATGTCTGAACAGGTTTTTAATCAAACAAGTTGACAGTATATTGGAATATCTAAAGACTATAAATTATCCCCTGATTCGCTTAGTGCTCTTCGTTTCACAGTTGATGCATTCGGCCTTATTCAGCATCACAATTGAACTCATTTCAAATGCAGTGTGTTTGTGTGTGCAATCCAATTTTTATCAAGATAAATGAATCGGTTCATATTCTTTTCCGTTGTGCCCTGGTAATCCCACCTTCATAGTGATAATCTGATAATCTTTCATTCTTTAGAGAAAGTGCACACAGCATCACTTCAGCTCGTGTTGGTGTTTGTTTGGCTTGGATTTAATTGGCTGGTGAAGCAAACTTTGTTCAAAAAATGAAATGCAAGTGAATTACCTTCACTGACGTTCCGTAGTGTCTTCACACAATGAATTTTTTTTTTGCACCTGCAGTACGCAAGGCAAAGGAAGCTGATGAGCTGCGGCGACGTCGGGCAGCACGGGCACGCGAGGAGTACAAACGCCAGTCATTACGCGCCATTGAGCATGGTACGGTGTCGGACCTTAAAAAAGCATTCAGTAACGGATCAGGAGGGAAACCAGCACTGCCTCCGAGACCTGAAAAACTCTCTCCCAGGTAGGCATACTTATTATATACCTCATTCCATGTCGCTGTTTCAAAGTAATGTGTTAACTGAGGTGTTGCAGTCTCCATTTTTTTTGGGGGGGGGGGACTTTTGTGTGCCAGAACGAAGCATCATATCCCCATCAGCTTGGCCAAAAACCTGAGTGAGACATTATCGTATCATTCACTTTATGCTGCATTGTAATAATTGCAATGCCTTCAAGCCATTTACAGGGAGAGTTCAATCGATCGCTCGACACGACACCGTCTGTGATCCAACAGCATGAACCACACTCTAGATTTTTTTTTTGTGGAAATGTAACTATTTCAAAAGTGGATGGAAGTGAGAACTCAAATTCGTACTTGATTATCGGCATTTTGGTCAACCCGCTTCATGTAGCATGGCAGTTGGTTGGGTAAAAATAAACAAACATACCAGGCAGCAATTTGATGATTATCTGGACTCTCTCTAAAATATTTCTGACATACCTGGGCAAACCTTTGCACATCCTGTTTCTTGATTTCTGATGCAACACATTGAAGTTCCATACTCTCTTTTCTGAAGAGTTGCACAACCTTTTGCAATTAGGAAAACCAGGAAGCAGGTACAGCCATAAAAAAGAAACACATGGTATATGCCAAATGAAGACTCATTTGCTTGAGAGCTGGATGGACAAACCATATGTATGTTAAAAAAAAAACTAATTGAGGACGGACACACACACACACACACTTCTGGTACTAAGTGCTGCCAAAGAATTTCACGGCAAGAGTTGTAGTTTTTTTGTTTGTTTGTTTTTTTTTATTTTATTTTTTTTCCATTGCCTTCCCAAGTCGTAGTCAAGGCAGGAATTTGTAATTTGGCCAGGGTGCTAGGGATAACCCGCCTACTCCAGGAAAGATGGCATGGGATATTTAACATCCACCAACTAGTGCCAGCAGACGGGACACCAGTTTAACATCCATTCAAGCAACGGCACACACATTGATGAAACATCAGGATGATGGTTTATATTTGGGTCGGGATTCAAAGCTTGGATAGTGGGCTTCGAGGCAAGTGTGTTTACCTCGAGAATAGTGTACTTGCTCTTCCACGAGCCTCGACGATGTATACGAAAAAAAACAAAAACGAGTCGCTTAAAACGCGCACACAGCACATGCGCGAAAGGCCTCATGAGCATTCATACATCATTTTGAAAGTCCTGTATTGAAGGACTGTTCCAACATTCATGCCAAGCACCTTTTCCACATGAGGGATGTGCAGAACACCTAACTGCAAGGTTCCATGTGACGTATTTGCCTCATGAAATAATCGTTCAGCACATGTAACTCATGCACCGTTAGGTATTTGGAGGTGACCCGAACGCATTCTGAGCAATTTAGGAAATCTTTCCGGGACAGCAGCATGTGGATTATCCAAAAGCACACCGATTGACATTATTTAACAATCCATCACGATGCCACATCTGTTAGAAAATGGGAGGAATCGGATCATTGGATACCTTCAAGCAGGGACTTCCATTAGCTATGTTGCAAGGCTCCTTAACATGTGTAGATTATCTGTTAATTACTTCAGAAGATATTGTTTAGCCACTGGATCAACAATGCCAAGAAGTAGATGTTCCAGGATAAGGACTCCTGCTCAGGACCGATACATTCGCACGACCCATCTATGTAATCGGTTTCAAACTGTCCAGAGTACAGCAAACACACTCTCGAGACCTCGCAGTGTAAGTGTCAACACAGTCTTGGGGCATCTTCTTGATGCAGGGATCCATGCTCATCATCCTGTTCAGCATCTAGGACTTGCACTGTGATGCATACAAGCATGTTTGCAATGGTCAAATTGACATGTCCGAATGACACTGATGAGATGTAATTGGCAAGTTTTACATTCAGTGATGAATCCAGGTTTCTCTTTGAAAAGCATGAAGACCATGCACCGGTCTTCAGACGATGCAATGAGCAATATACCCCAGTCTGTGTCCAAGAAGGCAGAAGTGTTGGACATGGAAGTGTCATGATGT
The DNA here is from genome assembly GCF_056783735.1 of Eptatretus burgeri. Taxonomy (NCBI): domain Eukaryota; kingdom Metazoa; phylum Chordata; class Myxini; order Myxiniformes; family Myxinidae; genus Eptatretus; species Eptatretus burgeri. The sequence continues at coordinate 79,455,212 of NC_140965.1, forward strand.
GGGGTGGTATTGCTGAAACCTTTCACATAACCCTGATCCATATCCATGGCAATTTGACAGCAAATCAACACAATCATTAGATCTTGCAGCAATATGTTGCCTAACCTCAACAATATTATCCAGGAATCCTCATTATGCACGGTAATGCTCCTGCTTACAGGGTCAATCGAACAAGGAAAGTTATTGTCAGTGCCAATGTTGATGTTATGATCCATGGCCTGCCATCTCACCAGATTTAAATCCAACTGGACTTCTCTGAGATATTGTTAATTGTCACGTTTGAACCTTTCCAATACAGCCACAGACCCTCGATGAGCTGATTCAGGCCTGGAATGCCATTTGAGTGCTCGTATTGGTCAATGCGAGGATGGTACCATGCAGTGATTTCTGCCAGAGATGGATATACAGTGACCGGTATTGAGACTACCTCCACGTTGGATCCCAATGTGAAAACTTTTGCCATAACACAGCATTATGTGATTAGGTCACAATGAAATGGACATATTCTTATTCTACTTGTTATTATTATTGTTATTATTAAGTCTGCTGTTAGGCTAAACTCGGATGACATTGATCCTCAGCTTCCAGTCCCCTGGATCAAGCATTCCTATGAGAAGTTCCTCTGTCTCTCGGCATGTAACATGTAATTATTCAGCATTTATCTCTGTCAGAGGTTTGCTCCTCATCTGGCCCCTGGGTCACATAAATAAATTGCATCAACAATGACGGTTAAAAATTTTTTATTTCTTTATTTATGGCAGAGAGTGTATGTAATATAATATACTAGTGGGGTGTGCTTACACATTGTGTGAGCATATGAACTCTGCTTCACCATCGTCTCGGGTCACTCACCTGCATTTGATTTTTTTTTTCATTTATTAATTTTTTTCATTTATTTATATTTTCACAAGCAAATACAATCCGTCACTTTGCTGATTGGGACAATGGGAGGGGGGAGAGAAAGGGAGAGGGGAGGCAGAAAGGATGAAGAAGGGGGGGGGTGGAAGTGTGGAGAGTGACACTTCACCAAACATTGTCTCTCACCCCTCCCTCCTGCAGTCTGTAGCAGACACAGATAGCGAGAGAGCGACAGAGGTGTGGGAGGAGAGCGCTGCATTTTATGAGGAAGGGACAGAGACAAAGACAGAAGGCATGTGAGGGGTGGAGGTGGCATTTGTAAAGGGAATGATATGTGATGCTTAATGACCGAATCAAAATCAAACGGATCAAATCAAAAAAAAACTTGTGTCAGAACAAGCTGTTCACACAACGACACAACAGAGTTTGTGAAGTAATCTGCTGGCACATCTGCAAAAACTTTGAAATTCCAATTGCAGAAAATTTGTGGGAAAATGAACCAAAAACAATCACTGAAAACATGGAAGTACCGCTCACGTACGACCTTATGATCCCATCATGCATGAACATCGAAAACAAAGCATTGCGACCAGATATCATACTTGGGTATAAAAAAGAGAAGAAGGCATTGTTAATTGAGGTGTTAATACCAGTGATTTTGGACAAAACTATGCAGAAATCAAGAAAATGACCAAATACCAAGACCTAAAGAATGAAGTGAAAATATCCTGGAAGCTGAAGAATGCCAAAGTTGGAGCTATGGGAATGATGATGAAGAACGTCAGAGAGGTATTAAAAAAATATCCCTGGGAATATTACGACAATAATATTATTAAGCACTCAAGCAAGCACTCCAATTATATGGTTGATCAGGAATGGCTGGCGAATCTGTGGCTGCATACCACATAGGATCCCTTTAACTTTAAAGCCGGTCTTCACAGTGCCCCGCAGCAGTTAAAGAAATTAAATTAATTTGTTCAAATGTTAACTTTGTAGTTTATCCACAAAAGAGTTGCTCTTTAACGTGGAACAACTGTGGAGATATCACAAAGTTTATAGAGCAGGTTTTGGGTCGCTGGTGATTTCGCGTGATTCGAAGGTTGTAATCACATTGATAATTAATCATTGGGCAATTATTTTCTTTCATTTGAAACTCAAAATATGCTAAAATTGACTTTTGGGTCAAAACTTTTGTGAGTGATCGAAAAACAGACCGGAATTTACCGAAGATGCTATGACGTGACGTTTTGCAAAAACTTCGTGAACATTCAGAAACAGCGTGTGAACAATGGCGAGATGCGAATCGGAGAGTGATTTCAGCGGTGATGAAATTGAGTGTTTTCATTCCGATATTGCCAAGGGCGAGTCGGAGGATGATGGGAATTTATACTATGGAGTTTCTGACCCTGAGCCATATAAATTTGAGCCACTTGCAAGTGCCAGAAAACGGCCTATTTCGTGGACAAGTGGCAGGACTGACTGTCCGGCAGTTCACACTGACAGACTCCACCAGACAGATTGGTTTGTAGATTTTCATTTTCTTGTTTGATGCATAAAATAATGTAACGTTTGATTCGTCTGTGACTTGATATAATAATTTTTAACCCTCCAGTCACTCAAGAGTCAGAAATAGAATGAATCAATAATGGACCCAAATAGATTATACACCGTAGCCTTGGCGTTGAAGTCTTTCTGACAGATGAGCTTAACCCCAGCGGACGTGAACAGTTAGAACAAACCCCAACTTTCAAGAGAGTGTTGTGGCATATAAATACCAAAACATGTTTAGCCTCATTGGGAAATATTCCACCAAATTTAGAAAAAAAAGTGTAAAATTGATCATTTTTTTACAATTTAAATGAAATAGCCCAACTTGCTGATGCTGTGAAAAAAGTCATTTAATAAGTCAACAATAAATTGATTTGTTGAGAAATTTTTTCATGCTTGTGTTTTTCAGAAAGTTTATTTATGTGTTTTTCCATGTACTCTTTAAGAATACATTTCAACGTTTTTCTCACGTAAACTCAACAATTGATTCTGTGACAGAGCAGTGTCTGGAGAACTTGTCAACCAACAACTCATATTCACAGAGTGGTGATCAGATGTGTTTATGCCTTCGTAATCCTCGGCTGTGAAATGGTCACCACAAAGGACAAGTCTATCCAAAGGGTCCTCTTTACCCGTTTTCTTTGGGGGAAAATTGGCCCGTTTTGTTTGGACAAATCTTATCCACTGCCGGCGAATGTTTGATTCCTTCGGAAATCGGTGGGAGCGATTAACCCTTTTCCAGCCATTTTCGCAAAACATGACGACGCACGTACGAGGCATGATGTACAAATATCCAAATAACTTTGTTCTACAGTAATTCAAAATAAAAAAGGATAATATAGACAGGTGCAAGCTCAAAAAAGCGAAAGAACAGCCTGCTGAACTGGACACTTCTTCAATGAGCGAGTGAGCGTCCGCTTTGTTTCGGAGAACATGACGTCATCATCCATATATGACATGCGGCTTTTTTTCAACAACCTCAATAAATAACAACTTCGGAGTTAAATTTCATTAATTTTCCCAATTGTTAGGCAACCACAGTAGTTTGCATCCAACTATTTCATGCACATATAATCATATTGATAAATTTTCAGAACGTGTTTGGTGACCCGCAACCTGCTCTTTAATGCCCATGAAATAAACATTGCAGATGATCTGCCACGTTGCCTGCTCATTTGTGCACGCGTCACATGGTATATTGTTCGCGGTCCGTGCAAACATTCTAACTTTATTTTAAAATGTCCGTTTTTCACAAGATTTGCTTCGATTCCCTGTTGGGCACCTTGCGAAACCTCCAAAAATTTTAACACAGATCTGGCAGACGCTATGGATAAGCAGTCCCTCTGGAGGACAGGAGGCAAAGTCGAGCTGTTAATGCATTAAGCCCATATAGCTCAACGAAGCTTGTTAATTTTGGCACATTCTGAAATTTTTTTGTTCTTCAATACAATTCTCCATACAGTAGAAAAAGATAAGTTTAATGCTTTGAAAATTTCACATTTTTTCGTGTATAGATGGAGGAGGGACTAAAGCCTTGCTTGCTTAACGTAAATGGGCATATTGGCTTAGTTATAAGACTCGTTATTTCTTTAAATTATCAGATTTCACTCCAGATTTCGACACTTATTTAATCTGGACGATATCCGATCCTCAAAACCGAAATAATATTTTGATGATGTACTTTAATTTGTCCGTGAGTGTGCATCATGGAAAATTGCATCATATAATGGATGAAATCACTCCAAGCTCCTAGTTTGAAAACTATAGTATTTACAAAAGCGATGTATACAATGATTTGTAGCTGTGATGAACAGGCATATGATAATATGAGGGAGGAAAGTGGAAAAAAAAAACTTTATCGTTAAGAAATCGTTGGGGCCTGTTCCAAGTCAAGTCATGGTTGAGCAGGCAAAAAAAGATGGCTGTCTCAGGCCCCAGCAAGGTGACCCAGGGGACGTCTTAAGATGCCAAAGGGTGAGGTGGCCGAGGATGCGCCTGATAAAGGATATAATTAAATTAGGCCGTTAATTATCTTCAAAAGGGAGCCTGGTGTTGGCTTAGTGGTTAGGGTGGCGGCTTGGGATCCCAGTGTCCTGAGTTCAAGCCCCGTTGGCTTCTGAATTAACACCAGGGGGTTGACTCAGCCTGTCATCCTTCCGAGGTCGGCGAAATGAGTGCCAGTGTACTGGTCCCGGTGTATGCCCTGGTCAGAATAGGTGTACCATATCCCTGTGTGTCGTAAGAGGCGACCAGGGTTGGCATCAGGAAGGGCATCCGGCCATAAAACACTGCCTCACAAAAAGCCAAACCCCTGCACAGCAGGGAAAAATGGCTGTAAAAACGGTCATTTTATTTATATAATTATCTTCAAAAGGGGTGTTTTCATTAACCCAAACACCTATTTTTCACTCATGTCCTTCCCCTTTCTTGGAGTTTTTTTTGTATGCATGCAAAGTTTCAGGCTGCTAGGTTTTATGGTTTTTGAGTTATGGAGGAGACACACACACACACTGACACACAAACACACTGACATTTATTAGTATATATATATATATATATATATATGTGTGTGTGTGTATATATATATATATATATATATATATATATATATATATATATATATATATATATATATATATATATATATATATATATATATACATTTCTAACCACTGATTGACTAACTCACTCACTCACTGATTAATATAATAGATTGCTGCATTTATTGTCTGAAATGCTTCATCATCATTTCATTTCTCTCAATCTACATAAGCTGAGGATTCAATGTCTTTCATTGATTTAATGTATTTGCGTGCCTCGTTGTATGCCTTCCTGTGTGTTTTTGTACTGGGTTTGTGTTCTTGTGCAGGGCCACTTGCTCTTGCCTGTTGCTGTGTTTCCACCCCTTCTTGTTTTTCTCTTCATCAATTCCCTTCCTTGTTTCCCTATTCTCCCACTGTCAATGTGTTACCTCACAACTACTCCCCCTCTCCCCTCCCCAGTCGCCTCACTCTTCCATGAGCTTCATTTTCATGGAAAAAATAAAATATTGCAGTGACCATGGAGCTTTGTGAAGAGTTGGTGGTGGGGCAGGGGTTGGCCTTCTGAGGCCTTATAGGTTGGGGAGGGGTGGGGGCGGGGTTAGGTTGGGAGCAGTTGTCTCCTTCCCTCAATGGAGTTTACAGAAGGTCTTCATGAGAAAATCTTGAGAGTCGTCCATGAAGTGGAGCCACCACTATAGAAAAAATTAAATTGCAATTCTAAGGGAGAGCATGAGTTCCTAACTCGAGAGTTCATAGATTACGATACCCCATGAAGTGTTTAAGTATACACATCAATTTTAATAAAATAATGATTTTAAAGTTCGTTAAAATTCCAGAAGTTTAGCGCGACTGAAGCGGTCTTGTATACATCACACTTATACACTGCAATGAAATGTTGTTTTGTCGCATTTTAGAAGATGGTGGCTTTACTGGTCACCATGGATGCTCATACACAGCCATATTGGCGGCCTTTTCTTCACCCCAATATTCATGGCATGCCCTCTTATGCTATATATCGGTATATATCATGGCTCTTGTAAGTATTAAGAAGGCGATTTGTGTTCTACAGTGTTCAAGTATAGAATTCAAATAGAAGTTTAAAGGCATATAAATAAATTGATTTCAGGTTTTACAGCCATTTTACTATGCAGCTATTACACCATTCAATATAACATGTTACATTAGTTCTTTGTGCCTGTTGTCTGTATCCTTCATGACATCCTAAAAAAACCAGTAAGTTTCCTGTTTGGATTGATTTCAATTTTGTTTAACTGTCAGGTCAGCAGACTGAGTAAAAACAAGTAGAGGTACATTCAAAGTACACTGCCTCCATGCCAAATAAATAAATAACAAATCCTCCAGCACGCGACATTGCCAGGGCACCTTCGACGCCCAGTGATGCCGCTATGCAACACATGGAGATGGAATTGGGAGGGAGCGGTGTACAATAATTGATTGATTGATTGATCGATTAATTGCATAATTAAAAGAAATAAATAATAATCGGAAAATAATTAATTTCTTGATCAATTGGTTAATAGCATACCGAAGCCACCACTGTTTCATCCGAATCTGTAACTTTTTGAAAATTAAGTAATTCATCGAAAAATGAATAAGCGATTAATTGATTAATAGATCCAAAAAAAATACTCTATAGCCAAATCACTTGTTCACTGTCGTGTGCAAATATCAGCTTCCGAGCTCAAAATGTGCCTGAGATATTACCCAGATGAGAAATAATATAAATAAATAATTAATTGATAATAACTAAGTAATTATTCAATTAACTGATTAATCAAAAAAATACTGTTTTTGCCAAAGCGCATCTTCACTTTGGTCCCCAAATTTCAGATTTCTAGCTCAATGAATGGCGGAGATATCGCCTGGACAAACAAACAAGAAAACAAACGGAGTAAAAACTGAGTACTCCCTTCCTTTGGCACCAGGTGATGGATATGGAATTTGGAAGGAGTGGTGTACAATACTATCTCCTTTCTGTGCATGTGCTGTCTGGATGAATTTGGAGCCAAAGTCCTGTTAAACGGCAAACTTGTCATCCAATTCATGTTCCAAATATATAACGTTCAATTTAAATACATTGTTGCTCAATCATAAGCTGATAAACTTCTCATAATCATAAGCATAACCAATTGCTTAACAACACTTTTTGCTTTGCTTGCGTGGGATCATAAGAATGAGCATGGAAGGTGATTGTGACTCAAACAATTCTTCTTGATTATAGTTGCACCACTAAAAATGACTTTATACTTTGTCTCTATGAAAGTTAATGTCTGCATGAGGGAACTACAAGTCGAGTATGTTTATCGCCATGGGAAACGAGATGATGCTAACGTTTTAATTTTTTTTTTTTGGCCTCATCGTACTCTACTGGACTTTTTGATTGATTAGAAATCGACCAAATCTGAAACTACTTGATAACTATTGTTACGTGTTGACGTCAGGGCACCGTGGTGAGTGCACCGGTAATCCAGAGTGCGTCACGGCATAAAATAAATAAATACACTAATGTAACCTTTGTGTTGTTTTAAGGGTGAAACCAACATATGACAGGAGAGAAGGGTAATTTTATAAGGAATATTCGTTAATCCCTACTGAGTACCTTAAGCACAATAATACTAATTAAATGTAACAATTAATGACTTTCCTAAGAATCCCCAAATTAAATATGTACAAATGTCACAGACAACAATGCAGCCATAAGTTAACTTTGCAACTCTCAATGTGGCAACTTAGCTCAAGCAAGCAGTTTGTCCAGTAAATCCAGCAGGTTATAAAGGACTATAAGTGATGTTGTGGGTGTGACTTCAGAGGAAATGCTATACTTGTCTGTGACACTGCATACTCGGACTACATGAAAATGTTGGCGAGTCGCACCACTTGGTGGCGACAACAATGAAAATGAAGATTCCCAGATCCCTAAGTATTCTTAAATCTACCCGTAATAAGTAATATTTACTTCATCTGAGTTTTAAATTATTTAATTAAAATATTAATTATAACTCAAAAAGTGAGGGAGGGTACAACCCCTCTCCCTCCCCTGCCTCTCTTCCACATCCATAAACTCAGATCCATAGCCTCCAGATTAATTGTCATGGACTGTGGTGATCACACTCCTGAAGCAATTGGCAACTATAAATGTAGTTGAATTTTTTTTTTAAGGATGTCCATGATAGCCAGGTGGAGAAGTCTGTCGGGGAGTTGGCAGATGAAATCTTGCTCAGTTTTCTTTCTCTTTCTCTTTCTTTGCAACCTCCACCTTAGCAAGACTCGGTCCAATAAAATCACTGGACTGACCTGACAAGGCACTGTCACACACTGTTTTTGCCCCTCCTGTCTGACAGAGCAGAGGTTCTACCTCCACGACCGCAATCCCGCGAGGCTGTGGTGCAATGGTTTCGTGTACGAGAGCTTCCTCGCAGGGCTTGTTATGATGGTGTAAGTGCTGCAATACCTGCTTGGTTTCATGGTAAGATATCTACTGCAACCTTTTGTCTTTTAAAAATATTTTTTTTCCTGAAATTGTGTTTTTTTTTTTTTATGCAGCAGCCTTTAGGTTAATAACGTGCAAGGACACTCACTGTAACTGAGGGGACTTGGCAGAGCAAGCCAATGACTAGATGTGACATTTGGAGCTTGATTTGTTTTACAGTAAACAAGAAGGCTTTGATTTTTAATTGATTACCAGATTTCAATTGGCCATTTTGTCTTCGTTAACTCACCTTTACATCCAACGTGAAATAACACTTGATTTTGATTGCAGTTTTTCATAAATAGGATATCCATGAATTGCATGAGTAGGAACGATGCCATCAAAAGTAGACTCTCTGTGAGAACATGGCATTCATTTACCATAACATTAGTATGAGTATTTATGTTGACAAATAAAAAAGTTGAAAATTACCTGCGTCACTCACTCACCTGACTCACACATACAGTAATCACAGGTTTTGTAGCGCAATGGCCCACAGAAATCGCATCAAGTAATACCCGCAATAGGACTGCAAAGTTTGCAAAATGATGATTTCTTTTTTTCCAAACCGGGGACTTAAAATTCATGACCTACAACAATGAAACACACTGTAAAGGAAATAGCATCTAGCGCTCCGTGTAGTGTTTTAGTGACTAGCAAGCATCTCAAAATTAAAAAAAAAAAACTGCCTGCATCTGCTTTGTAGTCATACTGAACTTGATGACAATAGTTTAAAAAAAGAAAAGTAAATTTTACTAATTAGTGTTCTCCATATTCTCTTAATCCATCCATCCATCCTTTGGGAACATACTCTGTGCAGAGCGTTGGTGCTGCCGAAGCAGTCTCCTTGGCTATTGGGCACAATCCTGGATCAGTTGCCACTCCGACACAGTATACCAGAATGCTGGCACTCATTTTGCTGACCTCGGAAGGATGACAGGCAGAGTCAACCCCACCTGGTATTAATTCAACAGCCGAATGGGATTTGACCACAAGCCCACCACCCTAACCATTAAGCTAACACCAGGCATATATTTTTTAATAAAGGTTTGAAAATATGATGACAAAAGCTCAAATGATTAAAAAAAAAAGAAGTTATGGCCTGGACAGACACATTGAAGCTCAGTGGTAAATAAATACAGAAACATGGAAGCGATTTATAAAAGTAAAAGAAAACGACCAAACTCAGCTGTGTCCAGGCAATCAATCAATGCATCAATGCAACATCACTATTCAAACTTTACTCGTTGGAGGGTTTAATGTATTATCACATTGTTACAACTCGCATCTCTCTCTGTCTTTGTCTCTTGCATGAAAAAAGACAAAATCATTCCCCAAATGATCAAACTGATTGAGAAAGCAATGGAGCTCTGGAATATCACATTGATAAGACAGCACTCACAAGGAAATGTCGAAATACCAGATGTGAAGATATGGCGTGGGATCTTCCAGCGAGACAGTCTTCCCCCCCCCACCCCCTCTTGTTTTTTTTCTGGCTTTTGACCCACTGAGTAATCTCATCAACAAACAAGGATGCAGATACACCCTAACAACCAAAGAAGGAACATCTAAAGAAATAGGAAAGGTGACACATCCACTGTACATGGATGACTTGAAGCTCTTCGCACCGAATGATGAAAAATTGACAGAACAGCTAAAACTAGTAAAACGCTTCTTTGAGGACATTCAAATAGAATTTGGAGTCGATAAGTGTGCCGAGTGCACATTTGTACAAGATAAACCAACAAAAACAGACAA
>NC_140965.1:79470408-79517908 GCF_056783735.1 Eptatretus burgeri
TGTATTGTGGCGTATTGTGTGTCCAGCACCTGAGTCCCCCAACATAAATCTTTGCCATGCGTGAACCCATTGGGATCCCATTTTCATTTCTGCTAAGGTGTTGGAGTATATGAAGGGGTCTTCTCACACGAAAAAAATCGGGACCATCGGTTTGGCTGGGGAGCGGGGGCCCAAGGTCAAAGGGCGACCCAAACTATAACTTTTTGAATTACTGTTTTGGAGTGATTTTACTTTACGCGATTCGAAAGATCTTGTTTTTACGAGCATTTTGATTACCAAGATCAGCCAAATCGGACCACTACAACCTGTTATGTGATATGGCCTCTGGAAGATTGTGGGGCAGCCGGGGGCGCCCAAATTTGGGGGGGCCCTAAAATGGGCCCACAGGTGTAAAAGTTGGTATTTTGAGTTTTTTCACCCAAGTGAATAAATGACCAACATATGGGGAGAAAATGAGGTATTAGTGTCGGGAGGGTGTGTACACTTGACATGGAATGCCCCAGAAACAGAAAGTACTATTCACCTGCTTTCAGGATGCAAAAAACTATCAGAACAACTTTACACACAATGGCACAACAAAGTATGCAAAGTGATTCATTGGCATATCTGCAGAAATTTCAACATCCCAGTTCCAGAAAACTCATGGAAACACGAACCAAGGGCAATCATTGAAAATAAGGACGTTATGCTCACGTACGACCTGATGATCCCATTGAGCGTGAACATCGAAAACAAAGCCTTATGACCGGACATTGTTCTCAGGAACAAAAATGAAAAGACAGGATTGCTGATTGGGATATCAGTACCCAGCAATTTTGGTTTAAATAATGCAGAAATGAAGAAAATGACCAAATACCAGGACCTCAAAAATGAGATCAAGAGATCTTGGAAGCTGAAGAGCATCAAAATTGTACCACCAGTGATAATTGGAGCAACAGGAATAATAAAGAAGAACCTGACTGAGATTTTGAAAACCATCTCTGGGAATTGTACCACAAACGAACTACAATTGGAGACAGTCCAGTGTTCAGTAACTATCCTGAAAAGAGCCCTCGGAACAAAACTCCGAGAACAGCAAAGTTGAATAGCTTGGTCTATGAACTGTGATCCCTTACTGAAGTGAAGGTGGATATTTTGAGTCCTGGAAGGACTTCGTTCTTTCTCCTCAAACCTGCAAACGGAGATAACAACCAACAACATGCACACGGCAATTTTGATGGGGCAAAGGGCTGCGCAAGTGGATCCTGTAGTTGGCTAGATCGACAAGCGTATGGGTCACATTCTGGCACGCTGGCCTTGCTTAGCAGCTTGCTGGGTTTTGCCGATTCTGTCCCATCAAGGAGAGGTGAGACCGAGTCTGGGCTTACCCCAAAGACCATGCGGGAGTTCTCGTGGGTCTGCATCGTTGCCGCCGCTGGGATGGAGTTGAAGTGGGTGGGGGGTGGGGGTGCAGCACGAATTAGTATACAGCTTTGTCTGTAAGTCGTGGTCCTTTGCTGTGGGGAAGATCAATGCTTCAGTACTGAAGAAGGCTCCCTTGGGTGCAGCACTGATTATAATGAGACTGTTTGGTTCATGATTCATGGTTCCTTGCTTTGGGGAAAATCGATGCTTCCCAATTAAAAAAAAAATTTTTTTTAAATGCCCGTCTCTCACCGATTTATTTACCCCATTGGACTTAGTCTAAAACGGGGGCTTATGGATTTGGTATCGATTTTCGTGTGCGTCCGCAACCATATCTCAGACATGTATGGACCCATTTTATTTGTACTTGACGCAGACAACACATGATCGTATACATAAGCACGTCATGTTTTTTTTTTTCAACATCGATCCAAGATGGCTGACTGGTGGCCATTTTTGGTTGAACCCCCCCATGTAAAACACGTCCTCAACCATTTATCAGCCATGCATTTACCAATGTTCACACTTGGCACACAGATAATGAATGATTGCTGACATAGGCACACGTTATTTGTTTTCGAGATCTGATCCAAGATGGCTGACTGGCGACCATTTTCGTCATTTTTTTAAAAACCCAGTGTCGAATACATCCTCAACCATTTATTTCACATGCATTTACCGATGTTCAAACTTGGCACACAGATAAGAAATGATGGCTTACATAAGCACGTCATTTTGTTTTTTTTCGAGATCACATCCAAGACTGCTGACTGGCGGCCATTTTAGTTGTAAAATCTGATGTTGAACATGTCCTCAACCATTTCTTGAACAAGCATTTACCAATGTTATTCGAACAAGCAACAACCCTCAAACCCATCGACGCGCAACCAAGTAAGCCAGTTGTGAAGCCAAGTGAAAATTATGAGCCTGTTGATATAAAATTAAGCCAAAATGCTTGGTAACCTTGTATACATATTGTAGAGGACCTTGATATTGACCTTACTTTATTTTACCTTGTAAGTTTGTACTGTCGGAAAGGCCTTGCATTTATGTGCAAATATCCTTCCCTCGGTTTTTTTTTTGGTTTTTTTTTCATCATAATTTCTCACTTGGTTACCTTATGACATTTTATCTTTGAAAGTCAAGAAATTCAAAGCTACAGTATGTGTAGAAATCACATGCTCATGCATGGGGAGCATCATTGGCCAGTCTGTACTAGTTTGTAGAATGCAAAATGTTTTTCTTCTCTAGGTTTTCATTAGGAGGAGCCTGCAAGGGCTTCCAGATGCTTTCTCGTGCTTTCTCTGTGCAGTTGGTGGAATTTGAGTTTCAGTGGAAATAAAATATATTTTTTAATGGTGCAGCATATGCATGGCAACTCCTATCTTACAATAAAAAGGATGAAATTTACATGCGCGTCTGTATCTTGCAATTTTTAATGCACTAGCAACACCTGCTCCCTCCAGCAATTTACCTGGAATGTTTATAGTGCAGGTTAAAAACATTAATTGCCCCGTGTATTCTGCATAAGTGGCATGTAAATTATCCATGTAAATTTGAATTGTGCAGCACTGTTCCTGCTGGGTGTGGGTATTACAAGTCATAACTAGAACAAGCAATCAAAGATTGCATACCCTCGCTCGGACTTTTTATTATTTTTTTAGTATCGATTTTATCTACATACTCACATTCTAATTGTACCGTAATACTTTATAGAGGTACTTGTATTCGAAATGTATATACTTTATAGATGTACTCATGTGTACAGAGGTACTCGGTTGAAAAAAAAACAAAGAAAAAGAGCGTCTACCACTAAGTGACATTTGTGGCCTACGTTAGCACATTTTGTGCAGACAAACAAAAATAGACAAATGGACCCAAATGCAATTCCCTTTCCTCTGGCAAGGGTAATCGTACTAAAATACGCAATTTGGTGTCTGTGTGTCTATCTGCGATACATTTGGTTGTTACTTATTAAATCTCAACCAAACCTGACAGGATGACTAAGGTTCACACGATGGAGGTTATAGTGACTTAATTTGCATGCCTCCCCAATGGTGTTTTCCACCTTGGGCAAAATCTGTGTGAAGGTGTATATCTGTGTTAAGGTAGTTGATCATGGCATTTTTTTAAGGCTTTAAAAGCTGATGTTCGATATCGATTCCATATTTGATGATCGGAACTCATGACCTAAATAATTATGTCGATCTTTAGTGAAATCGGAAATCTTTCAGATAAAAGTGGTTTTCTTTTTTTAACCCAATATAATGAAATAAAAGGCTCTGCGGGACGTGAGGTAAAATGGCTCCCAACAGAAGGACTAACGTGAAGTCAGTTCAGATATGGGAGCATGCGCCAGAGCAGCATATCGCTGCATCAACTTTCCGCCAGTACTCCAGGGGCCTCGGTCTGGCCATCCCCTAGGCAGATGCCTAGCTCATCCCCATCTCCTTGAGATGTTGATCAATCTGCTGCAACCACGAGGCACGTGGTCGGTCCGTTGGCCTCCTCCACTCATGAGGCTTCCTCACAAAAAGAGAATCTGGTGAGCAGGATTAGTGTCAGGAAAAAGAGCCATATGTCCATGCAGCCATAGCAGATGCTCACGGATGATACAGGCAGCAAATCTCATCTGAGTCTCTCTCAGCTACCGCTTGTTGGACACAGTCTGACCAGTGATAGCTGAGGATTCTCCGAAGAGACCTGGTACCGAAGGAGTTAAGTCTCTGTCTCAGATCCATGGTCAGAGTCGAAGTGTTGCATCCGTAGAGCAAGACTGGAAGGACGAAGGACTTAAAGACTTGGACTTTTGTCTTCCTGCACATGTACCAGCAGTGCCACACCCCATAATCCAGTGAATCCATGACTCCCCAGGTCCAACCCAGATGCCTATCGATCTCTGGCTCACAACATGAGGAGACATGAATATTACTTTTAAGGTAAGTGAATCTCTCCATGACCTCAATATCCTCAACACAAACGGGTACAGAAAAGATAGCAGCATCCAAGATGTCGTTGAAAGCATTGATCTTGGTTTTGACCAAGGAAACCTGTAATTCCAGCAACTCTGACTCATTCAGCACCTGGAGGGCCCACATAAGGATATCTAGAGTCTCTGTAAAGATGACTGAATCATCTGTGAAATCAAGGTCAGAGATCTTGACATTCCGAAACGATGCACTACAGCTTGATCTCTCTGAAATCCTCTCCAGAATCCAGTCTATACAAATGCTGAAAAGTGTGGGAACCAGTACACACCCCCTGACAAACTCCAGGAACAACTGTAAATAAGTCGAAGATGGAACCACAACATCTCACAGCACTCTGGGTATCAGAATATAGTTCAGAAATCAGATTGATCAGTTTTGGTGGCACCATGAAGACCAAGAATCCTGCAGAGGGCATCCGGATTCACTAGATCGAACGCTTTGTGGAGATTAACGCAGGTTGAGTAGTCCCTGCTGAAACTAATCTGCACTCTGTGAAGACCCGAAGAGCATGGTTATGGTCAATTGCTGACCTCTTTGGTGTAAAGCCTGACTGCCCTGGGTGCTGGTGCTCAAGGAGATGATGGCAAACCCTATCAATAGTTATCCGAGCAAAGATCTTGCCCTTTGCTGAGACCAGCGTCACCCCTCGGGAAATATTCCAGTATTGGCAATCACCCTTCTCTTTCCAGAGAGGGACAACAAGGCCCTTCTTCCATTCAGTTGGATTGATGTGTTCCAAACAGAGCACAGAACTGCATGAAACATCATGAGTACAGCATTTCCACCAGCCTTGAGAAGGTCATCATGGATGCCACAGATCCCAGGAGCTTTACCCCATTTCAACTGGTTCACCGCAGACTGTTTCCACAAATGAAGGTGGTTCACAGTTAATTGTAGGGTCAGCAATAGGGATAGTTACACCCCTGATATCCAACTCAACAGCCGGTGGGTCAGCCTGGGACAGCCGCTTAAAGTAACCAGCCCAGTAGGCCTTCACTTTGGATTCCTCTGGCAAGAGCTCACCACCCTCCGCTCTAACTGTAGTATACCAAGGGATGGGCTTGGAGTAATGCAATGCACGAATTCCTCTGTAAGCAGGACGAGAATCATTTATCCACGGGTGATGCTCCACCACTTCTTGTATTCCTCACACATAGACCTCCTTGTTTGCCCTCAGCGCACGTACAGTTTTACACCCCAAATCCCCGAACAGCTCAGCTCTGCCATTAAGCCTGGCCCTCCAATTCTGTTCAATGGTATCCAGTGTCCCTTGGGAGACATAGTTCTTCACTTAACAGTGGATTCTAAGACATCCACCGGCAACATCAAGATGGTGGTCTTGAAGACACTTCACAACTCTTCAGGATTCCCCAAAGCACCCATGCCCCCCCCCCCAAATACCACGTCTCATCTTGTTCGCAATCTCCTCAGCTCCCCTCTCAGCCTCGGCTGGGATGGTACCATTCTCCTGGATTTAAGCTGAAACTTCAGAGTTGCTACAACAAGCCTGTGGTCGGTATTGAGGAACTGAGCCCTCCGGTAGACCCTGCAGTTCTGAATCATCTTCCAGCGACCATCAACAAGCACATGGTCAATCTCCTTTGCCACACCGCCAGCGTTGGAATACCAAGAATACTCCTTGCAAAGTCAAGGAACTTAGTGCTATTCTGGTTCATAGTTCCTGACCCATGGGGACAAGCACGTGTCTCATAACCATCTCTATCAGTTCCAGACGATGCATTGAAATCACCCAAGACTCAAAGAGTATCTCGCCTGGGTCACTGATCAGTCACAGACTCGAGCGTGGCTTAGAATGTGTCCTTCACAGTGAAATCACTCATTTTCTTGATTTGTGCATTGTTTAGGCCAAAACTTCTGGGTATTGAAACACCAATTATAATCAATGCCATTTCTCTTTTCCTTTTTGTACCCAAGTACTATATCCAGTCACAATGCTTTGTTTTCTATGTTCATGCTCGATGGGATCATCAACTCGTATCTGAGCGTTACTTCCAAATCTGTAGTCTTGCCTATGACACCTAATACCCTTGCATCGATTCGACCACCACAAACCAATTGCCCCTCCATGCAAGCATCTCGTGTAGTGAAGGATTTTCTGTTTTTTTCAAAAAAGTTTGTAATTCCCGCCGAACAAAAAACGACTCCTGCGAACAATTGACGACACTTCTGAACCCCCGCGCATGTTTGGCGAACTTTTGGAGCCTAAAATACGAATGTTGGACTTTGCCATTTTTTCGACATTCGCATCCTTCGCGAACCGTTTGCGTGTCCTGTGAAAACCCACCTTAATACTGTCTTGGTATTAGTATTTTACTGTTACCTTTAATACTGTGTGTGAGGGACTGGGCCGTAAGTTACATTGTGTAATCCGTAAAAGTCTCATGGGCGCAGGGGATATAGCATTATTTATAGAGAATTGATAACTGCTCAGTGTTTGCTTCTTGTCTTTCCAACTCCTTACTTTAATATCCGACGTTGGTCCAAATCCAATGACCATAACAATATGTATATGTACAAGGGCATAACGATATGCAATGACTCCTTTGCTTTTTCTACAAATGGGTAAAGATATTCAAATGGCATTTCTTTTTGTGAAAGTATTCACCCAAACAAACAACGCATTGTTACTTGTGTTACCAAATAAACTCCCTCCATAAAATCAGTGCTGCATATAAATAACGATATCATATTATGTCTTGTCTAAATCTTTTAAAATTATGCTACCTGCATTGTAAGACGAGGCACATCAACTCAGGTATTGGACTACAATATGACCTCCTCCCTGTTGTACAGATTTGAGTCTTCCTTTGTTTAAAATTGGTTCCTTTGTTCGAAAAGTGTTCTTTTGATTTGTGATGTTAAATGGTCACACACTGCTGCACGTCTGCACTGCAGGCATCATTGGGCGAGATGAGGCTGAGAGGTTACTGCAATGTGCTACCGAGGGTTCCTTCCTGCTTCGGGTGAGCGACCGTGTCTGGGGCTACGCACTTTCCTTGAAGGATATTAGCTGCATCAAGCACTTTCTCATCGATGCTTCCGGCGACTCTTACATTTTCTTCGGCGAGGACCTGAAGCACACCACGCTTTCTGCACTTGTGGCATTCCACAAGGTAAGTCTGGGAAACACCTTGCTCTCTGTTTGTGCAATATAGTATTTGCATACTTTACTTTTTTTTGTTGAATTTTACTGTTAACTCTTCTGCACTTGTGCTAGTTTTGTGAAAATCTCAAGTTCATATCCAGGTAACAAAAGTGCAGTGTCTAAGTTTATCATGAAAGGAAAAGTTACAAAATTGACATGACTTACTTTGGTGTTGGCACAATGTTGTTGAGCCGACTCGGCTAAGGCACTTCCCTTACACAATGTATAATATTCATGAACCGCCTGCATTGAGCAAGTTATAAGTGGTAAATTATAAAATTTATATGCCAAGACAAAACAATTGGCAAAGTGGATCCAGTTATTCAATTTCGTTTATCAGCACAATGTAATCATTAAGCATGTGTTGAACGTAGCCTTCCTAAAACGTACAAATGGTTAAACCTGCGTGAGGTCCGGTGTTCTCCACGTCACTGACACATGCCTGCGTAGTATACGCAGTATTTTAAATTTTTTTCCAATTTGAGCTTTAAGCTTCTGGTAACACTTACAAACAGCTCCAAATGCTAAAATTTCTCCTTTATATATATGTATTTTATTTTATTATTTTTGAATGTTTTCTCAAGCAATCTGTACTATGTATTACAATTATCTACCTCTCGGCGGTGTGCGTGGCATTTCCTCGTGGTTCATTTGTGGAAATAACAGGAAAAAATTGTGGCTGTTGTAGCTTTCTTATTCATTTTTTTGGTGAAAAGAAATTCATGTGATGCATGATTATTGCCTTCCTAATTAAAGCTGCCTGTTTATACTTATTTTTTGGTGGGGGTGGGGGGGGGGTGTGGAGAGGTATTTTCATATTCTGGAATTCTGGATATTATTGTTCCATTTTCTGAAACTATTTTTAGAGATCCATATTGTTTGACAAAAGAGGAATTGATTTTGAATGTGTTTGTAATAAGAATAGCAAATCATTGCAACAGAGCAGTGAACAAGATTTGCTCGCTTTCGGTTATAATCACCTCGTGAAATTGGCGTAAAGGCACAGTTGCTGTCATAGAACACTATGGCCTGAACTCAGTTCAGGTTGCTCTTCTTAACACATTCACCATTCCACCTGCCACATATCTCACACACCATTCTCCACCATCTCAGATCACACACCATCCAAAACCATGATCTTTTCTCCCACCATTAACCCTCCCCAAGCTCTTTCAAAATTTCCAATTTTTCCTTGCTGAGAGTTTGCTTCTGTATCAATCTTGTTCACCCCATGTATCCTGCCCTACCCCTCATTCTTCCCCACACCCATTATTTGTCTTCCTCCATTTTGTTCCTGAACCTTGCTGTTGGTGTGCTACCCCCATCTCTTTATACTGTTACTTTTGTTCTGATACTGTATGTCCTGATCTGTTCTATGTTTTGTTTCTCTACCAATCTTAACTTTATATGCAAAATTAAATGAAATTGGTGTGCATCTGGGAAAATCAGGGTAGGCACATTTGGCTGTTCTTACTGCCAGCACATTCTGATGGTAAATGCTGTGCACTAGTTGCTCGTTTAAAATTTTAACCCAATGAGAAGCCTGTATGTAGCGTGTCATGTTGGATGGTGCCAGAATTGCAATTTGGGGTTTTTGGTGGGTTTACCATTTGTATGTGGTGCAGCTCAATAAGGCCCTCCATGTGACTCAACTGTATTTAGTGTGAGGGTTTCACTGCTGTTCAGGAGATTTGTCATGTCGTTTGGCACAAAAGGCAACAAAATGAATGAGACCCGCCTGTCACAAAAGCAATCGAATGCAACGTTTTTGGTGACTATGATTAATCGATCAACAAGGTATCTGCAGTAAAATCGCACAAAGACTGTTTAGTTAGAGATGATAAAAGTGGATTCTTGTTGCCCAATCATTTGGTTTATTTTGGAGAGTGAATAGCATCCTATTCTTTATCTGGAGAAGCTCCCCTGGCATCATATTTTAACAGCATATTGGCCAATTTCATTCATATAGTCCATCATTAACTCGATGCAATATGGCTCCAACCCTCTTGTTGCTGAAGGTGTCGACACATCAGGTTGAGGTTGACATGCTGCTCCCAGGTCCATACACGCCATTAGTGTCTCTGGTGACACCGATTGGCTAAAATGTTAAAGCAACAGCCTGAAAACGTGTTGCATTTTGGACAAGAATGAAAAAAAAAATAAACATTCAACAGTTTGTTAAACCTTTGGTGAACGTTCCAAACCTAATTGATATGTTCATCGTGTTAACGGAGGTAAACCTGACCCCCCTCCCACTCCCACCATTACCCTTGGTTTGTATACATGCTGTGGATGCTTTTGGTGACCTGTATAATTTGATAACAAAGATAAACTGTTATCAGTATGGTGTTACATACTTTTACCAAAGATGTGTGCAAAAAGCTTCTCTGAATCTGTTGAAATTAAAAGGAGAAATACACTTTTTATTCCATGCTGTTTATGAATAAGGCAAATCTGATATCTTCTCTTGTACTTGTATTTGTAATCTGGTGGTGGTTTCTTCAATGGGCGAGGAAACCGACAGACTTGAAACCGGTTTTGTTTAATTTGGAAACGTAAAGTGTTTACCGACAGCATAAATACTGTACTTGCTGCAAAATAAATGTGGGTGCTTTGACCTTGAGTCATGATAAGGTTCAATGACCAACACGTATTCGTATTTAATTGCAGAGCGAGCCTATCACGGTGACTGGTGGAGAACTACTGAAGTTTCCTTGCGGACAGTTGAAAGATGGTCCTCCTGATTATGCTTCTATTCTACCTTAAAATATCAGGGAACTTATTACTGATAATCTGCCTTCAATGGTTCGTCACCTTTGTTCATCCAAAGTTTCGATGAAGTCTCCATTTTGCCACTTTCCTTTCTGGTAGTGGTAGCCTTGTGCTGCTACTTGGTGGGGTTAGGGTTGGGGGCGGGCAGGTGGATGAGCAAGAATTCTTTACAACGTGTGGTGGTCACCAAAGCATTTCTTACACAGCCTTCACAGTTCATTTTGAACCATCCTAAATACTTTTGGAACTGGCTCTCATATGCTGGACCAACACATTCATTTTTCACCGATAGTGGAAAGATCAAAGGGATTTTTTTATTATTATTGGAAAAAGTTAGATTTCTGCACGAGAAGTGAATTCAAATATTTTGATAAAATGTCAAAACGTCTGTTTAACGTTTTTGTTGCAGGTGTGTTTGTTTTGTAACATTCCACTCTTGAAGTTGATGAGCACTGTTCTGCACATGTACAACAACTGCCTTTTTTATATGCAGCAATGCTTGAGCATCGAAAAAGTTTTGTCTCTCGTTAAAATTCTTCAATTGAATTTAAATCTTTCTTCTTTTTATTCATGCCTTAAGGGGAAGCAAAATGAGAATGGTGTTGTCGAAGAAATCTCTATGGAATGGTCAATTGTCAAGAAATCGGTGTAATAGGTTTCTTTGGCTCGTTGAGATAGCGTACTTTCGCTGCTATGGTACCATTGCTGCTGCCAAAGAAGGTAATCGCCGTTGTCTGTGAAGCAACCAAAGATGAACGAGAGTCTGAAATGTCTCGTTTGTGTGATTACACATCGGAGCTATCGCACGCCATGCTCCCAATGTTGGCACGACTTTCTTGTGCATATTTTTGTTGAGATTTAAACTTTAAAAAAAATAAAATTGCAGTTTTACCAACAGCCTTTGGTCAACAGGGAACAGTAAATTTTGTTTATATCCACTTGACTTTGTTACTGAGGTTATCCCATCTAAAAAAGAAGTTTTTTTTTTGTTTGTTTTTTAGTTTTCTTTTTATTACTCGGAGTAGCTATTTCCTTGTGTTTGTTCGCTTGTTTTGATAAAGGAATTACAAACAATTGAGACCACTGTATCTTGGTGTCATGTCCTGCTTGCCTTGAGGAAGGATTTAAAATGATTAATTGGAACCCACAGTCACAAGCTTTCTAAAAAATAATAATAATAATTTCACCTGCACTTCTTAAGTATGTATGGCATTGGACTTTTTTGACCTGAATGGTGACAACATGTGGTGTCGATTCAATATGATATTCATGACATAGTGGATACATGGTACTATTTTCTTCAAAGGAACTGACTGTAGATCTTTGGAATTGGTCCCTGACCTGAGTATGGGTACCAATTCAATGGTCCCTAACCCGAACATCTTGGAGACACCATTTGGATCGATGTATAAATATTGTCGTGGCCAGGACAAATGAGTGATGTCCATTACCCCAACCCTAAGTCACACAGGCCCTGTCCAGAAATACATGGGGTGGTTCAAATTTGAAATGGACTGTTGTTTGTATTCACAAACCTTGAAAGACAATCACCATTCTGTGCAAATAATTGTTTGTAAATCTCAACAGACTTGACTTTTTGTTGATCAAAATTATCAGTATTATATGCTTTTCCATCCTCTTCGTTATCTTGTTTTCCTCAATCTTGATTTTCAGCACATGCATTAAAGCAGGGAATGCGATTATGGACAAATACCCTCAAATGATCGATTTTTTTTTTTTTTTAGTTGCAGTACTCTGATTTTTATAAAGTACAAGTTAAGTTACAACCACTCAAATGTTTTCAGTGTCCAACCCACCCAAACCTTTTGGCACAATCCTAATTGTGTTGTAATACTTCGACCTGAAAATAGAAATTCATGTGATATTGCATACCGAATCCACATGTAACCACCCCCTTCACTCGTGTAATGTGTGTTACCAAATGTTTTTTGGTGAATAATAAAAGTTTGCTGCAGATTTAATTTTTGCAGTCACTGCAGTTTTAAACACTTGAAAAACATCATGGTGGATTGGCGGAGGTCAGGAGCAAGGGAAGATGAACAATGTTAGATATAGTTTGAATTTTTTTTTTTCTTTGAGGAAGCCTTATCAAATAAGACTAAATATTGCACTTGAGTCATCAGGAGGAACCTGGATAGGATTTGGGTTTCAGCTGCTTCCCCTCTACCCTCAAACCCATGTAGGGGCAGCCAAGCGAGCCTTGGATATGTATATATTAAAAATCATTTTTGTAAGAATTCACATCACCATAGACACATAACAGAAAAGAAACTCAGGGTAAAAGAGAGGTAAAATAGAGGAAAAGGGAAAAGCAATAATTAGCACGAATAAAGAGAAATGTGAAAAAGTAGAAAAGCGTGAAGGAGAAAGGAACAAGGATCAAAGATGTCGGGAAGAACCCGGATGGATAGATTTGAGCAGTTATGTACGAGTTGTGCCTTTGCAGGGAGGCTTGGAGACAAAATGTTTTTTGGTTGTGCGTCCGTCTGTCCGTCCACCATCATTTTTGTGACCATGATAACTTATGAACCACTGAAAGGATTTCAACCAAACTTGGTACAAGTATGGACTGTATAACAAAGGTGAACTGTGATTAGGTTGTGGTTCAAAAATCAAAAATGATAATCTTTCAATTAAATTATTTTGCAGACCATAACTCAAGTTAGAAGCATCTGATATTTTCTCTTTTCTCAGAGGAATAAACATGCTAGTCTGACTTGGGTGTTGTCTTGCTTTTACATAAGTATATGCAGGAGGAGGCTATTCGGCCCAGAATGCTTGCACTACATCAATGCCAGACCAATTTCATCCATGAAACGATGCAATTTTATTGGGGGAGTGAGGAGAGGAATGTGGATAAGACAGTGGTACATCCAGGGGGGCAAAATAAAAAAGGGGAAATATAGTTATTTTCACAATAAAAAACAAGTTCGAATTGTGAACATACCCCGTGGGAGTTCATTTGTACAACTCTCAGGTGAGCGATAAAACGGACGACAGATAGTTTTGAAATTTGGTAAGATTTTCATTGCATCAGAAAAAGAAACCAGAACCCCTCACAAGAGTGAGGCTAGTTTCATATCATCATTTCCGACTTAATTTTGCGTTGGGCATCGCCCAGCACATTAAAAATATATTTTTTTTAAGAATATGGACAAATAGCCGTTTCTCGGCTCAAAGGGCCATAGTCTCACTTTGGGCTCAGTTACTGCCTGCAGAGAGAGCTCAAGAATATACCTGTCAAATTTTGTCCGGTTTCTTTCATGAATAACCGAGAAATAGCAATTTTAAGAAAATGGACCGAAAGGGCCGTTTCTCAGCCCAAAGGGCCGGAATCGCACTTTGGGATCAGGTAATGCCTGGGGAATGGTCTCTAGAATATACCTGTCAAGTTTGGTTCGGTTCCGTCCACTAAAAACCTAGAAATAACAATTTTAAGAAAATAGGCCAAAAGGGCAGGAATCGCACTTTGGGCTCAGTTAGTACCTGCACATAGGTGTCTAGTATATACCTGTCAATTTTCATCGAATTCTGTTCACGAATAATGGAGAAATAGACATTCAAATGAATTGTACACAATAAAAGAGAGAACGCGAGTGGCGCTTCGACCCCGTGGGGTGGAAGACCCCAGGTGTTAAAAATAGCGGGGCAACTTAGCTAAATATAGCATAACAATTGTGCATTTTGTGAGGAAAGCACCAAATTTGGCACACAAGCAGCCAATCATATTATGAACAGATTTGGATATTGGGCCATCTCAAATTCAGCCGCTGATGGCTGTGGCAGCCATTTTCCACTGCCATCAAAAATTTTGAGATGGCCCAATATCCAAATCTGTTCATAATATGATAGGTTACTAGTGTGCCAAATTTGGTGCTTTCCTCACAAAATGCACAATTGTTATGCTAAGTTGCCTCACTAAAAGCAGTTTTTATTTCAAATATTTTTTTGTTTTCGTTTTTTTCTTGTTTTTCGTGGGTTTTTTTTCTTTTTTTCTTTGGGGTGAGTGAAAGGGATTCTTGTGTGAGAAACGCATCAACCCCACACTTCCCCTTGACGAGAGCCCCCCATACACAATGCTCCGCTCACGCAAGCAATCCCCCATCCATACACGAGCTACCTAAATATCTAGCCAATATCCCCATAGCCTTCTATCTTAGGCCATGGGCCAGATATGGTCCACGTGCACCCACCCGCCCCCCCCCCCACAACCCTTCGACCCCATATTTTTTCTGAAGCCTTAGGGTCCCCTGAGCATAATTCATCTGGTAACAGTGAATAAACTGGGACTCACCATCCATTTTCCAACCATATCTGACGGTACCCTCAAAATGTCAACTTTTCTTCAGTTTCGCACATAAAAAATCTCCTGACTGATAAGATCTCTGCAGTTGCCCAATAAGCATTAACATTAACAAATTATATATCAAATGAAAGATTATCACATGCAGATTTTCAAAATAGAGTCAGCTGTCAAATTTAATAGCGTTATGTTTGTCCCAAGAAGTGATGAAGAGGAGTACCTCGCCTTTCCTTTTGACAACCCAGATTCAACTCAGATATCTGAAATAATAACGCATATTCATGCTCATTTTACCTGACACAAACAAATAAATATTTCTATGATATCACAAATTTTACTACCTTTCTATTGATACCAAAATTGTCCCACACCAACTAAAGATGTACCAGGTATTACGTCTTAAACATAAGTACATCACTGTTGCAACACCCAACATGTAGTCACCAGTAAGACATAAGACTCAGAAAATATTCCTTACTTCACATAAAGAATATAAATTATAAGTTTATTTAAGAAAAACAATTGAAACTTATTATATCATGTCCACAAAATGTCATTGTGCATGGATTACGCATAATATTCATTATCGCTGTCGTCATCACTCTCCAATGCCTGCTCTATATCATCAAATGCATCCATATCTGAATCCTCATCAGGTGTGACTGGAGCAATGTCAGCCAGTTGCTGTGGGAGGACATCTCCTTCATACCATAGAGGATCAAGGTTACCATCCTTTTCCTCCCAACCATGTCCCTGACTGGCCTGTGGTTGTGGAATATGCACGGTCTTCCAAATCCATACTTGGTGGTTTACTCTCCGAATGTGCTGGGTAAGAGCTCGCTTACAAGGCGGTAAGTTAGCCATATCCACATTCCCTGAAGGCACAAGACGACTTTGCCTGGCACAGAGCTCGTTTATACGAATGAGTCGCAGATCATCAACTTTTGACACCTTTGACGCTCTACCGTACATGGCACACGTGAAGGTGTCCAACTCATCAATGGGCTCATCAGGAATATCCCAAGCATCGCCCAGTTTCTCCAGAGTAGAGATATGTTTTGGAAAACGCAGAAGAGTTTTCACAAGTTTAAGTTTGCCAATTCCTCGGAAGGCACTAGTGGTGTCACAGCCACTATAAGCATGGAGTGCCATGAGAGCTGTGCGCTTTTCCTGGCCAAAATCTGTAGCTCGTTCACTGACATTTACCATCCTCTGCTTGTTGCCTTTGCCTGTGTCAAACAGGACAGTTGTACCATGAACAGAGGCAGCATAGTGTAATAGGATGAAAAATACATCTGAGTCTGGACTTTTCACTCGGACAAATTGATATTTTCTGAGTCGAGCATACTGAACATACAGTATCGTACGAGCGTCAGTTTCTTCCTGGGTTGATGTCAGCAGTGGTAGCTCCTCTCTAATTGTTGTTTGTCCATCAGTAGACGTGAGCAAATATGCGATGCCCTCACATACAAAGATCACTCGCCTTCCATGCAACCTTGATGCATAGTTATCACCACTCCAGAGCCTAAGCAGAAGTTTGATGAGCTGTATCTTGTTCTCATCATTTGACAGGAACAATTTCCAATCAGGTGGTCTCTTCGTGGCTTCACCTGAAAGTAAAAGCTTTTCTCCACAGCCCCGACGTCGCCTCTCCATCGACTTCACTGAATCAGGCAAATATTGATCAGTGCTAAATACCACATCTCCTGTTTTTCCAATGATATCAAACACTTTGTAAGAGATCTGACTAAAATTGCTTGGTATTTCTTTCAGGTAAAAGAAGCAAGCATTGCCATCATACAGAGTCAATGTTTCATTGGTTGGTGGTACATCAGCATCATTACAATCCTTGATCAGGTTTTGAAATGCCTTTGCTTTGTCAGTCTTAGCAAGATATCCATCAGCTGTCGCGATGCCGTATGGTACGGGAGTTAATGGATATGTCAACAGTTCTTTCATATCGACTTGTAAGCCCTGGTTTTGTGACTTTACAAAGAGTTGAAAGGCTACATTACCCTGTTGCTTGTACTGTATGACATTATTCTTGGTTGTCTTCATCTTAGATACCTTGTTCATGTCACTCAGAGTTTTGAGGTTCAGTGTCTTCACAGGCTCAAAGAAATCTTTACTATTCTTCAGTCGAGCTTCAATAAATTCATCCCGTGCTTTTTCACCAACAGCGTCAGCCTTTAGAACATCGTCTGAAACAGCATCAGATGCAGCACTTCCTGATGAGAGTATCAACAATTGATCATTTGTCTCTATATTGAAAGGATTAAGAAAACTTCCGATGGCATCTTTGGCCCTTTTCACCAACTTCTCTCCTTTTGTGACCTCTGTCGGACGTGTATCACGATGCTTTGTTCCCTCTCCACTGTCCAACATGTGAGCCATTCCAAGTGCAGCATCAACATAAAGAGACCTTGCATGTGTTGTCCTAACCCATCTCTGGTAGGCCTGGTAGTTGGTGAGTAGTCAAGATGTACCTGCTGCACTGGTTCCAGCACTACCATATGACTTAGTGTGCCTCATGAAGGTCTCCTCCATGGTTTTATCCATTGCACAACGATTGCCAGGGATAAAGGAGCGTGCAACACTGATAGCTCCTCTCTTGATCGGTGATACCGTCCCTGGGTGTGAGTTGTCTATATTAGCTATGAACACAGATAAATATGTCGGATACCTTGCATAGTTCTGTCCACCGAAACTGAAGAAGAGAGACATCATGCGAATGATGGATGCAGCATACAAAAGAAAGTTGTTTGTCTTTACGGCTTCAAGGTGTGATAGAATTAAACAGACATGGTCCATGTATGACAACCACAGCTGGGCAGTCTTCCCCAAACGTCCATTTGCGACTCCTTTTTTGAATTCTGCGTACTGCTCGATGAATTGGACAAAGGAATTGTCCATCAAGACAGCACTCAAAGTATCTTGGCTGCGGGAATCTACTAGAGCACGTAGCTTATCTGATGATTCATCAGAGAAGGACAAGAACAGATCATCGGTGCTTTTATCTTTGAGGTACTCCTCTATGAGCAATCTTTCAAGACATTCCAACATAATCTTGTGACAATGTAGAGCTCTGTCGTAGTGCCTCCTCAACATCACACCACCCAAAGATCCTCCACTGATTAGTCCTGCTTCGAGGAGACCATCTGCTAACCCAGACCCAGCCATCTTTTTGGCAATCATCTTCATACAAGCACATACGAGGTGGAATGTGCAAATTCGAATTATGTGGCTCTCATACTTGTCTGGTGAGTTCCACACTAATGGGTCGGCCTTCATGCAAACTCCCAAGTCAAATGTAGTAATGACATAAGGCTGTCCAACTTCTCTGGCCGCCTCTTCAGCAGCATGCAAGCATTCTTGTACAGTTTTGTACTCCGTTATGGGATGGTTAATGACTGGAATGTGGATATGGCTAACTTACCGCCTTGTAAGCGAGCTCTTAACCAGCACATTCGGAGAGTAAACCACCAAGTACGGATTTGGAAGACCGCGCATATTCCACAACCACAGATTCCGAAGACCAGTCAGGGACATGGTTAGGAGGAAAAGGATGGTAACCTTGATCCTCTGTGGTATGAAGGAGATGTCCTCCCATGGCAACTGGCTGACATTGCTGAAGTCACACCTGACGACACTGACTCTGATGAGGATTCAGATATGGATGCATTTGATGATATAGAGCAGGCATTGGAGAGTGATGACGACAGCGATAATGAATATTATGCGTAATCCATGCACAATAACATTTTGTGGACATGACATACATAATAAGTTTCAATTGTTTTTCTTAAATAAACATAATTTATATTCTTTATGTGAAGTAAGGCATATTTTCTCAGTCTTACGTCTTACTGGTGACAACATGTTGGGTGTTGCAACAGTGATGTACTTGTGTTTAAGACGTAATACCTGATACATCTTTAGTTGGTGTGGGACAATTTTGGTATCAATAGAAAGGTAGTAAAATTTGTGACATCATAGAAATATTTATTTGTTTGTGTCAGGTAAAATGAGCATGAATATGCGTTATTATTTCAGATATCTGAGTTGAATCTGGGTTGTCAAAAGGAAAGGCGAGGTACTCCTCTTCATCACTTCTTGGGACAAACATAACGCTATTAAATTTGACAGATGACTCTATTTTGAAAATCTGCATGTGATAATCTTTCATTTGATATGTAATTTGTTAATGTTAATGCTTATTGGGCAACTGCAGAGATCTTATCAGTCAGGAGATTTTTTATGTGCGAAACTGAAGAAAAGTTGACATTTTGAGGGTACCGTCAGATATGGTTGGAAAATGGATGGTGAGTCCAAGTTTATTCACTGTTACCAGATGAATTATGCTCAGGGGACCCTAAGGCTTTAGAAAAAATATGGGGTCGAAGGGTTGTGGGGGGGGGGGTGCACATGGACCATATCTGGCCCATGGCCTATCTCCAATACTTCCAGGTACCTATGCAATTCCAATTTAAACTTATCTGTTGTTTCTGCTACTACTACTTTTCCAAGGAGACATTCCATCCATTAACTACTCTCTGAGTGAAAGGCCCCTGCCTTTCAATGTATTCTTTTGCAGGTACATCAAGACATTCAGGTAGTGGACAAAAAGTGGAAACACCTAAGTAAATGAGGGACACCAAGTATATTGAAAACAAAGGCTTCCACACAGGTGTGGCGCATGTATTAATTATACATACAACATCCCAGCATTCTGAGGGGCACATCAACGATGCTGCACAAGCCCAATTGCCTATAAGTAATGGCTAACATGGCTGCAAGAGGAGACCTTAGTGACTGAGAGAAGGGGGATTTTTGGGGTGTGTTTGGCAGGAGCTTCAGTGACAGACAGCTCAACTTGCTGATGTTTCATGAGCAACGGTGTCTAAGGTGACGTCAGCATGGAACTATGAGGGAAACATAACCACGCACCGGCAGTTTGCCAAGCAACCACAAATGCCGATTGGCACGGCCAATCCAGACAGGGTTGCACTACTTTGCGTGATACCTCACCTGTGGACGGCTGGTCTCAGGAGTCGTTTGGGAGGGACCCAAGTTCTTCCTCCTCTCGTGGCAATCCTTGAACCCTGGATCTGCAACAAATTTGGTGCCGGGAGCGGGATTTGGTCCCCAAAAATTTGAGCGGGATGAGTGCACCCCCAATATTATTATAGTGGGGCAACTTAGCTAAATATAGCATAACAATTGTGCATTTTGTGAGGAAAGCACCAAATTTGGCACACTAGTAGCCTCTCATATTATGAACAGATTTGGATATTGGGCCATCTCAAATTCAGCCGCTGATGGCTGTGGCAGCCATTTTCCACTGCCATCAAAAATTTTGAGATGGCCCAATATCCAAATCTGTTCATAATATGATAGGCTACTAGTGTGCCAAATTTGGTGCTTTCCTCACAAAATGCACAATTGTTATGCTAAGTTGCCCTACTATAAGAGCTGGTTCGCTAGAATTTTAGTTCAAAAAGTAATTGTGTCGCTCTGTTCGACCAATGCGAGCAGATCCTCCAGGTGGGTTTTGATGAGCATGGTTTGTGGGGAGGAACCTATGGTACAGGGAATTGTATATGACAATGACATTGAGGGAGAGGGTGCAGTCGGGGCACCATGGAAATACCAACAGAGCTCAAAGACTTCCACCCCCGTTCCCTGGAAAACATTGCGCAGGATGACAGATCGGCATCACCATCGCAGTCCGGCAACGATCTGATGATGCTGTTCATGAGACAGATGATGGCAAAGATGGAGTTAGGGCTGGAGGTGATGGGCAACAAAATGGATGCAGGAGAGGTGTTGTCAAAGGTGATGGGTGATGGCTTAAGGCATGGCATCAAAGTGATGGGCAACAGACTGGAACCAATGGGCAACAAACTGGATGTGGGACAGGAAGCGTTGAAGGCAATGGGTGATGATGTGGCATTGAAATTTCAAGCTCTACGGGATGAGGTGAATAGAGTAAGGAGGTGTGTGGACGGTGTCCGGGAAGAGATGAAGGCGGGTCAGGCCAAAATGACAGATAAAATATAGATTGAGATAAAAGGAGTTAAGGAAGGGCAGGAATAACTAAGAATAGAAATAGGAGGTAATACAGAGGTGATAAAATAATTGAAAAAGGCCCAGAAAGAAACCAAGGGGTAATTAATAGCAATCAAGAAGGAATGTAAGGTGAGACACAACAAGGTGACCCAGAAAGTAGAGATGGGACAAATGATAGAAACAAAAGAACGACAAATAAAGGAACGTATAGTGACGAGGGAACGGAAAATAAAAGACTATAGGAGACACGAAAGTAATTCTAGAAGAGGAACTTGAGGGGGCCAAGCGGGAGATAATAAAGATAAGAGACGAGATAGATAACGTGAAGGAAGAACAAGTGGAGACGGTGGAGGGGGTAAAGCAAATGAAGGCAGAATTGATGGAATGTGTTGAAACAAGGCTTAAAGATCAAGATAATGCATTGCAGGTGGAGAGGATACCTTGACTGGACTCATTCCTGGTTCACCTTGAGGTCTCATAATACGGTGTGAGCTGCCATGGGTGCATGGTGCAAATGGGTGTGTGTCGAGCTTGGGGGGAATAAAGGACCTGTGGTTTCTTGGAGTGATGAGAGGCATGGATGTGCAGAAAACGAGTTTGATGGAGTGCATACCTGGAACGATTGGTGTGGAATTCAAGAGTGTGGGACATGCACCGACACAGACAGGAGTACGTGTTAGCTTGATTGACGGGAAGAGTGCCCTCCACGAGCAACAAATTAAGCGTGTGGATGTGTTCTGGTCTGGAGCGTGGAAAAGTTATCATGAATTTGGAATCCACGCCGGGCCCCACGAGGCTCGGTGTGCAAATCACGGCACATCCGGGAGCGTGTACAATCTGCTTGGCAAACCGCCCAAGTGCGGATGATTGCTTGGTTTCACGACGAACATAGAGGGGCCGGCGTGTAAACCATCCCCTGCTTCCAAAATATGTTGCAGATCCGGGGTTCGAGGCTTGCTAGGAGGGGAAGCACTTGGGTCCATTCCGAACGCCCGGTCCTGAGGCCGCCAGACACAGATAACTACGTGCACTGGCAGGCTGCTAAGCAACCACGAATGCCGATTGGCACAGCCAATCCGAGCAGGGTTATATTACTTCGCATGACACCTCACCTGTGGACGGCCGGCTAATCGGGGTCAGTCCCTCAGTGCACACTCGGATTAGTGTCGAGCCTTACAGTGAGTATGCGTTGGCTGACGAAGCAAATTATTGGGACAAAACGTCCCATATACCCTTACTTGTGCACTGTGTCGGACCAATCAAGGAAAATACAACCCAGACAGATTGGAAATAGCAACAAACAATTATATATATTACAAACACACAAGCAAGTAATCATTTAAAAGCAAGTGTTTTTCAGGAAGTAAGCAAAAAGGCACAAAAGAGCAGATTTAACCATAAACACGTACTCTTCTTCAATCTTACTTAAACAAAAGACTTGGCCATCTTTCACACAGGGGTGAGGAATAAAACAAGGACTTGAAAATAAAATAAAAGGAAAGCACTCTCTGTCTCTGTCTCTGTCTCTGTCTCTGTCTCTGTCTCTGTCTCTGTCTCTGTCTCTCTCTCCACAAATATCCAGGAGAATGTGAAGGAAAATGAATGGGGAAGATTGGCAGTGGCGATATGAAGTGATGGGGACACTCAGCCACATCCCTGAGGTGTCCATACTCAGTAGGAGAGTCCTCTGGCATCCCAGATATGCGAGCTAGATGTCCGACTCGCCCTCCTCTGCCACGGATTCTTCCTCCTCAGACCCCGTTAATGAGGTGCCGCCATTCACCCTCGCCGTCCTTCGTGGCTGACAGGATCGAGAGGGCAGGACGACGCTCATGGAAAGAGTATTCTTTTCCCACAGAAGCTCAACACCAACTGCTCGTAAAACTTTCCTTTCTTTTTCCCTCACGTTCCCTCACGAGCTTTCTCAGTCTTCGAGTCTTCTACTCAGGTGAACTTGTCGCGTGTGTTTCTCCTTTCTGCTTTTTCTTCTGCTTCTTGCCTTTTGCTTCTCCCTTTTCTGCTTTCTGATCTGTCTGCTCAGGAGCGCTTTACGTCCCTGCCCGTGCGAGCCCATACCGTTTGCTTCTCTTCCCCTTTCTGAGTCTTCTTCACATCAGCTTTCTTCCCCTCCTCTCACTAGCCTTCCCCTCCCATTGGTCCACAGCCAATGGGAGTGGGTGCATGGCATCACGTGTAAATTGCCACGCCATTCTGAGGGAATTTTCAACGAAGCCCCTGCCCCGCCCTTTACGCACCCAAAGCTGCAAAAAGCACCCAGCCTCTTCCTCCACCAAAAAACGCCAAGTTGCACTGTACCATGCCAACGGGAAGAGCCACACCTCACAGGCCACAACGAGCACAAAGCGCCATGAACATGCATGTGACACGTGACACGAATATGCATGCAAGAGCACCCTATGGGTTACCGCGCACTGTTGAAAGGATGTTTGATGGAGGGGAGATTATTTGTGGACTGTTGAAATGGGCCGATGGCGTAATGGAGGGAAGATTGAACAGAACGATGGCCTGAAGGAAGAAATATTGAAAGTACATTGAGGGGGAGGTGGGAAAGATACCAGGACAAATACAGTCAAGCCAACGCATGTTCCCCAAACATCTATTTGACAAGGGACCAAGGACTATCTATACAACGACGCAATGAAATAACTGATTCTCGGGTCATCTACACGTCCATGTATGCTCTCCCCCTGAGGTATATTTTCTAAAACCATAACAATATAGGATCCTGAGTTCAAATCCCACTTTCTGTTGAATTAATACCAGGTGGGGTTGACTCTGCCTGTCATCCTTCCGAGGTCGGCAAAATGAGTGCCATCTTGCTGGTATCCTGTGTAGGAGTGGCGACCCATCCAGGATTGTGCCCAATAGCCAAGGAGACTGCTTTGGTAGCACCAACGCTCTGCACAGAGTATGATCCCGATGGATGGATAACAATATATACAGTGTGTATGTATATATATATATATATATATATATATATATATATATATATATATATATATATATATATATATATATATATATATATATATATACATATTTGTACCGAGACACCAGTTGTCACTCAGGTGGATTAATCCCCGGTTGTCCTCGGTAGAGCCGGACCTGGGGCCACCACTCACAATTAATGTTATGGTACAATGGGTTGTTTTAAAACCACGAACGCCACCCAGTCAACCACGAGTTCCAGTGTCCGCCGTCTAATTATTCCATTTAACTGGAGGTCACACGGTTACCTGAGCGGGGAGCGCGCCCTTGGCAAAGCACCAATGTTATCTTGATTAGATTTTAATTAGGGCGGCCGAGCGTTTTAACCGCTGGTGCGTGCCAACGATTTTTTGGTCAAATCTGTGGTAATTACCTCCCAGTCTATCTCGGTTCCAACAATGCTCAACAAATGGAAGGAAAGGACAAACACGGACAGGTTGGAAATCGACAAATAATTTTTATAATAATAAAATTAATTAATAAAAAGAACTTTATATTTGCTGAGGTAAATAAAGAATGAATTTCAAAGCAAAATCAATCAAAATGCCAGGAAAGAGACAAAGAGCAGATGCTTATCGGGGATTGACTTATTTACAGCTAAACATAGACAAGGGTACCTAGCAGATCATTCGGTGGAGGGGAGGGGGAGAATCGTCTCGCTCACCAGAAAGTCGTCAGTGAAGCGAAAACGTCCTGAAATGCGTGCGTGCGTGTCACGTCCGTCGCCAGCACCCAGCTTTGCCGTGCACCATCTCGCGGGGCAGCCTTGAATGCCAGTCGAAGTCTGGAGGGCACTGAGATCGTCCGTCGTGAGTTTCGACCCTTGTGTTGTTGGTGATCGATCTGTGCCTCACTTGTTGGCGGTGCTGCTCACACCCACACGCACACCACACACTCGCTTGCCAAAGCACTGGGAAGGGTGAATTGTCTCGTTGGTGCTGGTCAGACACCCGCCTCTTGCTCGCTTCTCTTACCCTTTGCTTTCTCCTCTCTCCTTTCGCTTTTCTCTCCAGAACGTTTTTAGCCCCTCCTTTCACTTTTCTCTCCTCATACTTTTCTCTTCAGACTTTTTCTCTCCTCTTTTCTCCTCACGCTATTCTCTCCTCAGAACATACCTCTCGCTCCTTTTTATATTCCCGGACCATCTCCGTGGGGTGCCGTCCGCCCCAAGATCACCCTGCCCCACTGGGGCACGGTTACCATGACGACCCGCGCACTCTCAAAAAGGCGGGCGTCGGAGCTCATGAAAGATTGCTACTGAGGAAAAATGAGAGGGGCTTCAGAGCTCGTGAAAGAAATGTGTGTGAACGTATCTGTTGTAAAGAAAAAAGCTTCCCATAAGAGAGGAGATCTATCCTTTACCCTTCTCAACGCATCACATTTAAGATCCCATTAGACATGGGGATGGGGCTAATCTGAACATGCATTTCAGGAAATAACTGTCTGAGGATCTGTATGTGTGGATGCATTCATCAGACTGGATTCTGAAATCCATAACAATACAGTATGTTGTTGCGGGCCGGGGGACGGGTGAGAAGACTACCGGGAGGAAGCTATCTTGGGTTCCCAACCAGACTCCCCGGAATTGTAGGCCGTCGCACACGGATAATTCCGTGACGCGGTGGGTCGCTAACCGACCGTGGATGCGAATAACTCAACCGCGTGACCTAGGGTCCTCGCGTCTATGGGTTAACCGGGTTACCTAATTAATCACGTGATTTAATTACCGGGGAACACGCCCTTGGTATGCCTTGTCCGAAATGGATCACTTTACCGGACCGATGCAGCCGAGCGACACTGCCAAGGACGTACCGGCTAAAAGGAAAGGATCGTTGGGAATAAAGTCCTGGCTAAACTAGGATTCGGACCACATTCGATCAATGAAAGAACAGACAAAAACGAGCTGGGAACATTTCCAATAATAATTTATTTACAAGCAGGTGAGGAAAGATATGTGGAACAGTGAATAGTAGTTTTATTGTTGTGTGTAATGCAGGGATAGGAAGAAATGTGAGGTGCAACAATGTACAGGCAACTTTCAAAAGCAGACACAGAGCAGACTTAACTCGAAATAATAATCATCTGCAATCTTAACTTACGAGGACAGGTGCCATGACACACACACACACACACACACACACACACACACACACACACACACACACACACACACACACACACACACACACACACTCACACACACACACCTCTCTCTCACACTCACACACACACACACACACACACCTATCTCTCTCACATACACCCCTCCCCCTCTCTCGCACACACCCCTCTCTCTCACACACACCCCTCCCTCTCTCACACACCCCTCTCTTTCACACACACCCCTCTCTCTTTCTCACACACCCCTCTCTCTCTCACACACACCCCTCCCTCTCTCTCGCACACACCCCTCCCTCTCTCACACACACCCCTCCCTCTCTCACACACACCCCTCTCTCTCTCACACACACCTCTCTCTCTCACACACACCCCTCTCTCTCACACACACCCCTCTCTCTCACACACCCCTCTCTCTCTCACACACACTCCTCTCTCTCACACACACCTCTCTCTCACACACACCTCTCTCACACACACCCCTCTCTCTCTCTCTCTCACACACCCCTCTCACTCACACACTTCTCTCTCTCTCTCTCTCTCTCTCTCTCTCTCTCTCTCTCTCTCTCTCTCTCTCTCTCTCTCTCTCTCTCTCTCTCTCTCTCTCTCTCTCTCTCTCCCTCTCCCTCTCCCTCTCCCTCTCCCTCTCTCCCTCTCTCCTTCTCTCCCTCTCCCTCCCTCTCTCTCGCCCTCTCTCTCACCCTCTCTCTCGCCCCTGCTGGCTGTTGGTTCGTCGTGTGTACTATCGTGGCGGCTGCTCACTTCGCGTCGTGAGGGCCCGTCCTCCGTTGTGCCGGTTTGTGTTTCCCCTTTCCCTATTTCATCCCTCTGTGCTCGTGTTTATTGTTTGTGAGTTTTTCCCTTGTTTTTTTTGTTTGTGTTTTTCCCGTGTTTTTTTTTGTTTGTGAGTTTTTCCCGTGTTTTTTGTTTGTGAGTTTTTCCCGTGTTTTTTTTTTGTTTGTGAGTTTTTCCCGTGTTTTTTTTTGTTTGTGAGTTTTTCCCGTGTTCTTTGTTTGTGAGTTTTTCCCGTGTTTTTTTTTTGTTTGTGTTTTTCCCGTTTTTTTTTGTTTGTGTTTTTCCCATGTTTTTTTTTGTTTGTGAGTTTTTCCTGTGTTTTTTGTTTGTGAGTTTTTCCTGTGTTTTTTTTTTGTTTGTGAGTTTTTCCCTTGTTTTTTTTTTGTTTGTGTTTTTCCCGTGTTTTTTTTGTTTGTGAGTTTTTCCCGTGTTTTTTTTTTGTTTGTGAGTTTTTCCCGTCTTTTTTTTTTTTGTGAGTTTTTTCGGTTTTTTTTTTGTTTGTGAGTTTTTTCCCGTGTTTTTTGTTTGTGAGTTTTTCCCGTGTTTTTTTTTGTTTGTGAGTTTTTCCCGTGTTTTTTTTTTGTTTGTGTTTTTCCCGTGTTTTTTTTTGTTTGTGAGTTTTTCCCCTGTTTTTTTGTTTGTGAGTTTTTCCCGTGTTTTTTTTTGTTTGTGAGTTTTTTCCGTGTTTTTTGTTTGTGAGTTTTTTCCGTGTTTTTTGTTTGTGAGTTTTTCCCGTTTTTTTTTTTGTTTGTGAGTTTTTCCCGTGTTTTTTGTTTGTGAGTTTTTCCCGTGTTTTTTGTTTGTTTTTCCCGTGTTTTTTTTTGTTTGTGAGTTTTTCCCGTGTTTTTTTTGTTTGTGAGTTTTTCCCGTGTTTTTTGTTTGTGAGTTTTTCCCGTGTTTTTTTTTTTGTTTGTGAGTTTTTCCCGTGTTTTTTTTTTGTTTGTGTTTTTCCCGTGTTTTTTTTGTTTGTGAGTTTTTCCCGTGTTTTTTTTTGTTTGTGAGTTTTTCCCGTGTTTTTTGTTTGTGTTTTTCCCGTGTTTTTTTGTTTGGGAGTTTTTCCCGTGTTTTTTGTTTGGGAGTTTTTCCCGTGTTTTTATTGTTTGTGAGTTTTTCCTGTGTTTTTTTGTTTGTGAGTTTTTCCCGTGTTTTTTGTTTGTGTTTTTCCCGTGTTTTTTTTGTTTGTGAGTTTTCCACTGTTTTTTTGTTTGTGAGTTTTTCCCGTGTTTTTTGTTTGTGAGTTTTTCCTGTGTTTTTTTGTTTGTGAGTTTTTTCCGTGTTTTTTTGTTTGTGAGTTTTTCCCGTGTTTTTTTTGTTTGTGAGTTTTTCCCGTGTTTTTTTGTTTGTGAGTTTTTCCCGTGTTTTTTGTTTGTGAGTTTTTCCCGTGTTTTTTTTGTTTGTGAGTTTTTCCCGTGTTTTTTTTGTTTGTGAGTTTTTCCCGTGTTTTTTTTTGTTTGTGTTTTTCCCGTATTTTTTTTGTTTGTGAGTTTTTCCCGTGTTTTTTTTTTGTGAGTTTTTCCCGTGTTTTTTTTTTTTGTGAGTTTTTCCCGTGTTTTTTTTTTTGTGAGTTTTTCCCGTGTTTTTTTGTTTGTGAGTTTTTCCCGTGTTTTTTTGTTTGTGAGTTTTTCCCGTGTTTTTTTGTTTGTGAGTTTTTCCCGTGTTTTTTTGTTTGTGTTTTTCCCGTGTTTTTTTGTTTGTGAGTTTTTCCCGTGTTTTTTTGTTTGTGAGTTTTTCCCGTGTTTTTTTTGTTTGTGAGTTTTTCCCGTGTTTTTTTTGTTTGTGAGTTTTTCCCGTGTTTTTTTTGTTTGTGAGTTTTTCCCGTGTTTTTTTGTTTGTGAGTTTTTCCCGTGTTTTTTTGTTTGTGAGTTTTTCCCGTGTTTCCCTTCTGTGTGGAGGAGAGAGAGAGAGAGCTCGTCCCGGGGCTAGTCAGGGTATCGCCTGTTTTTGGGCGGTGCCCTGTTAGTCCATTCATTATTTAAAAGCCTTTCACTTTAAACCTGCTTTATTTTGGTTTTTATTTCTCTTGCCTTTCCTTATTTTGTTTAGTTCGCGCCCACTTTCCCCAATTTTGGTAAAGTAGGAGTGTATTTTTAACTTCCTCTTCCTCAGTGAGGAAGACGACGAGCGTGGCGTCTTGGTTGTAACATGGCGGCGGCTCGCTCGCAGCACGATGCTGCTTTCGAGGGACGTACTCGTAACAACGCTCTAATTTGTGTCCCCCCCCCCCCCCGACAGTGTTCTTACTGAGGAGATTGTTTTGGCCGTCGGAGACGTTGTCGGTGTTGAGCATGTCCGTGCTGCGTCACGCATGAATCAGAAGGTCGTGGTGTTCGTCTCCGATGTTCGTCTTGTTCACGACGTCGTGAGTTCTGGGTTTACCACACACAGTGGTCACTTTGTTATGGCCTCCCCGATGGATGTCCTGGCAATGAAAATAATCGTCTCTAACGTTCCTCCTTTCGTGTCGAATCAACAACTTGTCTCTGTGTTGTCTCGTTACGGGAAAATTGTGTCAAAGATCTTGATGATCCCCCTCGGGTGCCGCCATGACAAGGCAGAGCACGTGATGAGCTTTCGGCGGCAACTTTACATGGTGCTGCCGGACCGTGGGGAGGACACGAGTTTGAAGGTTTCGTTTAAGATTAAAATTGATAATTATGATTACCAAGTGTGGGCTTCATCAGCGACTTTAACATGTTTTCTTTGTGGAACCTTTGGCCATTTAAAAAGATTTTGTCCAAAAGCTTCTTGTTCGAAGTGTGGGGAATTGGGACACATTGATCTCGATTGTGAAACGGTTAACGACCCACAACCTCGTCTGGTGGAGGAGGTGATGCCCAGTGAACCCAACGTTCCCGCTCATACTGTTCCCTTACATAGTGAGGACGGAAAGGATGATTTTGTCACAGTGTCAAAAAAACGGAGATCGTCTGCTCCTCGTGACCCCACGAGCTCTCCCAAGGTAGTCGTGCTGGATACGGTTGTTCCGGTAACTGAGGAATCTCATGGGAATGAAAAAAAGGATGGAATGGTTTCCGATAACGAGAATGTATTTCAAAGTGTACAGTGTGGTCTGGGTCCTTCAAATGGCGGTGAAGTGTCTCTTGGTGTTGCTGAACCGTGTGTAGAATGTCGGGAGGTATCAGCACTCGGTTTTCCTGAGACAGACCCAAAGAGTGTTGCGGCTCCATGTGATGTTCCCGCCCAAACAAATGATCAACATTTAGTTTGTGAGGCCTCGGTAGAGGTGCCTGATGTAGTTGTACAAGATGGTGGATTAGAGACCCCATCTCATGTTGATGAAAGTGTTAAACAGGACTCACAAAGTACCACCGTGCATCACTTGGTACCCCTGTTAGACGTGTTTGTAAAGGTCCAGGGTGATACTTACGAACCTCGTGGAAGTTTATCTGGGCTGTCTGCTTCAGATGATGATGACATGGAGGTGACTGATCTGTCACAGTCATCATCTGATCATTTACAGATATCTCCCCAGGTTATTGTATCCTTTCTAAATGAGACGTTTGGGCAGCGGAATGTCATCATTCATCAACATTTTCCTGACTTCCTTTCCTTCATGCAGACTGCAAAGTGTATAATTAGGAACTCTAAAGATTTTGAAATAACTAAACCACAAATTCACAGACTGAGGAAGTTGATTACAAAAGCAGGGTTAGAATGTTCTCAGCAGCTGCCACACCCCCCTGATACGGGATGAAAAGGAAGGAAGTGATTTTTGGCACCTTAAACATGAATGGGGTTTGGTGCTCACCATTTGCGTGGGATCCAAGTTAAAAACTTGTTGCTTCGGAAACATGTGGATGTGTGTTTGTTGCAAGAAACGCACATAACAGAGACGTCACAGTCTGACTGGCTCTGCCTGAACAAGGGGCTTTGTTTCTTTAGTAATTTGTCTTCTGTCTCGGCGGGTGTTGCCTTTCTGCTTCGTCCAGGTTTTGTTCCTGACTCGTATCGTTTCCTTGAAATAGTGAAAGGACACTTGGCGTCATTAGAGTTCGTGTATCAAGGGTTTCACCTCACCCTAGTTAATGTCTCTGCTCCTAGTGAGAGTGGGGCTCGTAAAGATTTTTTTACACATCTGGCTAATTACTTCCATACTTTAGTCTTTGATCACTGTATTTGTATCGGAAGAGATTTCAATTGCACGTTTGAACCTAATTTAGATAGGAATACACCAGAACCACATCCTGAATCTCATAAACACATATCTTGTTGTTTTTCATCACTTGGTCTACTCGATGCTTGGCGCACGCAGCACCGTACAGCATCTCAGTATACATGGTGCTGGTGTGCTAATGGGCTGATAACACTTGCAAGGCTGGATAGATGGTACATTAACTCTACTTTTAGAAATGTCCTCATGTCTTGCAACATCTTTCCTTCCATTTTCTCTGATCATAACTTGGTCGTGCTTGGTTTATCCTCTTCTCAGTTACCGCAAAAAAGTGCGTATTGGACCTTGAATACCAACCTGTTGGAGGATTGTTTTTTTACTGACGCTTTTCGTAGGTTTTGGGAAAAACTTATCCAAAGTAAACCTTCCTATGCTTCTATCCAGTTATGGTGGGACAACGCGAAAGCTCAAATTCATGTTTTCTGTCAATGTTACAAGTCCTTTTCCACGAGCAAGAATAAAATTGCTGTTTCACTCTTGGAAACTGAGATTTTGCAGTTGGAGGAAGACCTGGCTAAAGCTCAAAATGACAAAAAGCTTCGGCAATTATTAGAAAAAAAGAGCTTATCTCAGAGAATTGATTCATTAAAAAGTCATGGGGATGTCAGTTCGACTCAGAATCCAAAATGTGAAGATTTCTGACACCCCAAATATAGGTTTTTCCAGTTAGAAGGGGTTAAGAAATCCCAAAGGCAGATTTTCTCCTTGTTGGATGTTCAAGGCACTATTACACAAAATGAAAGTGATGTTAGAAGACTTGTGAAAAATTATTTTTCTGATTTATTTGCAAAGGAATCTGTGTTTAAAGATTGTGTTGATGAGATGACAAATCATGTTCCTTCTTTGAGTTGTGGTCAGCATCAAGCTCTTGAAAAGCTGCTTACCCTGGAGGAACTCAGCATGGCTCTGAACAGCTTTGAACGTGGAAGAGCCCCTGGAATCGACGGACTTCCAGTGGAATTTTTTACCGCATTTTCAGACATCTTAGGTCCAGAAGTACTGTTGGTTCTGCAAGAAAGTTTACTTTCTGGCATACTGCCTCTCAGCTGTCGAAGAGCGGTGGTTTGTCTTCTCCCAAAAAGCGACGATCTCCGCCAAATCAAGAACTGGTGCCCCATCTCATTACTATGTTCTGACTACAAACTCTCTTCCAAATTGTTGGCCAATCAGCCAAAACTTGTCGTCGGGACTCTCGTTTTATTTATCATGACCAGAGCTACTGTGTTCCAGGGAGATCAATCTCTGATATCATCTTTTTAGTTAGAGATTTGATTGATTGTGGTTTTAAGGAGGAAGGGAGGGGGGGGGGTTGGTTTGATTTTCCTTGATGTCAAAAAGGCTTTTGATAGCATTGATCACTTTTATATGTTTCATGTGTTGCAAAAGTTTGGTCTGGGTGAAAGGTTCATTAGTTTTGTCAAGTTGTTATACAACAATATATCTAGTTTGTGTAAGGTAAACGATGGTCTCTGTTCTCCCATTCAGGTTCAGAGGGGTGTTCGGCAAGGCTGTCCATTGTCAGGTTTACTGTATAGCCTTTCTCTTGAGCCATTACTAATTAATCTTAGGAACTCTCTTTCTGGCTTTGTACCGTCACCAGAAGAACACCCTATCG
Source organism: Eptatretus burgeri (assembly GCF_056783735.1). Classification (NCBI taxonomy): domain Eukaryota; kingdom Metazoa; phylum Chordata; class Myxini; order Myxiniformes; family Myxinidae; genus Eptatretus; species Eptatretus burgeri. The sequence continues at coordinate 79,502,863 of NC_140965.1, forward strand.
TTGTGTCTGCATATGCTGATGATGTCTGTATAGTAATTAAAAATGATCAGGATCTAACCACTCTCCTTGGATCTTTACATAAGTTTCATCTTGCTTCACATTTGCAGTGTAATTGGCAAAAGAGTCAAGCTATGTGAGTGTCCTCAGCTCAATGTACGTCCGGTTGGCTTCCCTTAGTGCCACCGCAGTCTCTTCCAAAAGATCTAAAGTGGACGAGAGAGTGGGTGAAATACTTAGGTGTTTATCTTGGCCCTCAACAGTCCTCCCTTATTAACTGGGAAGGAGTGGTAGATCACATAACCAAACGTCTCAACAAATGGAAAAGGTTCCTTCCGCAAATGCCTTTCAGAGGTCGTATACTAATTATTAATACTTTAGCTACCTCTGTCTTGTGGCACAAATTCATCTGTTTACAGCCACCAGACAGCTTGCTTCAAGAGATTCAACAGATACTGGCTATTTTTTTCTGGAATGGTTATCATTGGTTGCGGTCAGATTTACTCTGTCGCCCCTTTTCTGATGGTGGCCAAGGGCTCATTGACATAAAGTGTCGTTTGATGGCCTTTCGGCTGAAGTCGATACAACGAGTGATCAATGTGGAAAAACTGCCATGGCGCCCTGTAGCACAACGAATATTGAGACAAGCTGGATTGCTCGGCTACGGCCTTGAGTTGTTCCTAATTGAGTCAAAAAATATTGACACATCTCACCTTCCTCTGTTTTACCAGAGTCTGTTGAATGCTTGGCAAGCAGTCGTGGTGACCCGCCAGATGGATTTCTATGATATTAAAATGTTTGTGGGAGAACCTCTATTCCTCAACCCACTCTTTCCCAATAGTCCCAAAAGCCATTGCTTTTTACAAAACTGCATTTCAGTTGGTATCAAAAATGTTTAGCATCTTCGCGACACATCCAATTGTTGCTGGAAATCGGTTAAAGAAATTGCTGAAATCACTGGCACCAGGTCGTTAAGAGCCGTCGGTAAAGTACTTGTAGATGTCATCCATACATCCTTTAAACTTGGGTTGCATTGGAGTACGGAGATCCAATGGACACCTGATAAGCCTTCACTTCCGAGCTTACTTGTCCAATTCGCTGGGGTTACTCCATCTCCAGTCAGTATTGCTTCCTGTTTATGTAGTAATCTTGACTGTAAATCTATTTATCGTTTTGTCTTTCGGTTATCTATCTATAATTCCAGCAATGTGTGTGTGTGTGTGTCTGTCTGTCTGTGTGTCTGTGTGTCTGTCTGTCTGTCTGTCTGTCTGTCTGTGTGTCTGTGTGTCTGTGTGTCTGTGTGTCTGTGTGTCTGTGTGTTTCTGTGACCGCTGTTTCTCGACAACCGCTGGTCCGATCTAATTGAAACTTGCCAGATATATTGCTGGGGACCTGAGGATGTACCTTTTCAAGGTTTGATATTAATCAGACAAGTGGCCTACCGTTTATCGGTGATTTAGCTTCTTCCTTATACTCTTTTTTTTTTTTTTTTTCTCCTTATACTTTCATTCTTTATTTTATTTTACCTTCGCCTGCGAATTCTGCTCGTGACAGGTCTTTGCTTCCTTTGTTTTCAGCTATGGCGAACAGTTGTTTGCAGAATAGCATTTACGAGTCACTTACTCGCAAGAATGCGGTGATAGTTAGTCCACCCGACGGGGTTCGGGTCGAGGACGTCGTGATGGGGTTGGGAGAACTCGTTGGTTTCGAAAATGTGTTAGCAGCTTCAAAGATGAACCAACGAGTTGTTGTTTTTCTTTCCGAGGAGCGCGACGTCGCTCAGGCGGTTGAAACCGGTTTGTCTTTACCGCCAGATATTTTTGTTAGCGTTAGCATATTGGACTCACCGGCGGTGAAAATCACTTTATCAAATTTGCCACCTTTCGTTAAAAGCGAACACATCTTGTCCGTTTTAAAACAGTTTGGCACGGTGGTGTCAAAAATCTCCATGATTCCTTTTCGTTTGCGTTCGGATTCCACAGTCCGCCATATCATGTCCTTCCGGCGGCACTGTTACATGGTGTTAAAAAAACAATGTTCAATCGCTCAATGCCTCAGCTACGTTGGTTGTTGAAAATCGAAATTACCGAATGTACATTGCAACAGAGACAATGACGTGTTTCACGTGTGGTGCCTTTGGACATTTAAAAGGTGCTTGCCCGAAGTATATATCCGGTGGCACATCTAGACAGTTAGGAACAAACGCCGATCCTAGTGGCACATCTAGAGTCGATATTAGTAATAATAATGGCGCGTCTGCAACGGGAGATCGACCTTCACATTCGAGCGCAGAAACCAATAATTCCCCGGCTGATGACGCCGGTTTTATCACCGTGTCCTCCAAAAGGAATTATAAAAGAGGAAGCAGAAGTGAGGACACACAGGCGAGCTGTTCGAAAAAGATAGCGCCGTCGAATGAACGCAATGTTTCTATCCTAGAAACAGAAGCTCCTGCAGCTGGTCCTCTGCTGCAGAATAGGTTCAGTGTGTTCGCTGAAAAGGGAGGAGACGTTTCCGTTCATTCCTCTCACAAATAAGGACCGAGCACAACGCCCCAAGATGTTGTGGTCACCACTCCGGTCACTGACATTAAAATCAAGAACCACAAACCTGCTCTCGTCGCGCGCCCTGCTGAGGACGAAGTGTCTGAGGTGATGGAGGAGGAAGAAGTAACAGCCCCAGAGGGAGAGTGCGAAGCCTCCGATACAAAAACGGTAATCCCTGTTACGGTTTTTAAAACTCCCGCTGTGGAAACCGCTCCACCTTTAGCAGAAGACGATTTTCCCGTTGTGAGAGCATCGACTTCAGTGTGTGAGGAGAAAAATAAAAACCATTCGGATTACGACTCAGATGGGGCCTTGTCGTTTGCCTCTAGTGCCTGTAGCGAGGTCTGGAATGACCCAGCAATAGCCAAGGAACTGGAGGGTGATGATGATTTATCACCCATGGAAATTCTCCAGTTTCTTCAGGACACTTTTCGAAAGAACAACGTTAAGATTATCACCTTCTTCCCGAACCTGTCTGGCTTTATAACCTCTTCAAGACGTCTCCTCCTCAAGGCTGAACAACTTGGTGTGACTGAGTCACAAGTATTTCGCCTTAGGAAGTGTGTATTGAAAGCTCGGAAAGAGCTACAAGCACGACCCAACTTCCCTTCACCTGATAATCCCTCCCGACCTACACCATGACCTTTTCTGTTGTAACTTTAAATATAAATGGGGGACGTTCACCCCTGCGCAAAGCTCAGGTAAAGTTGCTTGTCGAGCAAAAACATTTTGATGTTGTTCTTTTGCAAGAGACAAGATGTAGCTCTTCGTGCTCGAGCGATGGACTCGCATCATGGAAGTTCTTTAGTAGCTTGACCTGTCCTAGTGCTGGAGTGGCTATTTATTTAAATCCCTCTTTTGTCCTAAAAATGTCACTTTTAAGGAGATTATTAAAGGGAATTTAGTTTCAGTTAATTTCCTTTATAATCGTTATAAACACACTTTAATAAATGTATATTCACCTAGTACGAGCACAGAAAGACTAGTTTTCTTCACACAGTTGGAATTGTTTCTCACACACCTTGATTTTGATGGTCTTGTTTGTCTGTGTGGGGACTTTAATTGCACATTGTATCCCACCCTTGATCGTAATGGAGAAGAGCCCCACCCACCAAGTACGGCACCCTTAAAGAGGGCTTTGTCCAAATTCTCCCTTATGGATGTATGGAGACTCCAGAACCCATCTGCACGACAATACACGTGGTGCCGATGTGCAAATGGCCGGCTATCTCTTGCAAGGATAGACAGATTTTACATTAATAATGACTCTTTAAATGTCATAGACCATGTTAACATCACCGCAAGTGGCTTTTTGGACCATCACATGGTTGTTCTTCATATATTTTCCCCGGTTCGAAATCGTGGCACTGCCCATTGGACCTTCAATGCGAGTCTTCTGAAAGATGACGCTTTTCCTGTTGCCTTCCGAGCCTTTTGGGAAGCTTTACTACTACGGAAGCCCTCCTACTCTCGCCTCACACAATGGTGGGATGATGCGAAAACCCATATCAGGACCTTTTTCCAGCAATATAGCTCCTTTTGTAGAAGGAATGAATCTGCGCTGCAATCTCTAATAGCTAAAGAAATATTGTCTCTCCAGTCAAGCCTTCAAACTCCCAGTGCTGAAAGGACTAGTTCTCTACTAACAATGAAGAAAGCCCTCCTCGCTCAACTCTGTACAAAACAAGCCAGAGGGGCTCAAATAAGGCTGCGAATGGAGAACTACAGCTTTATCGATACTCCTTCCAAGTTTTTTTTTTTTTTTGCGTTAGAAGCGCAAAAAAAGAGAAACCAGCAAATAACTTTGCTGCGGGCACCAGGAGGCCGAGCAACACACGTTCCAAAAGACATTAGGAGCTTGACCAAACAATACTTTTCTGACTTGTATTGTGCCAGAAACACTAAGGAAGACATGATTCGTTCCTTAACTACTTCTTTGCCCACCTTGTCTGAACCTGCATGTCAAAAACTTGACAAGGAAGTGACTCTCGACGAACTTTTTATTGCTCTGCAAACTTTGCCAACAGGTAAAGTTTCTGGACTTGATGGAATCCCTGCAGAGTTTTACAAAGCCTTCTGGGATTTGTTAGGACCTGAGCTGCTTGACCTCCTGGTTGATAGCCTACGGTCAGGCTTGTTACCACTTAGCTGTCGCAGGGCCATACTCGCTGTCATACATAAGAAAGAAGACCTCCAGCAACTTAAAAATTGGCGTTCCATTTCGCTCCTCTGCACGGACTACAAGATTTTCTCGAAAGTTCTTGCCAACCGCCTCAAACCTTTGATTGAGGAGATTGTACACCCCGATCAGTCTTACTGCATTCCTAAAAGGGCAATACACGATAGCATCTTTATTGTCCGTGACATGATCGATATTTTTATTGCTGAACATAGAAATGTAGATCTGGTGTTTTTAGACCAAGAAAAAGCTTTCGACACAATTGATCATTCTTATCTCTTTGCTGTTTTATGGGGGTTTGGTTTTAAGGAAAATTTTACTTGCAATATCAAACTATTGTATAATAATATTTTTAGTGTTCTCAAAGTGAATAACATCTTAAGTCAGCCTTTCCCTGTTACCAGGGGTATCCGTCAAGGGTGCCCCCTGTCTGGCCTTCTATACTCCCTATCAATTTGAACCTTTACTACATCGTTTACGCACGTGGCTACAAGGGTTTTATCCTCTGCCGTTAGAAAATCCCGTAAAAACTATTGCTTATGCGGATGATCTCTGCGCAATTGTGCACTCGGATGACGATGTTCGTGCTTTGGTTGAGTCTGTCAAGGAATTTAGCCTGGCTTGCTCGACTAAAGTTAATATGGAAAAGAGCAAAGCTTTTTACTTAGGTCCACAGAATGAGACTCCCCTTCCAACCCTGCCAGGGCAGCTTGAATGGACCAATGAAGGAATACACCACCTCAGTGTCTTTCTTGAAATTCAAGATTTTATTTCAAAAAACTGGGAATCGCTGATTACCAAAACTGAGCAGCAGTTAACAAAATGGAGGGGCTATTGAAGCAGCTTTCCTACCGGGGTCGTACTCTGGTCATTAATAATCTTGCGGCATCAATGCTATGGCATGTTTTTAAAGCACTGCAGGCCCCAGCTTTTTTCCGAAGAAAACTTCAGTCTTTTTGTGGATTTTTTCTGGGGGGGGGGGGGGAGGAAAGCACTGGCTCCGGCCAGGAATACTAAGCCTACCGACTGCAGAAGGTGGACAGGGGCTAATAGATGTGATGAGCAAAGTGATGGCTTTTCGCCTCCTCTCAGCACAAAGGCTTCTATACTCCGACGTCCCATGGAAAGCCTTTTCCCATTGCTTGCTTCAGCAAGCTGGAAAACTTGGCTATGGTGACGAGTTTTTTCTTCTCAACACGAAGCACGTGGATATGACATTGGTCCCTCTGTTTTATCGAAGCATGGCAGGCTTTTCCTTTTCGCCGTGATACCAGTGCTTACTCCCTTCAGATGTTTTTAAAGGAACCAATATTTTAAAATCCTTTTTTTAATGGGGTCTGTAGTGACAGATGTTTTATGCAAAAGTTTATTGATGTCGGCGTTACCAGAGTTAAACACCTCATATCAGGAACCCCCTTGTACATAGATGGAAGCCAGCTGCTGACATTGCCGTGGCCACCAGTGTGAGGTCCATCAGAGTTATTGGCAGAATTTTCTCGGTGATTTTACGGACCTTTAAGCAAACCGGGTTAAAATGGGACCCAGACATTGAAGATGCCCTCCATTTTTCCCAATGTCCTTTCCCAAATCTGCAAATTTTATTTCAAAGTTTTATGCCCTTTAACCGGATGGAAAAATCCTCAGTGTACAATCTATGTGTTCTCACCCTCTTTCCTGACAAACCTGCAGAGCCACAAGCTCATTGGCGAGCGCTGCTTCAAGCTAACCATTCCACAACAATAAAATGGCAAGTGATGTACAAAGAACCTATTGTCAAGCGCTCAGGCGATCTACAATGGCGGCTAGCACAACATCCTGCCTTGCAACATCCTGTCCCACCATATATGTCCTGAAAACTCGGAATTGTGCCCCTTTTGCGACACCCCGGAGACCATTTTTCACATTTTCATTGAATGTTCAAGGTTGGCCTCGCTTTTTGGAATCGTGTCACGTGTGATCCGGGGGGCTCAGTTTGCCATTGTATTTTTATATTTGGTTTTAATGTCTTGTATCAATGTAAAAATGAATGTCTTTTAGCAAATTTTTTGTGTTCTGAAGCAAAACTTGCCATTTATTTATCGAGGAAGCGAAAATTGCAGAACACTGATGCTTTATCTGATGACGTCTTAACTATTTTTAAAGCATTGGTTACGTCGCGTGTTCTTTTTGAGTTTGAAACTCAAGATCCTGCTTTATTTAAAAAACGGTGGTGTGTGAAGCAATCCTTCTGTAGCATGGTTGGTGGTACTCCAAGAATCAATTTATAAATTTAACATTACCTTTTTGTGACCCCTTCCTTTCCTGGTTATTTATTTTGATGCCTGTATTAACATACTTCACTATGTGAAACTTGAATTTTCCTGTAACAAAGGGGAAAAGTCTCTCTCTATCTCTATCTCTATCTCTATCTCTATCTCTATCTCTATCTCTATCTCTATCTCTATCTCTATCTCTATCTCTATCTCTATCTCTATCTCTATCTCTATAGCTGTTGTTCGCTTGGCACGCATGTGCAAACGCAAGGGGCTGTTGCTCAGTCTCTGGCGGTACGTGTGGAGCCTGTGTTGCTTCTCCTTTTCTCTCTTCCTATCATCTCCTTATCCTTTTTCTAATGTATTTTTCTTTGGAGTATCCATTTGTATAAACTCTCTTGTTGTCAATGCTTTATCGATCACTCTAAAATGTATTGTTTACTTCCTTTTTCCACTCTTGTACAATCTTCGCGCAAGGTGGAAGAAGTGCGCAGTCAACCTTCTTGACATTGGCCATGGGGTTTTCCTGAAAATAAAAGATATGTTTTCATTAACGTCGCCTCATTAAAGTCAGCTGTGACTATTTGTAGAAAGTGTTAACTGGTAGGCCTACTTTATCGATTTAAGGCCTTTTTTGTATCTCGTCAATCTATTGACAAAAAAGTTAACAAACATGGCTCCAGTTATACCTGATTCATTTTTCCAGTCATCTGACGCAGTTTTGCATATCTGGCCTCATTGACATCCTTCACGTCACCCTTCATGCCATACAACGAGCAAAAAAACTCTTCTACTTTCCTCTGGTTTGGTTCCTCTTCAGAAGCCAAACTGCTGAAGAACTGGATGAGTGTTCCTTCTGTGTCTTTCTTGAGAACTTCTAGTGGCTTCACTTTACCCTTTCTGTAGAATGCTGCGGTGAAGTCGCAACCAGTAAATGCGTGAAAACCTGGCATGGCTGCTGCTAGTCCCTTCTGCTTCGCCTCCAAGACAGTGACAATGCTGCTGACATCAATATGTCGACGGCCATTCCCCGACCCACAGTCCATGATAATCCGATTGTATGATGTATGACTTGTCAGGTGCCTTCCTAACATTCCAAGCAGAATCACCATAACATCGATATCGGATGCTCTGATCACAGCATTTCCAGTGGCATTGGAGACATGGAATGCAAGGAGGGTGTCGGCCTCCTCGTGACTGCCCTGGAGATGGGCTGGATGTTCAATGTTCATCTTGGAATCGAGTTCACTGAAGCTGAGACGAGCACAGTTACCTTCATGGGACACAATGAGCGTCTTCTTCCCTAGGATTTGCCCGTAGTGACTTTCTTGCTATTCTTTGAGAAGAAACGTTGCTAACTGATCCTTGAAGATCCCATTTTGTAACAACTTCTGGCAGCTCTGCTTGGGTGCTTGTTGGGGACCAGTAATGATGAATGGACAATTGTCGGCTCCACGTAATTTTCTCACTCTCTTTCAGGGACATGGGGCGATGTGCAAACAATATGTGAACCTCGTTCCCACGGTTGGCGCAAACATAGGCCAGGAGGTTCCTGGCCAGGTTTCCATATGATGTGATGTTCCCAATGGCAGATAGGAAGGAGTGGATCAAGAGTCCACCGTCGATCAAGGTCACATCGAAGGGCGGCAGTGGTCTTTCCGTGAACCCATCCTGTAGTGCCTCCAGCTTCCTCAGCAGCTTGCTCTTGTCTGTCTTGAGCCCTGATTCATCTGAGTGTGATAGACATTGGGTACTCTGTAATTGGGAAAGTCATGACATGTCCAAGATTGAAGGTTGTCCTCTCCGAAATGATTACCAATAAGTGAATGAAAACATCTCGAAGACTCTGAGCTGCCGGTTTTCTCTTCGCAGAGGGACACTTCTTCTTCGAATTTTCGTGCACGAAATTTGACACCTTTCTTCTTTGGATGGGCTTCATGAATCTTTCCTCATCCGTTGCACACTCCTCTTGGAACTTCTCACAAAGTTTCCGACCGGCAACAAGGCTCCCTGTCAAATACTCGAGTTTCTTGAGCTGCTGCTTTACCTGTAGCGATGTTCAAGAGGCAGGCAGACATTGATGCCGGTGATGAGAAGGGATCACATGATTCAGTGACGGCATTGAACACTTTCAGTGGGTCACCTTGGCTTTTTGACTTGCAAATGATACAGACCTGATGAGATGCTTCACGACTAACATGGTTGCCATCACTGCCCGGGGTAGGCCTGTCTGTTACCTAAAACAGAATGAAAACATAAGGCCTGAGCAGAGCAAACATTTGTGATGTGAAGGATGTACGTGTAGACTACAATATTTCAATTCCTTATAGGTCTATTACAGCTATGCCTGGGTTTGTGGGATCGATTAATTCATACAAGTGAACCAACTTAGTGGCATGCATCTTGGGACATACCTGGAGTGGTACAACATCGAAATTATCATGATCCATTCTTGTCAGATCTGCACATGCCCTCTGAAAGAAATATAAACTATAAAAAAAAACCATCAAGCATCTCGTACGTTCCAGTAAGAGATAACAGTGGATGACCTGAATCGCATAGCACGCAGGCATAGCGAGTCTTCGCGCCAGCCATGGTACTATAGTCCGTTTCTAGTTCTGACTCACAGGAGACAGCTTGCATTAGCAATGAAAATGGTCGATTCTGACGTTTGAAACGCATTCTGACAGGGTGATGAATTGATCGAGGTGTAGGATTGGTCTGTTTCTACCCAACAGTTTGTACGGTGTCCACACCACACCTAACCACACCTCACCCCACCCTACCCCCCACACACACCCCCATAGTGTTCATGTATGGATGTTAAAAGTGACTGACGTGAATGTACGGTGTCTACACCACCCCCCACACACACCCACCCCACGCACCCACCCCACGCACCCACACCCACCCTACCCCACCCAGCGAGTGTTCATGTGTGGATGTTAAAAGCGACTGACGTGAATGTACGGTGTCTACACCACACACCACCCCCCACACACACCCACCCCTCACACCCACACCCACCGAGTGTTCATGTGTGGATGTTAAAAGTGACTGACGTGAATGTACGGTGTCTACACCACACACCATCCCCCACACACACCCACCCCACACACCCACCCCACACACCCACCCCACACACCCACACCCACCCTACCCCACCCACCGAGTGTTCATGTGTGGATGTTAAAAGCGACTGACGTGAATGTACGGTGTCCACACCCCCCAACACCAACCCCCCACACAAACCCCTACGCCTCCCCCCCCCCCGGATGAAGAACAATGGATGAAGAAAAATACTCACTCGGATGACCTGTACCCATAATACTGTTGCTGTTGGCTGTCCGTGTGTGAGTGACCCAAAAAGCGAGTCGTTTCGTGTCCCGGCTGCTCAACGTGGACACTCCCGCAACCTCACACAGGCAGATAAGCGTATGCGCGCTACATGCATGCATATGCCTGGTACGTGACTCGAGGCTACTGGGGGGGGGGGTTAGGGCATGAGCTAAGAGGTCGCGGCCGTCCGATGCGCCAAAACAAGAAAAAATTGCAAAATATTTTGGAAGTTTGGGCACCTCATTCATTATTGGGAAGAGGGGTGGCAGGGCCATTTGAGACCCGGTGAAATACTTTTTCATTTAAACCTTATGTTTGATCTAGCTCAAATTCTTCGAAAGGGCCAACTTCAGGGGCTTCTGTTGGTCCTGATGCAGCGGACAAAGTTTCTTGCATGGGTCATTCTACACTCTGGGTTATGTCTTAGTTCATTTAAACTAGGTTTTATCTGGTACCTCCAATGTTTGATCAAGCTCAAATTCTTCGAAAGGGCCAACTTAAGGGGCTTCTGGCGTCCCTTATGCATCGGACAAAGTTTCTTGCATGGGCCATTCTACACTCTGGGGGATGTACTTGTTCATTTAAACCTGGTTTTAAGTGGTACCTCCAACGTTTGATCTAGCCCAAATTTTTGGACCCTTTTTGGGCTTCTGGCGACCCTTATGCAGCTGACAAAGTTTCTTGCATGGGCCATTCTACACTCTGGGGGATGTACTTGTTCATTTAAACCTGGTTTTAACTGGTACCTCCAATGTTTGACCGAGCCCATTTTAAGGGCCACTTTGAGGGTCCTCAGGGGCTACACGCAGCAGGTGGTGCCCGGCAGAAATCCATATCTGCATATGTCAGGTTACTCCCGAAAACCCCCTGTACTCAGATATTGGTACCTCGTTTGTATGATCAAAACCCTCTGGGCTGCCGGTCTAGTCCCCCCCGATGGGTGTCTCACCGAAGAGATCGTCTTGGCGGTCGGCGATGTTATCGGTGTTGAACACGTACGGGCCGCGTCACGTATGAACCAGAAGGTGGTAGTTTTCATCTCGGATGAACATTTTGTTCACGACGTTGTGAGCGCCGGTTTATCCACACAGAGTGGTCATTTCGTGATGGCGTCCCCTATGGATGTCCCCGCAACGAAAATTGTCATTTCAAATTGTCCTCCATTCGTGCCGAGTGAAAAAATTCTGTCCATCTTATCTCGTTATGGAATGATCGTTTCTACAATCTCCATGATCCCCCTTGGGTGTCGCCATGAAAAGACGAAGCACGTGATGAGCTTCCGGCGCCAGGTGTACATGGAGCTCCTGGACCGTGGAGACCATACGGGATTGAAGGTTTTCTTCAAGGTTAGAATCGACGATCGCGATTACCCAATGTTTGCTTCATCGGCGACATTAACGTGTTTTCATTGTGGGAACTTTGGGCATTTAAAGAGATTTTGTCCAAAAGCTCATTGTGCAAGATGTGGAGAATCGGGACATGTTGATGTCGATTGTAAAACCGGTAATGACCGCAAACCTCATGGGACAGAAGAGGTAATACCTCTGGATGTGGAAGAGGTGATACCTCGTGAGGAGATGACGGCCAGTATCGCAAATGTTTCCGATGATACCGTTTCCTTGCATGGCGAGGATGAAAAGATGGTTTTGTAACCGTGAAAAAGAAACATAAACCTTTTACTTCGCGTGAATCCACTAGTTCCTCCAAGGTAGTCGTACTGGATACGAGTAATGTCGTAACTGAGGAACCTCAAGACGAGAGTATAATCCAAAAAATGCAATATGGCAATGTTCCTTTAAAGTTTAAACGGTGGTGAAACTGCGTTGGTTATTGGTGGTGAAACGTCTGCAGAACGTACGGATGAATCATCAACAACAGCTTTTCCAGAGCCTGAACTGAATAGTGGTTTGACTCCTCATAGTCACACCACAAGTATTCAGAACATAGTCTCTGTGACTCTGGTAGAGGTACCCGATGAAGAGGTACAAGAGAACGCTTTAGCAGTTGTATCTCAGGTCGAGGAGAGTGCAAATCGGTGTTCGCAAATAGGTGCTCCACATCTCCCGGTGCATCCCTTTGATCTTTTATCACCTCATTTAGGAGCGATTCTGAGTGAATTTTGTGAACCTGATGGATTCTTATCTGGATTGTCTGATTCAGAGGATAACATAGAGGTGGCGGATCTGTCCCAGTCGTCATCTGATCATTCTGAAGTATCTCCCCAGCACATTGTGAGCTTTCTAAATGAGACGTTTAGGCAGTGGAAAGTCAACATTCTGTTCAAAAACATTTTCCTGACTTGCCTGCCTTCCTGCAAACGGCAAGGTTTATAATTAAAAATCACGAAGATTTTGGAATGACAAAACCTCAAACTCATAGGCTAAGGAAACTTATTACCAAAGTGAGAACGGAATGTTCACAACAGCAGCTCAATTTCCTCGATATAGGATGAAAATAAAAGAAGTGTTGTGTGGCACCTAAAACATTAATGGAGGTGGTGCCAACCATTTACGTAGGGTCCAAGTTAAGAACTTAGTGTTTCAGAAACATATTGATATCTGCTTATTGCAAGAAACACATATAACAGAGACTGCACTGTGCACAGTCTGATTGGCTTCATCTTAATAAAGAACAGTGTTTCTTTAGCAATCTGTCCTCTGTTTCTGTGGGAGTGGCGTTTTTTGCTTCGTCCAGGGTTTGTTCCCGACTCTTGTACTTTCCATGAAATAGTTAAAGAGCACTTAGCATCCTTGGAGTTGGTTTATCGAGGATTTCACCTCACCTTACTCAATGTACAGTATATGCTCCTTGTAGCAGTGTTGCTCGAAAGATTTTTTCACACATTTGGCTAATTATCTTCACGTGATACCCCTTGATCATTGTGTTTGTATTGGAGGAGATTTTAACTGTACGTTTGAACCAAATCTAGATAGAAACACACGAGAACCACATCCCGAAGTGCATAAAGATATCTCTCGTTGTTTCACATCACTTGGTCTGCTTGACGCATGGTGCATACAGCACTCGACAGTCTCTCAATACACGTGGTGCCGGTGTGCTAACGGGTTGATCACGCTCACGAGACTTGATCGATGGTATATAATTATACGTATAGAAATGTACTGGTATCTTGTGAACATTTCCCTTCTGGTTTCTCTGATCACCACCTGGTAGTGCTTGGCCGATCTTGTTCTCGGTTTGTTCATAAAAGTGCATATTGGACTTTCAATACCAGCTTATTAGAAGATTGCTCTTTTACTGAAGCATTTCGTTGTTTTTGGAAAACACTTGTTCATAGAAAATCTTTCTACTCTTCTGTTCAGTTATGGTGGGATAATGCTAAAACCCAAATCCATGTTTTTTGCCAATGTTTTAAGTCGTTCTCCACAAGTATGAATAAAATTCAGGTTTCACTTTTAGAAACTGAAATTTTGCATTTAGAGAGAGAATTAGCCGAATCTCAAAACGGTAGGAAAATTCAGTTATTACTGGAAAAAAAGCATATCTAAGAGAACTGAATCATGAGAGAGTACTGGGGATGTCAGTCAGACTTAGGATTCAAAATATGAAGTTTTCTGACACTCCAACAAAAAGTTTTTTTCAGTTGGAAGGTTTTAAGAAGTCCCAAAGGCGGATTGTTTCCCTGATAGATACCACAGGGAACATTACACAAAATGAGCGCGATGCAAGAATTGTTGTAAAATGTTTCTTTTCTGAATTATTTGTGGATAAATCTGTGAACAAAGATATTGATGTGAATATGACAAATCATGTACCTGTTTTGAGTTGTGACCAGCGTCAACGTCTTGAAGTGCCGCCCACCCTGGAGGAACAGCTCTGAGTAGCCTTGAACATGGAAAAACCCCTGGGATTGACGGCCTTCCAGTTGATTTTTTTACAGCGTTTTGGGACATTCTAGGTCCCTAAGTACTGCTGGTCCTGAAAGAAAGCATACGATCTGGCATATTGCCTCTCAGCTGAAGAAGAGCGGTGGTTTCCCTCCTCCCTGAAGGCGGAGATCTCCGGCGGGTCGAGAACTGGCGTCCCATTTCATTGCTGTGCTCGGACTATAAAATTTTGTCCAAACTTCTTGCCAATCGGCTGAAGAGTGCAATTGTAACTGTTGTTCATGCTGACCAGAGTTACTGTATTCCAGGAAGATCAATCTCTGACAACATCTTCTTAATCAGAGATTTGATTGATTGTGGCCTTAAGGAAGATGGGATTGGACTACTTTTTTGGACATTGAAAAGGCCTTTGACAGTTACAGTGTTGATCACACCTACATGTTTCATGTTTTGCAAAAATTTGGTTTTGGTGAAAAGTTTATATGTTTGGTTAAATTATTATACAACAATATATCAAACTTATGCAAAGTAAACAATTTTCTCTGTTCTCCTTTTCAGGTTCAGAGGGGCGTTTGGCAAGGCTGTCCCTTGTCAGGGTTACTGTTTAGCCTTTTACTCGAGCCACTTCTCATTAATCTTAGACTCTCACTCTCTGGCTTTGTACCTTCCCCAGAGGAGCACCATATCATAGTATCTGCATACGCTGATGATATCTGCGTAATAATTAGGAACGATCAAGACCTAACCACTCTCCTCGAATCCCTACGAATGTTTCATCAGGCTTCATCTTTGAAGGTCAACTGGCAAAAGAACAAAGCCTTGTGGGTATCTTCTGTCACTCGTACATCTGGTAGGCCTCCTTTGGCACCACCTCACTCACTTCCC
>NC_140965.1:79522908-79542908 GCF_056783735.1 Eptatretus burgeri
CAAGTGGAGTAAGTGAGTTCAGTTGGAAGTTGAGTAAGAGTTGAGTTGGAAGTTGAGTAAGAGTTCAGTTCAGTTGGAAGTTCAGTTGAGTGTGCGGAATTCAAGAGAGTCGTCGGTGGAGCTGGAAAGAAGTGGTACTAGTCGGAGTGAAGAGGACGGAGCTGTGGAGAGGTGACGGCGGCGAAGGCGGACGAGGGGGTGCTCGCGTCGGTGCCGGGAGCGGCACAGAGAGGCCAGCAACGCGACCGAGGTGGAGGAGGAGACGCTCGCCGCGGGACCCGAGACAGGGTTATATCCTCCTTCCCCCGAGCATCAGCAACCCCCTCCTGTTTCCCCCCGCGCTGAGATAGTGAGACAAAGGGGGCCCCCTTCCCACCCCCTACCAGACACTGTCCGCGAGGCCCGCGAAGTTGAGGCACCACCGCCGCTCCGCGTCTCATCATCAGACGGGTAGGCCCGACACGGTCTCGGCCCCAGGCCCGCCTACCCCCCTCATCCTGGAGGGTGGTTCTCTTTTCTTTTGCTTTGGGAATCTGTGTTGTCGGCGCCGTCTGTGAAGTAAAATTGTATAAGTGTTGCCGTGTGCCCGGTAGTCGGATAGATCTGCATTGTTGCATTTGCTTTTTGTGTAATATTGCATTGTCTTCTTCTTTTTACATGTGCTTTTGGTGGAATTGTATATGTGTGTTTTCCGTTCATCGCGGAATAAATGTGCTTATTGTTGAACTGTTTTCCCGCTTCGCTTCGTCATTTCTTTCATTGAATCCCCATCTTGCTTCATGTAAAGGGTTGGTCGTGGGCTAAGACGCCCGATAATTAATCGAACCGTTGAGGCCGACGAATAACACCGCTCGGTTATCCCGATAGTACGGAACGGGTCGCTTAAGTGGCCCGTGTCCGAAGTCGACCTGCGGCGAGGTGCGATCGCCCGGTCTACCCTCCGTGTGGGTACTTAGGTAGGTCGAATTTGGCGAGCAACCCTATCCCACGCGGGGGCCGATTGGCACGATCGCGGTGAGACCGAAAGGTCCACCCGTGACTGGTTCCCGGCGTTAGTCCGAGAGGGTCACGACTGGATTGTCCGTCCGGTGGGCGAGGTGCCGCGATTCGAGTTACGTGGCCGTTCGCACGCCGGCGGGCGCGAATCCGCAACACTGGTGTCAGAAGTGGGATACAAACCCATCGCCCTCCTCACGGCACTGGTAACGGAGAACGGGAAAACGGGCTCTCCTGTCTCCTGCTAAATTCACGGGAATCGGTCCAGGGGTGAGAGAAGCGACCCCCGATTCCCTCCAAATTACGAGCGAGCTAAATTAACCCTTTAAGAGAAGCAAGATGGCGTCTCAAGGCGAGCGGGAGCCGGGGGTATTAGAAATGGATGTAGAATGTGTAGAATCCATGGATCAGGATGAAATCCCCGTGCAGGAAATGTTGGTTGTACAGGAAAACGAACTCGCCCAACTGAACCCAGAGCCCGAAATGGGTGCGGCAGCGGCCGCGGTGTATGACACCTCCCCTCCCCCTCTCCACCAAAACCCCCCGACCCTTGCCGAAACGGCTCACCCAAGCGCACCCGACATGGCCCAGCTATGCGCCATGCTGGCGGCAATGACAAATGAAATGAAAAACTAAATGAAAGGCATGAACAAACAAATAAACGAAAAGATGGATACAAATACAAATGAAATGAAAAACGAAATGAAAGGAATGAACAAGCAAATGGACGAAGTGAAAACGACGATGGATGCGAATACACAGCAAATGAGGGAAGAAATGAAAGATCTGCGGGGTGAGACGCAGAACATGGGCCGATGCCTGCAGGCGGGCATGAAGGCCGTGACCAGGGAGCTGGGAATGGCGACTCCACGTGTAGGAACGAGCGAGCTGGGAGGGGGTGCAACGGCTGTCGGGCCCGCGGTGGAGGCGGGTGAAAAAAATAATTGGGGGGGCGTGTTGGGCGAGGGTCGTGATGATGACCGAAAGGGAAAAATTAAATGGGGAGACCAAAACGTGTGAGACGAGACACGAGGTGACAACGGAAATAATAGTTGAGACAAGGGAGGTAAAGGGTGAAGAGGTGACTGAGTGGGCAGAGACACGGGAGATGGGAATGATAGAGGGAAGACTGCACGATGAAGTCGGGGTAAGTGACGCACACACACACACGGGGGTAGTGGAGGACAATGGGGGTGAGCTGGTGGACTGGGTGGAGGCCCGGTGCGAGCAGCGGGATCGCCTCCTCCAGGAACGAGGGGAGCGAGTATGCCCCCTTGAGGCGAGTCACGACCAGGTGAGTTCGGTCGTGCTTTGCGAGGTCGAGGGGAGGAGTGCTGTGGACAGGTGCACGGAAAGCTTGGGGGGTATAGAGGCCCCGGAGACCCTTGTGGGGACACGAATCCCCAGTGTGGTTGTCCCTGTGTGTGTGGTGCAAAGCGTGAGTGCGTCCCCGTGTGTGGAAGCGACCCTGTGTGTGAGTGGTGTGGTGGCGATGGTGCCAGAGTACGTGCTTCCCAGCACGCCGTGTGTGGATGAGGCACCGTGTGTGGAAGAGGCCGTGTGTGTGGATGAGACACCGCGGTTGAGTGCCCCCGCGTGTGTGAGTGAGGGACGGTGTGTGGATGAGGAACCGCGAGTGAATGGAGCACCACGTGTGAGTGGTGTGGTTTATGCAAGGGAGACCGTGTGTGTGAGAGAGCGGTATGTGAGGGAGATGTCGGTTGGCATGCGGGAGCACGCAGCCGCGTCTCCCGGTGTGAATGTAACGGAATGGAGTGTGAGCGTCGTAACACGCAAGTGTGCGTGGGTGGAATGGCGACGACGACGGCGACATGTGAGGAAAGAAAGCCGAGTAGCGGCTGTAGTTGTTTCGGGGACCGTGCCGGGTTCACCCAGCAGTGAGCACGAGGTCCGTGCTGTGCAACGCACGAGGCCGCCACGTGCTCGCTTGCGAGAGTGAAGTCCTGGTCCGGAAACGCACGCGGTGGATTTGCCGATCCCGCGGACGGACAAAGTTTAGGCAGGTAAACGGATTTGGACCGGACGGGTTCTCCACGCGATCGTGTGTGTTAAGCTCCAAAGGGCAAAGCACATGTGTTCGCGTGGGGAACCCCTCGAGACGTGGGGCTTGTGTTTTTTTTTATGCGCACGGTGACGTCATGGCTGCACGCGGGGTTGGAATCCGGCAGGAGGGGTATCCCTGCCGGATGGTACCGTCCAGGGAGGGACGAGGTACACGTGCAGCTGCATGACGTCACGGGCAGGTGCAAAGTGCGCGAGTTGCCGCGCTGGTGCTGCGCATGGAAAAAACAAACAAAAAAAACAAAACAGTAAGCCTCACTTTCGGGTGCACAGGATTCCTGGGCAAGGGGTGGAAGACCCCCTTGACCCTGGGCACAGGATGGAAACTAGTTAGGGGGAAGGGTTAGCTTAGTTAGACCGACTTCATGGGGCAGGGGTAAGTCCTCATGGAGTCCGTGGAATGGATTAGGTAGAGGGATTTCGTGAGCTATAGGTTGGGAAATAAAATGAATTTTTGAGTTAGGAGACAGTGACAGACAGTGAATGTGTAGTGGGGACGTAGTTTAGCTACGTAGTGTTAAAAGGAACGTGCTGTAGTTTAAGGGACGACGTGGGAGCACGAGTTAGTTAGGGGAGGTTGTTAGAAGGATGGCAGAGTTCAGTGGTGAGTGTGTTGAAGACTTGGTGAGTGAAGTGGAAGCGTGTGCTGGTTGAGTGAGTGAGGCCAGCGGGTCTGTGTGAGTGGAGCGAATGGGGAATGCATGGTGCGATGAGTGATTGGGGGGAGGAGTGACTCCCGCCCAAGGGACCCCGGGGTCAGTGTAGAGTGAGTTAGGGGGTTAGTTAAATTGAAAAATGGAGGTCGTTTTGTTGTTGGTGTGAATGTAGGCTCGAAACCCGTTTGGAGGGGTGCAGGAGCCCTGTTGACGGGCTTGGGAGCGTGGCTGCGAAAGGTGAGTATCGCTGAGTGGGTACCCCGGGCACCAGGCTAGTCGGCCGTGGTAGGCCAAGGGCCCATGGGGGGCCGGGATAGCGTAGTGGGCACGGGTGCGCCTGCTTGGTGCGGGGGCCCGGGGCGCCATTAGCCGCGTGGGCAGTGTTGTGGGCACGGGTGACCCTCGGAAAGGGGCCTGGGAAGCCAGCCTGCCACGTGTGCGTTTCAGGGGAGGTGCCATGGGGGGCACTCCCCGGTGTTAGGGAGCTGGTAGGGCTCGGAGGCAGTGTAGTGCCCGGGGGTGCCATCGTCGGAGAATCGGCAGAGGGTCGTGCCTGCCAAGGGGAGCCATGTGTCCCAGCCATGAGACCGTGTGAGGGCACGGAGAGAAAATTGGGGGGCGAGGCCCGAAATTGTGAGGACACCAACACAGGCGATGGGAATCTGGGTTTATAGAACCAATAGTTTAAGCGAGAGGCGCTTGTTGAAAGCCCCGGGGTAGTTTAACAGTTAATGGTTAGGGTAGATTAGGAAGTGTACCCCTCCGCACCATCCATCCCCTCGCTCTCGTTGTGGGCCGCTGGACCCAATTTGGTTATAGATCGCCGAACTCTGGGGAGGCCATTCTGAGGCTTCGTTGGGCCTCGACACAGGACGCTAGCTCTCCCTTGTTCCCCTCCGGGAAGGGAACGTAGGGGTTGGGAGTAGGCTAGGTGACAGGATAGGTTAGCCGAACAAGGACGATAAAGGGGGTTAGGGGACGATTTATAGTGGGGAAGTAAAAATAAAAAAATAAGTTGGGGCTAAATTGGGGTTTGACAAATTAAGGGAGTGGGTATGTACAGTGACAGGCAAAGGCGATAGGTGGGAGGGAGACAGGTAGGTAGGTCCGAGCCCGCCTTCCAAGTGGCCAGCACCACCGCACTCCCTCCACCAACCTCCACGGAACGGCAAAGGCTGGCCAACTTCATCGGCAGCTGTTGTTTTGCTGCGAGGCCTGTGCCGGCTGGATCGTCTGCAGCTGCTGTGCTGCAAGGCCTGTGCCGGCCCACTTCATCTGCCGGCTGGCTGTTTTTCTTCAAGGCCTGTGCCGGCCAGTTCATCTGCCGGCTGTGTTTGCCTGCAGCGGCCTTCTTCTGCGGGCTGTGTTTGCCTGCTGCCTTTGCCATGCCATGCCCACTGCCCCTGTTCACCAGCCCCCGTTCAATTTTTGCTTTGCCCCCCCCTGTTCATTTCCATGTGCGCCAGGATCCGCAAGGCAACAGTTTGCAAGCTGCAAGAACTGCCCTGTTGGCAGCTACAACACGGGCCTGCAGTGGCGGCCCGTGCACCGTGTTTGCGTGCATCCATTCACCCATCCATTTGTTGTGTTCATTGCGTGTGCCACTTGAGCTGGCACGGAGACTGCATTTGTGCAGCCCATGCACCGTTGTGGTTCACTGCGTTCAGTTCAAACCATTCATGCATCCATTCGTTGTGTTCATTGCGTGTGCCACTTGAGCTGGCACGGAGACTACGTTTGTGCAGCCCATGCACCGTTGTGGTTCACTGCGTTCAGTTCAAAAGGGAAGGCCTTGGACTGCGTGTGAGCAGCCGGCCACGTTCCCTGTCACCTGCATTGTTGAGTCAGAGACTGCATGCGAGCAGCCTGGCTCCCTGCTAACTGCTTTCTTTTTGCAGAGTTCATTGATCCTGGGCCATGGTTTAGTGTAAATTTTGTAAGTTAAGGTTAAGATGTACTGTAAATATGAGTGCGCCCCCGGCATGTATGTCTTAGCGCCGGCAATTTTATTTAAGTCGTCCGTGTGAGTGAGTTTGTTTAGGTAGTTACTCAGCCCTTAGGTTATTTATTTTGGGGACACGAATACCATAAATGTCGCACTCAGGGATCCGTAGGTAAAATGTACTAGGGGAAAACTACACATGATGGCACACGAAAATTTGACGACTCGGGACGAGTCTGTAAAAAGGGGAGGGGGTAGTGTTGTGGTTGACCAAATTCGCAAACCACCATTCAGGTCCCTTAGGTGAGATATCTCGGTAAGTATATGTGTAGTTAGGCCCAAACCCGTTGTCTAGAGGGAATAAATGTCATTCATGAGGGCTGCGACTCTTCAGGATAGCCGTTTTTCTTTTACTATCTTTATTTTGGACCAGCCGCCATTATTACCACCACCAACCACGTCTCAACAGCCATCACACAACAACCACCAACCACAACGCGGCCATCACAACAACAACCACCAACCACAACGCCGCTTCACCACAACCGCCATGACCTTTACCGTCACAACTCGCCACCATCGCATCACCGTCATCTCGCGCCACTCGTGGGCACCGATGCTGGACTCGTGCGGGGCGCGCACCGAGCAGCGTGTTCAAAAACATCACGGACTTTCCGCAGAAAAACGGATCAAAAACGACTCACGCCCACTTTTGTTCCGTCCAATCGGTGAGCGAGGGGCGATTTGGCCCCGCCTCCAGGGCGTTGGAGGTTGGTCGCTATATGCAAATTCATGGATCAAAAAGCATTCACGCCCACTTTTCCTCGGGCCAATGGGGAGCCAGGTGAAGGGTCGGAGGCAGAGGGTCAAGGGTGAAAGAGCGAAGCCACGGGGCTTATAAAAACGACTGCGTTCGTCAGACAAGTGGAGTAAGTGAGTTCAGTTGGAAGTTGAGACAAGAGTTCAGTTGGAAGTTGAGACAAGAGTTCAGTTGGAAGTTGAGACAAGAGTTCAGTTGGAAGTTGAGTAAGAGTTGAGTTGGAAGTTGAGTAAGAGTTCAGTTCAGTTGGAAGTTGAGTTGAGTGTGCGGAATTCAAGAGAGTCGTCGGTGGAGCTGGAAAGAAGTGGTACTAGTCAGAGTGAAGAGGACGGAGCTGTGGAGAGGTGACGGCGGCGAAGGCGGACGAGGGGGTGTTCGCGTCGGTGCCGGGAGCGGCACAGAGAGGCCAGCAACGCGACCGAGGTGGAGGAGGAGACTCTCGCCGCGGGACCCGAGACGGTTATATCCTCCTTCCCCCGAGCATCAGCAACCCCCTCCTGTTTCCCCCCGCGCTGAGATAGTGCGACAAAGGGGGCCCCCTTCCCACCCCCTACCAGACACTGTCCGCGAGGCCCGCGGAGTTGAGGCACCACCGCCGCTCCGCGTCTCATCATCAGACGGGTAGGCCCGACACGGTCTCGGCCCCAGGCCCGCCTACCCCCCTCATCCTGGAGGGTGGTTCTCTTTTCTTTTGCTTTGGGAATATGTGTTGTCGGCGCCGTCTGTGAAGTAAAATTGTATAAGTGTTGCCGTGTGCCCGGTAGTCGGATAGATCTGCATTGTTGCATTTGCTTTTTGTGTAATATTGCATTGTCTTCTTTTTACATGTGCTTTTGGTGGAATTGTATATGTGTGCTTTCCGTTCATCGCGGAATAAATGTGCTTATTGTTGAACTGTTTTCCCGCTTCGCTTCGTCATTTCTTTCATTGAATCCCCATCTTGCTTCACGTAAAGGGTTGGTCGTGGGCTAAGACGCCCGATAATTAATCGAACCGTCGAGGCCGACGAATAACACCGCTCGGTTATCCCGATAGTACGGAACGGGTCGCTTAAGTGGCCCGTGTCCGAAGTCGACCTGCGGCG
This sequence comes from Eptatretus burgeri, assembly GCF_056783735.1. Taxonomy (NCBI): domain Eukaryota; kingdom Metazoa; phylum Chordata; class Myxini; order Myxiniformes; family Myxinidae; genus Eptatretus; species Eptatretus burgeri. The sequence goes on from NC_140965.1 coordinate 79,530,489, forward strand.
AGGTGCGATCGCCCGGTCTACCCTCCGTGTGGGTACTTAGGTAGGTCGAATTTGGCGAGCAACCCTATCCCACGCGGGGGCCGATTGGCATGATCGCGGTGAGACCGAAAGGTCCACCCGTGACTGGTTCCCGGCGTTAGTCCGAGAGGGTCACGACTGGATTGTCCGTCCGGTGGGCGACGTGCCGCGATTCGAGTTACGTGGCCGTTCGCACGCCGGCGGGCGCGAATCCGCAACAATATATATATATAGATATATATAGATATATATATATATCTCTATATATATATATATATATATATATATATATAGATATATATATATATATATATATATATATATATATATATATATATATATATAGATATAGATATATATATATATATATATATATATATATATATATATATATATATATATATATATATATATATATATATAGATATAGATATAGATATATATATATATATATATATATATATATGTATATATATATGTATAGATATATAGATATATAGATATATAGATATATAGATATATAGACATATAGATATATACATATATATATATATATCTCTATATATATATATATATATATATATATATATTTATATTTATATATATATATTTATATATATATGTATATATTTATATATGTATATATATATATATATATATATATATATATATATATATATATATATATATATATATCTCACTCTCTCTCTCTATATATATATATATCTCTCACTCTCTCTCTCTCTATATATATATATATATATATATATATATATATATATATATATATATATATATATATATATATATATATATATATATATATATATATATATATATATATATATATATATATATATATATATATATATATCTCACTCTCTCTCGATATCTCTATCTCTCTATCTCACACACACCTCTCCATCTCTCGATCTCTCTATCTCACACACACACCTCTATCTCTCTATGTCACACACACCTCTGGCTCAAAACACACATCTCTCTATCTCACACACACACACCTCTCTATCTCAAACACACCTCTCTATCTCTCTATCTCACACACAAACCTCTCTATCTCACACACACCTCTCTATCTCTCTATCTCAAACACACCTCTCTATCTCTCTATCTCAAACACACCTCTCTATCTCTCTATCTCACTATCTCTCTATCTAACACACACACATCTCTATCTCACACACACATCTCTATCTCACACACACACCTCTCTATCTCTATCTCACACACACCTCTATCTCACACACACTTCTCTATCTCTCTATCTCACACACACCTCTCTGTCTCTCTATCTCTCTATCTCACACACACACACCTATCTGTCTCTCTATCTCTCTATCTCACACACACACACCTCTCTGTCTCTCTATCTCTCTATCTCACACACACACACCTCTCTATCTCTCTATCTCAAACACACCTCTCTATCTCTCTATCTCACACACACCTCTCTATCTCACACACACCTCTCTATCTCACACACACCTCTCTATCTCACACACACCTCTCTATCTCACACACACCTCTATCTCACACACACCTCTATCTCACACACACCTCTCTATCTCACACACCTCTCTATCTCACACACACCTCTATCTCACACACACCTCTCTATCTCACACACACCTCTCTATCTCACACACACCTCTATCTCACACACACACCTCTATCTCACACACACCTCTATCTCACACACACCTCTATCTCACACACACCTCTATCTCACACACACCTCTATCTCACACACACCTCTATCTCACACACACCTCTATCTCACACACACCTCTATCTCACACACACCTCTCTATCTCACACACCTCTCTATCTCACACACACCTCTCTATCTCACACACACACCTCTATCTCACACACACACCTCTATCTCACACACACCTCTATCTCACACACACCTCTCTATCTCACACACACCTCTATCTCACACACCTCTCTATCTCACACACACACCTCTATCTCACACACACCTGTCTCCCTCTCTCTCACACCTCTCTCCCTCTCTCTCACACCTCTCTCTATCTCACACACACCTCTCTATCTCACACACACCTCTCTATCTCACACACCTCTCTATCTCTCTCTCACACCTCTCTCCCTCTCTCTCACACCTGTCTCCCTCTCTCTCACACCTCTCTCCCTCTCTCTCACACCCCTCTCCCTCTCTCTCACACCTCTCTCCCTCTCTCTCACACCTCTCTCCCTCTCTCTCACACCTCTCTCCCTCTCTCTCACACCTCTCTCCCACTCTCTCACACCTGTCTCCCTCTCTCTCACACCTGTCTCCCTCTCTCTCACACCTGTCTCCCTCTCTCTCACACCTGTCTCCCTCTCTCTCACACCTGTCTCCCTCTCTCTCACACCTGTCTCCCTCTCTCTCACACCTGTCTCCCTCTCTCTCACACCTGTCTCCCTCTCTCTCACACCTGTCTCCCTCTCTCTCACACCTGTCTCCCTCTCTCTCACACCTGTCTCCCTCTCTCTCACACCTGTCTCCCTCTCTCTCACACCTGTCTCCCTCTCTCTCACACCTGTCTCCCTCTCTCTCACACCTGTCTCCCTCTCTCTCACACCTGTCTCCCTCTCTCTCACACCTGTCTCCCTCTCTCTCACACCTGTCTCCCTCTCTCTCACACCTGTCTCCCTCTCTCTCACACCTGTCTCCCTCTCTCTCACACCTGTCTCCCTCTCTCTCACACCTGTCTCCCTCTCTCTCACACCTGTCTCCCTCTCTCTCACACCTGTCTCCCTCTCTCTCACACCTGTCTCCCTCTCTCTCACACCTGTCTCCCTCTCTCTCACACCTGTCTCCCTCTCTCTCACACCTGTCTCCCTCTCTCTCACACCTGTCTCCCACTCTCTCACACCTGTCTCTCTCTCCCTCTCCCTTCCCCTCTCCCTCCTACCCTTCTCCAACTCCCCCTACTCTCCAACTCCCCCCTCCTCTCCAACTCCCCCCTCCTCTCCAACTCCCCCCCATCCTCCTCTCCAACTCCCCCCCCCCACTCCTCTGTTGAGGGGACTGTTAAGGTATAGTCATAACTTTGCAGTGACGAAATATGTTTGTATCATATGGGTTAAAGTGGCTTTGATATTTTTATTTTTGGCCAAAACTTCGATAAATCATGAGGGGTAAATGCAGAATTTTGCACCTTAGTTTCAAGACCTACAACTACTACCACGATCATGACCACTACCACTACCACCACCACTACTACTACTACTACTACTACGACTATTTAACAGCTCCAATAAATCCCACCTCTTCGACGCATCAGCCAGGTAACGTTGGCCCAAGTCATTCACGAACCGGCTGGCCAGGCATATCGTTCAACTGAACGTGGTGTGGTTTGGAGTTTGTCCGGTGATAACACCCACTCTCGTGGAAGACACCGTGGTGGGATGTTTAACGTCGACCATCAACAACAATTCTAACAACCAGATCCCCAGCTTTAATAACATCCTCTCCAACAGATGGCGCACTTTGTGCGAAGCACAAATCCGACAGTTTATGTAGTCTGGTCTGGAATCGAACCCCGACACCCGACTATAATCTCACAATGCACCATCTTATCAGACAGTTATTGTAAAGCTTGCTGTTTAAGCCTAATTAGAACAAAAATAAATAAATAATCCCTCGGCCATGACGCATCAGCGGTTGCTTGATTGCATGGCTGGAGCCCCATCTGTGGTGAATTGATGGCTTCTCAAGCCGCAAATTGATTAAGTGTTGGTAGTTTATCGCCCGAGTTTAGGCTGTGAATTGGAATTGGACCCAATGTGAAACGAAACAGTCGTCAATGTTAGTCTGCCGTTGTAATTCTGCCTGGTTGTAGCTCATAAAGCCATAAATGACACATCGGGTGGTAGTCGAGCACCGAGCTAGGAGGAGGGCTCTCCAGTCTCCACATTGATAGGTTGATAGAATTCCGGAGACCCCTCGTCGAGATAACCCTGCTGCAGACACCCATGAGCCACGAAACCCCCTTACTCGGCAACACTCGCTCGATCCCAATGAAACGGACATCGTGATCGCTTTTATTTACTACATTGACAAAGGTTGAAAGAGATCGATTGTCCGGATTTCCAGCGTCATCGTTTTTGACTCTTTGAAGTATTTATTTATTTTTATTTATTTATTTATTTATTTATTTATTTTCAACTGTCGTTCCACTTTGTAAAATCACGTTCCAGATATCTTTCACACACATCAATATTCCTTGATTACATCTAAAAAAATTTTTTTTCTACACTACCTACACACATCCATGTTGTTCACCCTTCTTGCACCTGTCAATATGTCCCTTCATTGGCATTTCCCAGTCATTTTCCTATGTTCCTAAAAAGTCGCTCCCTCCCTTTCCTTTACTGCCTCTCCTCATCAATGCCCCCTCCCTGCTTCCCCCGCCCGCTCTCCCTTCTTTCCCAGGTTTCATACCAGCACGACTTCATCGCTACATCTGCAGCCATCACGCTCCAGACAGTTCCTCGCAGCAGCAGCCAAAGCTTCCCTGTGCTGCCGCAAGCCTGGTATGCCGCTTCGCTCTGCCGTGCAGCGGTTTGTGCTTGTCTGATTGGTGTGGACCATGTTCTCAGCATTGGCTTTCCCTTTTCCTTCAGCCGCTTTGTGCTGTGCAGCGCGCATTGCCTTGCACCATGGCCGGCTCATGTACATTTTATACATTTTATACAGTTTACCTTTTGCTCTTCCAAATTGGCACTTTTTAAAGGATATTTAATTATTTAAGCATATTTAATTTGTAATTATCATAGCCAAAACCTTCATTTCCTTGCACCTGACATATGTGTGTGTGTGTGTGTGTGTGTGTGTGTGTGTGTGTGTGTGTGTGTGTGTGTGTGTGTGTGTGTGTGTGTGTGTGTGTGTGTGTACATATATATATATATATATATATATATATATATATATATATATATATATATATATATATATATATATATATATATGAATGCAGGGTGTCCCAAAAAAATATACAACTTTTCATCTGCAAAGAGGATGGTCATAACATATTTTTTAAATAGATATATGGCTGGATAGAAAGCTGAAAGGTTGAAGTTTATTGTACCAATGTCAAAATTGCCACCAAAACTTAAATTTTGGTATAGAATCGTCGTTTTCTTTTAGACCACATGTTTGACGTAGGCTCCACATTGTCCGATCACTGCCTGCAAACGCGTTATCATGTTCTCCATCACTTTGGGAAACGTTTCCTGAGGAATGTTCTGGATTTCTCGGTGGATGTTTTCCTTCAGCTGATCAAGAGTCTGAGGCCTAGGGTTTCCATAGATCCTGTCCTTGAGATACCCCCACAAGAAGAAGTCTGGAGGAGTCAGGTCAGGGGAATATGGTGGCCACTCAAAGTGGCCCTCAAAATGTTGGTTGAGAAAACGCCTTGTTTCCCTGGCTGTATGGGGCGATGGCACATCCTGCTGGAACCACTGGGTTCTCATCTGGATCAGGTTGTTTCTCCTACAGGCCTGACTACGTAGCTCAGGCAGATAGAATTCCTCAATCATTTCGCGATAGTTCCTCTGGTTTACCGTGCAAGTGCGTCCCTGGTCATCTTCAAAGAAGTATGGACTAATTATCCCATACCAACCAATCGCCACCCACATGGTGACTTTGAGAACAGATCGAGGCACCAGTTCAGTTGATGCATTACCAGGATTTTCAGTTCCCCAGCACCGAAAGTTTTGCTTGTTTACCTCCCCGGACAAGTGAGCATGGCATTCGTCCGTCATGTGAAGTTTTTTTTGAGGAAGTCTGCATCTTCCTCCAACTTTCCTGAGAACCAATTTGCAAAGTCTAGTCGTTTGCGTTTCTGTTGATCAGTAAGCAACGTTTCCGTTTGAATTTTGTCTGGAAAGGCATGAATGTCTTGGCGAAGGATCCTCTGAACGGTTCTCTTATGAATGTTTGTCTCGGCAGAAAGTCGTCGAATCAATTTTTTTGGACTCTGAACTACCGCCTGTCTCACCATTTCCACATTTTCTTCACTACGACCTGTCCTCTTCCGATGACTGTGACCCTTGTGAAGGTCACTGATGGTTCCCACATTGGTAAACTTTGCGATGGTGCATTTTATTGTCCGACAGTTTGGTGCATGGTGCAAGTGGATACCGAAATGTCTCGAGTAAAGACGTTGCACCTGTATGACACTTTTCGTCTGGTGCCAAAGTTCAACAATTTTCGTCCATTGTTGTACAGTCAGTCTTGGCATTTTTCTGGTGCTTGTTTGGTATCAAAATAAACGTCAGGGTCTCTGCAACAACAAATGAAGCATCAGTGACAAAAGTACTGCTTTTTTAGGATCAAACGAAGCATTTTAAAAGTTGTATATTTTTTGGGGACACCATATATATATATATATATATATATATATATATATATATATATATATATATATATATATATATATATATATATATATATATATATATATATATATCCGGGCGTAGTGGCGTGCGCCTGTAATCCGGCTACTCGGAGGCTTGGGTTGGAGGATCGCTTGAGGACGGGGGCTCTGCACTGGGCAGGGTGCAGAGCAGCCTGGAATCATGGCGAAACCCAAATCCTGATCCCTGTGTCGTAAGAGGCGACCAGGGTTGCGTCAGGAAGGGTATCCGGCGTAAAACCTGTGCCAAATCAGTATGCGGATCATAACGGATGATCCGCTGTGGCGACCCCTAACGGGAGCAGCCGAAAGATGAACAACAACAACATATATATATATATATATATATATATATATATATATATATATATATATATATATATATATATATATGTATATATATATATATATATATATATTGTTGTGGTTACCAAATTCGCAAAACCATCATTCAGGTCCCTTAGGTGAGATATCTCGGTAAGTATATGTGTAGTTAGGCCCAAACCCGTTGTCTAGTGGGAATAAATGTCATTCATGCGTGCTGCGACTCTTCAGGATAGCCGTTTTTCTTTTACTATCTTTATTTTGGACCAACCGCCATTGTTACCACCACCAACCACAACATCAACCACCCACCGCGGCGCCGCTTCACGTCACACCTCGCAACCGTCGCATCGCCACCGTTCTTGCGCCGCTTGTGGGTACCGGTGTTGGACTCGTGCAGGGCGCGCGCCGAACAGCGTGTACAAAACCACGGATTTTCCGCTTCAAAAACGGATCATAAACGACACACGCCCACTTTTGTTCCGTCCAATCGGTGAGCGAGGGGCGATTTGGCCCCGCCTCCAGGGCGTTGGAGGGCGTTCGCTATATGCAAATTTATGGATCAAAATGCATTCACGCCCACTTTTTCTCGGGCCAATGGGGAGCGAGGTGAAAGGTCGAAGGCAGGGGGTCAAAAGCGAAGCCACGGGGCTTATATAAGCGGCCGCGTTCGTCAAGTCGAGGGAGTTAAGACTTCGCAGCTGGTGGAGTTGGGAAGAAGAAGCAAGAAGGAGTTGGTCGTCATCGTCGTCGTCGTGTGCGTTGGAGTCGGAGCAAAGAGGACGGAGCTGTGGAGAGGCGGCGAGGGCAGACGAGGGGGTGCTCGCGTCGTGCCGGGAGCTGCACATCAGGGAGGCCGACGGCGCGACCTGGCCGAGGTGGAGACGCTCGTCACGGGACTCGAGGCAGAGTAGAAATCCTCCTTTCCCCCGAGCATCAGCAACCCCCTCCTGTTTCCCCCCGCGCTGAGATAGTGCGACCAAGGGGGCCCCTTTCCCACCCCCTACCAGACACTGCCCGCGAGGCCCGCGGAGTTGAGGCACCATCGCCGCTCCGCGTCTCATCACCAGACGGGTAGGCCCGACCCGGTCTCGGCCTCAGGCCCGCCTCATCCTTGAGGGTGTTCTTTTTCTTGGTTTTGGATATGTGTTGTCGGCGCCGTCTGTGAAGTAAAATTGTATAAGTGTTGCCGTGTGCTCGCGTAGTCGGTATTAGATCTGCATTGTCGCATTTGCTTTTTGTGTAAAATTGCATTGTGTTTCTTTTCCTTTTCTATGTGCTTTTGGTGGAATTGTATATGTGCGCTTTCCGTTCATCGCGAATAAATGTGCTTTGTGTTGAACTGTTTCCCGCTTCGCTTCGTCATTTCTTTCATTGAATCCTCATCTTGCTCCACGTAAAGGGTTGGTAGTGGGCTGAATACGCCCGATAATTAATCGAACCGTCGAGGCCGACGATAACACCGCTCGGTTATCCCGATAGTACGGAACGGGTCGCTTAAGTGGCCCGTGTCCGAAGTCGACCTGCGGCGAGATGCGATCGCCCGGTCTATCCTCCATGTGGGTACTTAGGTAGGTCGAATTTGGCGAGCAACCCTATCCCACGCGGGGGCTGATTGGCTCGATCGCGGTGAGACCGAAAGGTCCACCCGTGACTGGTTCCCGGCGTTAGTCCGAGAGGGTCACGACTGGATTGTCCGTCCGGTGGGCGACGTGCCGCGATTCGAGTTACGTGGCCGTCAGCACGCCGGCGGGCGCGAAGCCTAACACTGGTGTCAGGTCGTGCGATACAAATCCATCGCCCTCCTCGCGGCACTGGTATCGGAGAACATGAAAACGGGCTCTCCTGTCTCCAATTAAATTCACGGGAATCGGTCCAGGGGTGAGAGAAGCGACCCCCGATTCCCTCCAAATTACGAGCAAGCTAAATTAACCCTTCACGAGAAGCAAGATGGCGTCTCAAGGCGAGCGGGAGCCGGGGGTATTAGAAATGGATGTAGAATGTGTAGGATCCATGGCCCAGGATGGAATGCCCGTGCAGGAACATGAACTCGTCCAACTGAACCCAGAGCCCGAAATGGGTGCGGCAGCGGCCGCGGTGTATGAGACCTCCCTCCCCCTGTCCACCAAAACCCTTCCCCAACCCCTGCCGAAACTGCTCACTCAAGCGCACCCGACATGGCCCAGCTATGCGCCATGCTGGCGGAAATGACAGCGAACATACACAACAAATAATCGAAAACATGGATGCAAACACAACTGAATTTTTAAACAAAATAAAAAGCATGAACGAAAAGATCGATGCGAGTACACAGCAAATGAAGGAAGAAACGAAAAAGCTGCGGGGTGAGACGCAGAACATGGGCCGATGCCTGCAGGCGGGCATGAAGGCCGTGACCAGGGAGCTGGGAATGGCGACTCCACGTGTGGGAGCAAACGAGCTGGAAGGGGGTGCAACGGCTGACAGGCCCGCGGTGGAGGCGGGTAAAAAATAATTCGGGGGGGCGTGTTGGGCGAGGGTCGTGACAGAGGAATCGACGGTGACCAAAAAGGAAAAATTAAATGGGGAGACCAAAACGTGCGAGACGAGACACGAGGTGACGACAACGGAAATAATAGTTGAGACAAGGGAGGTAAAGGGTGAAGAGTTGGTAGAGACACGGGAGACAGAAAAAATAGAGGGAAGACAGCACGATGAAGACGGGGTAAGTGACGCGCACACACACACGGAGGTAGTGGAGGATAGTGAGGTTGAGCTCGCGGAGCGTGTAGGGACCCAGTGCGAGCACCTGGATGGCCTCCTCCAGGAACGAGGGGAGGGAGTATGCCCCCTTGAGGCGAGTCACGACCAGGTGGGTTCGGTCGTGTTTTGCGAGGTTGAGGGGACGAGTGCTGTGGACAGGTGCACGGAGAGCTTGGGGGGTATAGAGGTCCCGGAGACCCTTGTGGGGACACGAATCCCCAGTGTGGTTGTCCCTGTGTGTGTGGTGCAAGGTGTGAGTGCGTCCCCGTGTGTGGAAGCGACCCCGTGTATGAGTGGTGTGGTGGCGATTGTGCCGGAGTACGTGCTTCTCAGCACGCCGTGTATGAGTGAGACACCGTGGTTGAGTGCCCCCGCGTGTGTGAGTGAGGGACGGTGTGTGGATGAGGCACCGCGGGTGAGTGCCCCCGCGTGTGTGAGTGAGGCACGGTGTGTGGATGAGGCACCGCGGATGAGTGCCCCCGCGTGTGTGGATGAGGCACCGCGGATGAGTGCCCCCGCGTGTGTGGATGAGGAACCGCGGGTGAGTGCCCCCGCGTGTGTGGATGAGGAACAGCGGTTGAGTGCCCCCGCGTGTGTGGATGAGGCACCGTGGATGAGTGCCCCCGCGTGTGTGGATGAGGCACCGCGGGTGAGTGCCCCCGCGTGTGTAAGTAGTATGGTTTGTGTGAGTAGTGAGGCACGCGTGAGTGAACGGCTGTGTGCAAGGTCGCTGTGTGCAAGGGAGACCGTGTGTGTGAGAGAGCGGTATGTAAGGGAGATGTCGGTTGGCATGCGGGAGCACGCAGCCGCGTCTCCTGGTGTGAGTTTAATGGTGTGGAGTGTGAGCGTCGGAACACGCGGGAGTGCGTGGGTCGAATGGCGACGATGGCGACATGGGAGGAAGGAAAGCCGAGTAGCGGCTGTAGTTGTTTCGGGGACCGTGCCGGGTTCACCCAGCAGTGAGCACGCGGTTCGTGCTGTGCAACGCACGAGACCACCGCGTGCTCGCTTGCGAGAGTGAAGTCCCGGTCCGGAAACGCCAGCGGTGGATTTGCCGATCCCGCGGACGGACAAAGTTTAGGCAGGTAAATGGATTTGGACTGGACGGGTTCTCCACGCGATCGTGTGTGTTAAGCTCCAACGGGCAAAGCACATGTGTTCGCGTGGGGAACCCCTCGAGACGTGGGGCTTGTGTTTTTTTTATGCGCACGGTGACGCCATGGCTGCACGTGGGGTTGGAATCCGGCAGGAGGGGTATCTCTGCCGGATGGTACCGTCTAAGGAGGGACGAGGAACACGTGCAGCTGCATGACGTCACGGGCAGGTGCAAAGTGCGCGAGTTGCCGCGCTGGTGATGCGCATGAAAAAAAATAAAATAAAAAAAAACAAGCCTCACTTTCGGGTGCACAGGATTCCTGGGCAAGGGGTGGAAGACCCCCTTACCGGGGCACAGGATGGAAACTAGTTAGGGGGAAGGGTTAGCTTAGTTAGACCGACTTCATGGGGCAGGGGTAAGTCCTCATGGAGTCCGTGGAATGGATTAGTTAGAGGGATTGTAGCGAGATTTAGGTTGGGAAATAAAATGGGATTATTTGAGGACATGGACAGACTTGTGGATGTGTAGAGGGGACGTAGTTTAGCTACGTAGGTTAAAAGGGAACGTGCTGTAGTTTAAGGGATGACGTGGGAGCACGAGTTAGTTAGGGGATGTAGTTAGGAGGATGGCAGAGTTCAGCGGTGTGTGTGTTGAAGAGTTGTGAGGTGAGTACATGATGAGTGAGTGAGGCCAGCGGGTCTGTGTGTATGGAGTGAATGGGGAATGCATGGTGCGATGAGTGATTGGGGGGAGGAGTGACTCCCGCCCAAGGGACCCCGGGGTCAGTATAAAGTGAGTTAGGGGGTTAGTCAAATTGAAAAATGGAGGTCGTTTTGCTGTTGGTGGGAATGTAGGCTCGAAACCCATTTGGAGGGGTGCAGGAGCCCTGTTGACGGGCTTGGGAGCGTGGCTGCGAAAGGTGAGTATCGCTGAGTGGGTACCCCGGGCACCAGGCTAGTCGGCCGCGGTAGGCCAAGGGCCCATGGGGGGCCGGGATAGCGTAGTGGGCACGGGTGCGTCTGCTTGGTGCGGAGGCCCGGGGCGCCATTAGCCGCGTGGGCAGTGTTGTGGGCAAGGGTGACCCTCGGAAAGGGGCCTGGGAAGCCAGCCTGCCACGTGTGCGTTTCAGGGGAGGTGCCATGGGGGACACTCCCCGGTGTTAGGGAGCTGGTAGGCTCGGAGGCAGTGTAGTGCCCGGGGGTGCCATAGCGGAAGAATCGGCAGAGGGTCGTGCCTGCCAAAGGGAGCCACGTGTCCCAGCCATGAGACCGTGTGAGGGCACGGAGAGAAAATTGGGGGGCGAGGCCCGAAATTGTGAGGACACCAACACAGGCGACGGGAATCTGGGTTTATAGAACCAATAGTTTAAGCGAGAGGCGCTTGTTGAAAGCCCCGGGGTAGTTTAACAGTTAAATGGATAGGGTAGATTAGGAGATGTACCCCTCCGCACCATCCATCCCCTCGCTCTCGTTGTGGGCCGCTGGACCCACTTTGGGTTAGATCGCCGAACTCTGGGGAGGCCATTCTGAGGCTTCGTTGGGCCTCGACACAGGACGTTAGCTCTCCCTTGTTCCCCTCCGGGAAGGGAACGTAGGGGTTGGGAGTAGGCTAGGTGACAGGATAGGTTAGCCGAACAAGGACGATAAAGGGGGTTAGGGGACGATTTATAGTGGGGAAATAAAAATAAAAACAACAAAAAAATAAGTTGGGGCTAAATTGGGGTTTGACAAATTAAGGGAGTGGGTATGTACAGTGACAGGCAAAGGCGATAGGTGGGAGGGAGACAGGTAG
>NC_140965.1:79555408-79622908 GCF_056783735.1 Eptatretus burgeri
ATATATATTGTTACTGGCCAGGGGTCGGGTGAGAAGACCACTGGTTGGGGGAAGCTATCTTGGCTCCCACCAGACTCCCCGGAATTGTAGGCCGTCACACACGGATAATTCCGTGACGCGGCAGGTCGCTTAACCAACCGTGAATGCCAATAACTCAACTGCGTGACCTAGGGTCCTCCCATCTACGGGTTAATCAGGTTACCTAATTAATCACGTCATTTAATTACCGGGGAACACACCCTCGTTCCACCTTGTCTGAACCGGATCGGATCACTTTACCGGATGGGATGCAGCCGAGCGACACTGCCAAGGACGTACCGGCTAAAAGGAACGGGTTGTTGGGAATAAAGTCCCGACTAAACTAGGATTCGGGCTATGCTGGATCAATGGAAGAAAAGACAAAAACGAGCAGGGAACATTCCTAATAATGATTTATGAACAATGGGTGAGGAATGGCATGTTGCACGATCAGGATTTATTGGGGTGTGTTGTGCAGAGATAGGGGAGAGAGGTGTGATGCAGCAAATAAACAAGCAACTTACAAAAGGGGACACAGAGCAGACTTAACATGAGAATAAAAACAATAATAATAACAACGTTCTTCTGCAGTCTTACTGAAGCAGACAGGTGCCAAAACACACACACACACACACACACACACACACACACACACACACACACACACACACACACACACACACACACACACACACACACACACACACACACACACACACACACACACACACACACACACCCCAATGAAGAGAAAGTATTGAAACGGGAAGGGAAAGAAGTTGAGGTTATGATCTCGGTACCTTTGTGCTTGATAGCACGACGTGCCGCCAATCGTTTTGGGGGGGGGGGTGCTCCATGGTGCGGAACTGACAGTGGGTGTGTCGTCTCTGGCTTCAGCCATGCGTGTGGAGACCGCGTTCGTGAAGGAGGAGCTTGAGTGGAGAAGGGGCGGAATCCAGAGCGCGTGGAGGGCGTGGTAGGCGGGAAGAGGTGGGCGGGTGGGGTCGACGTCGTGTGGGTGGAGACGAGGAGGCAGAGTCCAGGCAGCAGGAGGCGGGTCGTGGCGGTGCTGACAAGGGTGAGGCCAGAGAGAGAGGTTGAGTCCAGGAGGCGGGTCGCGGCGATATCGATGAGGGCGAGGCGAGAGCGAGAGACAGGCGGAGAAAGAGAGAGGTGGAGGGACCGCTCCGACCTTTGTAGCACTTGCAGTGCGGGGGGGGGGGAGCCACCCCAAAGCGAAACGTTATCACCTGAATCGGGTGCTCCGATTGGCCCCGACCCCTCACGTGGCCTTCTAACTTTGGCCGGAAACCGCCTCACTTCGTTTCTGGCAAGGTCATCTCAGACAGCGGACATATTCCGCTCCGACCCCATGACATGACACCAATCGCCCACACCGAAAATTGGCACGCAAATCGTCCCGCAAAAACCCGAGGGCCACGCCACGGCGACCGGCCGAGGATCCCGCATGCCCACTCGGGAGTCCAACCAGCACTGATCAACAAGCCAGCTCCAGGCACTCCAATGAGGCCCGCAATGCACAACACTCCCTGGCTCGATCGCAGCTTCACTGGCCGCAGAGACAAGAAGACGTTCACCATCCGTGGGGGATCCACTGCTGCCAGCGAGGGCCAAAGGTACATCATTATGGATAAATCCATGCATGTTTCGCGAGCGGCGTATGTGTCTGCCTTCGAGCACATTCTATACAGTGGGCGGGGTTCGGCCATGGCCCACGTGGTCAGTGCTCGCGATCGCCCGATTGTGCGAGCGTGTGCGCGGGGCGAACACCAATATGTATGAGATATTTGGTTGAAAAGGAACGCACCGCTTTTAACTCGCACACCCGCATCCCGCCCAGCGTGGCGTGGAGTCGCCTTCAACGGCCTCCATACGTGTTTCGTGCAGTGTGGGCTTCGTAGTGGCTGTGTTTCCTGTGTTGTGAAAAACACCATTCGTGCAGCCTCTGAAGAGGTATTAATTCGTATGCCTTTTTAATGCAACCGGCAATCATCCCCAGATCATCGGAAACTCGAGTCGATAATCCCGCACTGCTTAGTGCACTATATGATTCGCTACACACGTTGGGTTTAGGGCTCGCTTGGGAACGAGGGCTCTGCACCGTATCGTTTCCTCGCAGCGGCATTGCACGCGCAGGCCTCCATGAGGGCCCACCTCACAAGAAAAAAAAATGATGTAAGCAAACCCAGCTATGAGATCATCGCAACGCACTCCCTTGTTGTCCCGCAAGGCAAAAGGAAAGGGACTATCTACAGGTATATTAATGAAATAACTGTCTTGGGACCACTATCTGTTGAATGCATGCGGTTCCAAGAAACGCAAATATATATATATATATATATATATATATATATATATATATATATATATATATATGTATATATGTACATATATATATGACCAGGCTTAATGGCAGAGCTGAGCTCTTCAGGGAGCTGAGGCATAAAACTGTATTTGCGCTCAGGGTGGACAAGGAGGCCTATATGCAGGGAATCTGTGAAGGGGTAGAGCATCACCTGTGGTAAAGTGATTCTCATCCTGCTAGCAGGGGAATTTGCGCATTGCGTTCCTCCAAGTCCGTCCCTCGGTGTACTGCAGTTGGAGTGGACGGTGGTGGGCTCTTGACAGAGGAGTCCGAAGTGAAAGCCCGCTGGGCCGGTTACTTTGAGTGGCTGTACCAGGCTGATCCCCCAGCTGTCGAGTTGGATGTCAGGGGCGTTACTATCCCTATTGCTGACCCTCCAATGAACTGTGATCCAACTTCCTTTGTGGAAACACTGCCTGCGGTGAACTGGTTCAAATGAGTAAAGCTCCTGGGATGTGTGGCATCCATGCTGAACTTCTCAAGGCCTGTGGAAATGCTGTACTCATGTCGTTGCATGCAGTTCTGTGCTCTCCCTGGAACACAGGCATCAACCCAACTGATTGGAATAAGGGCCTTGTTGTCCCTCTCTGGAAAGGGAAGTGTGATCGCCAGGTCTGTAACAACTACCGAGGGGTGACGCTGCTGTCCATGCCAGGCAAGATCTTTGCTCACTTAATTCTTGATCGGGTTCGCCACTATCTGCTTGAGCACCTGTGACCAGAGCAGTCAGGCTTTACACCAAAGAGGTCAGTGATTGACCGTATCCTTGCTCTTCGGGTCTCACTGAACGCAGATGAGGGTTTTAGCAGTGGCTGCTTGCAGCCTCCGTTTATTTCTGCAAAGCGTTCAATTTCGTGATTTGGGATGCCATCGGGACGATTCATTGTTTTCGTGGGGTGACATCAAAACTGATCAATCTGATGTCTGAACTATACTCTGGTACTGTGAGTGCTGTGAGGTGTTGTGATACCATCTCTGACTTATTTCCAGTTATTGCTGGAGTTTGTCAGGGGTGTTTACTGGCCCCCACACTTTTCAGCACTTGTTTGCACTGGATTCTGTGAAGCATGTCGGAGAGTTAAAGCTACGGTGCATCATTTGGGAATGCCAAGATCTCTAACCTTGATTTTACAGATGATGCAGCCATCTTTGTGGAGACTCTAGATATCCTTTTGGGGGCCCTCATGGTGCTGAATTAGGAGTCGGAGCCACTGGGATTATGGGTTTCCCTCGTCAAAACGGAGATCCAGGCTTTCAATGAAGTCTTGGATGTTGCTATCTTGTCTGTTTGTGGTGAAGATGTTGAGTTCACGGAGAGATTCACTTTCCTTGGCAGTGATATTCATGTCTTTGCTCGCTGTAAGCCAGAGGTCAATAGACATCTGGTTCGGGCCTGGGGAGTCATGGATTCACTGGATAATGGGGTGTGGCGCTGCCGGTACCTGTGCAGGAGGACGAAAGTCCGAGTCTTTAAGTCATTGGTGCTTCCAGTCTTGCTCTACGGATGTGAGACTTGGACTATGACCAAGAATCTGAGATGGCGACTCAATTCCTTTGGTACCAGGTCTCTTCAGAGAATCCTTGGCTATTGCTGGTCGGACTTTGTGTCCAATAAGTGGTTGCTGAGAGAGACTCAAATGAGGTTTGTTGCCTGCATTGTCCGTGAGCATCGGCTGTGGCTGTATGGACATCTGGCTCATTTTACTGATGCTGATCCTGCTCACCAAATTCTCTCAGTGAAGGAGCCTCGTGTGTGGAGGAGGGCAATAGGCTGACCCCATGCCTCGTGGTTGCAGCAGGTTTATCAGCATCTCAAGGAGATGGGGATAGCCAGACGGATGCTCCTGGAGTACCGAAGGAAAGTGCACGCTGTGACCCGCTGCTCCGGGGCATGCTCCCTTACCTGATCTATCCTGACCAGGTCACAGTGATTGTTCGAGAATGTTCAGAAGCTCAGGACCTGAAATGTTCCAAAATGCCACAAAGAATTCCACTGGTAAACCATCGATTCCTGAAAGCATCTCCGCCAAGGTACCGCTCAACTCTAAAAGCATTATCAGCGCATCTAGCTCCACACATTGAGCGTCAGTTAGGGATGGAAGATGAGAGGTTATATGTTTCATCACATCTTCATAAATAATCTGTTTTGTCAACAAATGAGAGTAGAACTCTGTAATTTTGTTCTTCTGGATTAACAACAACATTCCCACGAGGGTCTAACAAAAATAAAACCTGTCGTGATAGCTTATTTCCTATACCAGGCATAGTGGCGTGCACCTGTAATCCGGCTACTCGGAGGCTTGGGTTGGAGGATCGCTTGAGGACGGGAGCACTGCGCTGGGCCACGCTATGAGAGGGTGTAGTGCAGCCCGGAATCATGGCGAAACCCAATCCTTATCCCTGTGTCGTAAGAGGCGACCAGATTGCGTCAGGAAGGGCATCCGGCGTAAAACCTATGCCAAATCAGTATACGGATCATAATGAGAGCAACCGAATGAAGAAGAGAGTGATAGCTTATTTCCAGACTCTGGATGGAAGAAGGATTTGTTGGGGGTATCCAAAACTTTCATATTGTGTATCTTTAAAGTAGTCAGTCATCCTGCCACTTTCTCCTGAATCAGGTCCATAAATTGATCTTTTCTTTCTCGTAGCAGTTTGCAGTGCTTCTCACCACTTTGCTTCACCAATTTATTTTCCAGCTGCAGAATGTCGGATTCTAAAGAAGCTATTGTTCCCCAATTAGATCATCATTTATAGCAAGTGACTTGTACTGCTGGCAAAACACTCGAATCACGGTATTTGTATTATCCCACCATAAAATATTAGAGGAAAAGAGAGGCTTTTTTTGCAAGCAATATGGACCAGAAAACTCAGTCTCCTTAAATAAATCATCTTCGAGGAGACCGGTGTTAAATTTCCAATAAGCACTCTTACTTTTATGCTGGGGAAAGGACAGGTCCATGGTTGCCACATGGTGATCTGAAAACATCGAAGGGGATAGATTAGAAGAGACTACAGCATTCTTATACTGTGAGTCAATGTACCACCGGTTGAGTCTCACGAGTGATACTTGATAAATTAGAGAGTTTTACACAGGCACCACGTATACTGTAAAACGTTCAGGTGGTGCAACCACCACACATCGAGCAGACCCACCCCAGAAAAGAAGTGACAAAGGTCAGCATGAGCTTCTGGATGTGGTTCCAGAGAATTCCTTTCTATGACAGGTTCAAATGTACAATTGAATTCTCCTCCCACGCATTAACAATGATCCAAATTCATGGATTTGAAGTGAGCAATCATGGAAGAGAAGAAGGCTTTCTGCTGCTGACTCGCACTGGGTGCGTATACATTAAATATGGTGAATTTGAAGATGTTAAATACCAATTCCAGAGAAATGAATCGCCCTTTTATCACCTCTCAAAAATCAGGTATCAGCCCTGGTCTTAACAAAAAAAAAAACCAACACCGGCGGATACAGAGGACATATCACTAAACAAGTACTGTCCTTTAAATACCTAACATCAGTCATGTTCTACTCTTGCAGTAATGTGAGTTTCTTGCAATAGAATCACATCGACATTTTTTCGTTGGAACAG
Organism: Eptatretus burgeri; assembly: GCF_056783735.1. NCBI lineage: Eukaryota > Metazoa > Chordata > Myxini > Myxiniformes > Myxinidae > Eptatretus > Eptatretus burgeri. Next base: position 79,561,412 of record NC_140965.1, read on the forward strand.
GCTTTTCACCTGCATCTGGCAGATGGGATTTGTGCCTCCACAATTTATGTTTGGTGTTCAAAGAGTGAAAGTTTTCATTCCTTGGTTAAGAAGTTAACTTCTTGTTGAGACCTTGCTTTAGTAATGACTTTCCTTAACTGGTGGTTTTGAGATGTTGATAGGTTAAATTCCTCAGAACAACTTTTGCAGCTTGGATATAGGATATTAAATCAGGAAATTGGTCCTTCATCACAACATTTCATTGCCTATATGTCTCATTGAGAAAAGAAAGAATAAGGTGGAGGGAAAAACTTCAATGATTTGCCTGAGATTGTGACAAGTCAGTCACCTTCACCTCCTTTTCTGATTCTGACAAATCAGAAAATGTCCCACTGGTGTCCTGGACATTGCTCCCGTCTATCCCCGTTTTAACTGCAGATACCTCTGAAGATTCTCTAGAATCTTTGGTTCGGGGATCATCAGTACTCTGATGCCTATTGTCCTCAACTGGGGCCGAACCTTCATTTTCACATACTCGTGAATCATTTATTTCCTCATTTGCTAAAACAGTGCAAATGTTTGAATCTACTTTGTTCAATCCCAGAAACGTGTTGTAATGATGCTTCATTTTCACACTCAATATCAGTGTTAATCCTGTTTTCATAATCATTCCTATTAACATTTAGGTTGGTAGCATCGTGTTGAATGCTCTCAAACTTGTCCTCCATGACACCAGTTTCTTTCCCTCCATTAACGTTTGAGACAAAATTTTCCAAAGGATGCTGAAGGTCTTGTTCAGCAGCACCGTCTGTATAACACGACCTTCTTTACCATACCATCTGGTTCAGAAGCATCAGGTGCTCTTTGCTTTATTGGGACCACTTTAGGTTCCACAATCATGTCTTCAGTGGGGACAGGAACAGTAGAATTATATCAATGATGAACCAGTGAGCTCTACCCCATTTGGTTCACTCGGCAAAGGAGGTATCTCCTTCGTACAATCTGTAGTAGTGTGGCCTACTTCGCCACACTTTGCACATGTAGCTTTGGGACAGAACCTTTTCACATGATCCAATGCTCCACATTGAAAACACGTTTGGGTAGCTCAAGATGCATACAACTGATACTCACGTTCACTCAGGGTGATTTTAAATGAGATATTCAGCCCGGTTTCATCCCATTGATTTGGAAGAACCATGAACACTTGATGTGTAAAACTCATCACGTGTTTTACACATTCATTCTGACACCAGAGGAAGGGGAATCATTGAAATCCATGACACAATTAACCCATAACGCGATAAAACTGACATAATTTTATCCTTTATTATGAATGTTGGGGCATTTGAGAAAACGATTTTCACTGTGGGTGTATCCATTGGTGAAGCCATGATAAAATGACCGCTTTCCATGGATATCCCAGTACCATCCATCCATCCATTGGGACCATATTCCGTGCCAGGCATTGGTGCTGCCGAAGCAGTCTCCTTGGCTATTGGGCACAATCCTTGATGGGTCACCACTCCGACACAGGATAACAGCATGCTGGCACTCATTTTGCCGATCTCAGAAGGATGACGGGCAGTCAACTCCACCTGGTATTAATTCAACAGCCGAGTGGGATTTGAACTCAGGATTTTCGGATCCCAAGCCCACCACCTGGACCATTCTAACCATGAAGCCAACACCAGGCTTATCCTAGTACTCACGACATTGTCTCTCTTCTGAGACAAAAATAATGATTTTCTGATTCATGCGTGATGCAGCACGGATATTCCCATCACCAATAATAGCTCCCACTCTGAGGATAATGTCCTCAACAGGAACTCCTTCAGACGGAACGCAGATGAATGCATGCTTGCGCATTAGATTTTCAAATGTCTCATCACGAGAGCGTGTACTCGCCAAGCCGGTGATTTATCGCCCCCTTTTTGCTCGAACCCGCTCCCCCAAAAAGAGTGGTCAAACCGAAATAAGTCAAACTAAATTATGTAAGTGAAGTGCATTGTAAGCAAAAAAAAGAGAAGCTTACAAAGCCTCATCAAAGTGGGTGGGCTGCACCCAAATAGGCTCTATCTCTCTCTCTGACAAAGGTAGAGAAAAAACGAACACAAAACACCACAAAAAGCGCAGAAGGATGGAAAAGCAAAGAGGGAAGGGGGGGCATGAGGGAGAAAACCACATTGACGACTCACCACAACACAGAGCAGTTGCACACAGCTGCCATGACACCACACCTGGAAAACAAACGACCATCAGGGGGCGACAGACAGACAGACAGACAGACAGACAGACGCACAGACGCAGACGCTTCCCAGATGAGCTTGTGAAACCTCTTGCTGCTCCTGTGGTGGTTTGGGACATTAATACATTCCTGCTCATTCTGAATCTCACAGAGTCTCTGTGTACGTGATTGTATGGGGTCGGGGGGGTATCAGGGGTTTTTAGTTGCACCGTCATTAAGCATTGTAAATATTTATTGCGTCTTTGTGTCGCGATTTGTTTTGTCTCATGTTTCATTAAAATGTCTCTTTTATTTCCTACAAGCAAATGCCACCCTTCGCTTTCCTTATGGGAATACTAAGGCAGCAGGGGAGAGATAGAGGATTGAGGAGCGGGAGTGGGGGAGTGAGGGGGAGGGGAAGGGGGTGTTCTCAACTTGAGATTGTTTGGGTGACTTTGAGGTGGGGGGGAGATGGATCCGTACTTGTACCGATTGTACCTATTTTATTTGGTCTTCCATTTGAATTTAATTTAATTTTTTGAATCCCATTCTGAATTGAATTGAATAAAGACGACCTCATGGGTCAGGTGTCCGATCAAAGCAGGCTTTCATTAAAGCGGGATGTCTTGGTACCCGGTCATCACTGCCAGCAGTTGTAATGTGGCAGTTCTAGTGTTAAGAGTGTTCAGGGAAAACTGTTAAATTCAAGTAACCAAAATGTTACCATGTGTTACACGACCATTTGATATAGCGTATATTGAGCAGACATGAAAAACCGTTCAACAGAGGAAATTGAAACTTCACCCCATGTTACATGACCATTTGATTTCGCGCATACTACTTGGATGACACCAGCCCTTCAGAACTTATATGGTGAATTCAACAAAGCTTAATACCCAGAGATGATGTCACTTCCTCGTGTTACAAATTCGAATCATTGTTAATCGCTTCAGCCTTTATTGTCCTCGGCTGGTGGAAAAAAAGCGAAGAAGAAAGAGAAGACATACAATTTGGCGCTTTTTAAACGATCTCCCGATTTATACTTTAGCGATCTATCGTGACGTCTTTATCAGCCTTGGTAGTTATGAAAACACTCAAATGAGAATAAAATCTACTTTGTAAAGGTTTATGAATGTACTCGAAAGCAGACTTTTCAAAGTATAATTTGTAGACATTTACATCAGAAGTTCAGATAGATGCAATTACAAATTAATCACCAGAAGAGTTGACTACCACCAAGTCCTTCTCAACACTGTGCGGGGTAAGTATTCTATGAACACCATCTTGTTGAAGAAGTATTTGCTTGATCATAATATCTACTTCCTCCTTTCATTAACTTTTGGGAGTGATCCCAGACAATTCGGTTAGGTTTAGAGAAAAGAGCATTGCAATCTGTTCAGTAACTACCGTGCATATACTTGAAAGTCTCTATCAGGTCCATCTTGTACTCCTTGGATTTGAGGGATTCCAATTCAACGTCTCCTGGAGTAAGTATCAAGCACTTCCTTGGGACTTTCTCTGACTTTGTGATATCTTTTAATAACCAAGGATTCCATACCGTAGAAGCATATTCCAACACAGGACAAAGCACGGAGGTGTGGAGAACAGTAAGTTTATGCTAAGAAAAACCACTGAAACATTTTTTCAACATTCCAATTTTCTGGTATGCTTTCTTTACCAGTACATTGATATGTTTATATGGTCATTTGAAATTAGGATTCCGAGATCTTTCTGTTCTTCACTCACCGAAAGATTGATCCTCAGAATGACACATTTATCAGCTTTGAAGTTTAAAAGCCACAGGCGAGACTAGAGGGCCAAGGCATTTATATCTTCGTGTAATAAATCACAGTCTGACTTCCTAGAAATCTCACTGTACATCTTGGTGCCATCAGTGAACATTTTTGCTGTGCTTGTGACGTCGGAAGAGGAAAGTCGTTCAGGAATCACAGTTTGGCTTTCAGGAAAATCGTCCACATTCAACAAAAATAGAATAGGGCCTAAAATATATCCTTGAGGAACACCACTGATACTAGGTAACCTTGAAGATTTTCTATTTCGAAACATAGCCCACTGTCTGCGATATCTTTAAAAAGCTTCCAGTGCTTGAGTTTATACAGCAAATTTTTATGTGGAAGAGTCAAAGGGTTTTGAAAAGTCAAGATATATAACATGAACTCCATTCTTGCTTTCGAAAGATCCAATCCAGTGTGACAAACATTCAATCAGTTGTGTAATGCATGAACATTTCCCCTGAAATCCATGCTGGTTGCAATGAATAATGTTACTCACGATCATGAAGTCTGACAGTTGATCGTGTTTGATTCTTTCCATAAACTTTGCAACTTGACTCGTTAATGAAACGGGTCTATAATTGTTACAATTTGAGCGCGATCCTTTTTTATGAAGAGGAACAACATGAGCATCACGCCATTTCTGTGCTAACCTTCCAACATGGAAGGAATGCTGAACAATAACAGCTAAGGGAACATCAAAATCTAAAACACTTCACAAAACATTAACTGAATTTCATCAGGACCGGTTGCTTTATTTCCATGAAGTTTTTTTTGAGTTTTATTTACCATGTACCACGCTTGGTGAGAAGTCCACATCTGCAAGATTTTCTTCACAGGTTTCATCAGGCAAAGGTCAGGATAAGTCCATCGGAGGCTCATGAATTGTGAAGAATTTATTCGATACATCAGTCTTTTCACCATCGCCCATCAACTTTTCCCCATTCTGATCCAAATAAGCAGCTGTTGAAAAAGACTGTGGAAAATGCCTGGAATAGTTATAAAACTGTTTTGGATTCTCCTGGTTGCGATCTATGAGTGAGTCTTCATCGTGTTCCTTGGCATCAGACATTGCTTGTGCAGCACCTCTTGTCACCTCAGAGAAGAACATCTTGTGAATCTCGACACCAGAAGATTGTGATTTGACCCATGCTTTCCTTTTCCACTTTTTTTAGCTGACTTCACCAATTTGTCACGTGTCCAGGGGGGCTTGTGTCTTTAGCCACTTGTGTTGTATGTGTTTCTCAACAAGCTTGTACTATATAGTTACAAAGGAGCTCCACTGGGTCTCAACTTCTCCACCACTGAGTAGATCCATCCAGTTTATATCTCTGACTTCTTCTGAAAAGGCAGCATAATCTCCTTTGGAGTACAAGTCTCTCTCTCTATATCAAGTGTAGCCTGTGGCTGCTGGTTGCATCATTGGTTGGGACGCGGCTCTGCCGCTCATGCAGTTGTGCCCCTTACTAGTACACTGGTACTCATTTAGCCGACCTCGGAAGGATGACAGGCTGAGTCAACCTCCTGGTGTATATTAATTCAGTGGCCAACGGGGCTTGAACTCAGGACCCTAGGATCCCAAGCCGCCACCCTAACCACTAAGCCAACACCAGGCCTGGAGTACAAGTACACTAATTCCTTTGGGCACTATTTACACGAGGGATTAGAATTCTCGCTTCCACAAAGATAACACGATGATCGCTGGTGCCGAAACATTCCTCCACTGATACATAATAAGGTCTTTATTGTTTGTGAAAAGCAAATCCAGGATGTTGGCATCTCTTGTTGGTTGTTTCACAACTTGTACAAGCAAATTTTCAATGATTGTATCTGCAAATGTTTGTTCAATTTCATTCTGTGCACATCCTAACTCCCAATCAATCTTGGCAAAATTGAAATCTCCATCGAGTTGAACATATTGTCCGTATTTACAGAGTTAATAGAATCATCAATCTTTGTAACATTGTGAAAATGGCGTCATTAAGGTCGATAAGCGACGACAAGCACACCTGTATTTTGAACATGTTCACCCAAATAATCTCAGCATCTGCAAGACCCGGTTCATACAAAGATGGGTTGAGCGCGATCTTCACAAGAAGCAGAACTCTTCCTCTTCCAGTATTTACGTATATGTCCTCTGGATAAAAGCTTCGATCTTTGTCTCATCTGAATATGCCATATCCTTCCACACAAAATTCATTATCCGAAACATTAGATTCTAACCAAGTTTCACTGATTGCAAAAATATCCAAATCATGATGTTCTTTCATAGTCAGTGAGATCTGCAAACTTGTTCGTCAGGCATTGAGCATTAAATTAACACAATACGAGAGGCTTAAGTTCCTTACAGCTAGAAATAAAAAAATAGTACCATTGTCGTTTTGTGCAACTTGAAGAATTGTTTATACTAGATGTATTTACATCACCACAAGAGGGTGGTCATTTGTGAGGAGGACCAGGGGGTGGAGGTATTTCAAGATACTTTTTTACCCCTCTTCCCCTTAATAATCCAGTTGGGATCTGTCACGTTTCTTCTTTAGTTCCTGCCTGCAATTGCCGTCTTCCTCTCCATTTTTGTCATGACCCGTCTTACGTAGACTGACACTGTCAGAAGATAAATTCCTCACTTGGTGAATGTTTGGTGAATTTCTCAGGCAGCACTTCCTCTTTAACTCATCGCTCTCAAGTGTGACTAGGTAGCCATGGTTTCCTGTTAGATCTCAATCTACCTTGCCTGTTGTGCAGAGTTGGCTGACCAATATCTACCTTGAGTTTATCGAACAGTTCTTTGACCAGCTCAGCATCTTCAGGAGGATCTTTTTCAGGAATCCCACTGATGACGATGTTTTTCTCTAACTTCTCTGTAGGCTCATGGTACACAAGAGTAAGTTTGTTACTAAGTTTTTCCATGTCCTTCACAATCCGATATTTCTTATAATTTGTTTCCAAGACATCCACCTTGGTTGTATCAGAATCTGCTTTGTTTGCCTTCTTGCCCAATGGAGACTCCAAAGAAGACATCCTTTCCGGCATCACTTCAAGATATTTCACACATCTTTCCTCCCTCTCCTTGTCAGTTTTCACAGCAGATAGAGCCGGATGTTCACACTCTTTACAGAACCAATGGACATCTGATCTTTCACTCATGACAGAGTAAGTCTCATCAGACATGTTGAGGCAACTCGTACACATCCATCCATCGCACCTTTCACAATTCATGAGCCTCAAATTTGAATACGTGAAAACTTTGGAACATTTCACACATGTGAAAGAGTCATCATCATGCGAGTGAGACTCATTCCCTCGGGCCATTGCCAGGCCTTGCTGTGGGCCCACACCTCCCCTGCCTACAGCTCTCCCAGCTTCCATGCACTGCATACCCTTGGCCGAGGGGTTTCACACTCCTCTTAGATGTCGACTTTGCCATTTTTACTTTTATTTTGTTATTTTCTCATCACTGATAATTCAACAACAGACTATGGACCCTCCCGGACCGACCATGTTTCCCCTATTGAATCTGCTCATCGATCCCGGGGTGCCCGCTCTGTGGCCCTCACCAGTACTGTAATGACCGTATGGTACTGTAATGGCACGATGTCCGATCGGGTCCCCTCGCACAAGATCGTGTCTGTTCTGAGCCGGTGAAGCGATTCCATTCCCTGGAATCGAAGCTCAAATGGTGATTTTAACTCCTGAGAGCAGACCCATTTATGGATGAGCCACGAGAAAAGAGAGCCACGATAATGCAGGTAGGCCACGCTGAAGCGGGGAGGTGGCCATGTGGAGGCCAAAGCTGCCAGTCGGGTGCCCTTCAGGATGAAGAAGATATCGAGTTGCGAGAGAAGAGAGCCGCTATGAAGCGGGTCGGCCGACGCTGAATTAGGGAGGTGCCTACGTGTAGGCCGAAGCTTCTCACAGCAAAACAGTTTGTTCAAAAACACAAAACAGTTTATTCACGATCCAAGTAAACCCTGGCTAATAATTGAACAATGCATCACCCTTCGTATGATGCACATTTAAACAGTACAATTCTTAACGAACAATTTCCTACTTCATGCATCAATATTGGCTAAACTAACTGAAACATAGAGCCTACTACCCGATACATTTCTAACTGTTCGAAAGCAATATCTACCCCCATATAAATGTAACAACACCTAATGCACATACACGCACACTCTCATGCGCAGCCTTTGTGGCTGCTGGTTGCATCATTGGTTAGGGACGCGGCCATGCCACTAATGCAGTGCCCCTATTACCAGTACAATGGTACTCATTTCACCAACCTCGGAAGGATGATAGGCTGAGTCAACCCCACCTGGTGTTAATTTAGTGGCCAACAGGGCTCAAATTCAGGATCCGGGGATCCCAAGCTAGCCACCCTAACTGCTAAACCAACTCCAGGCTAATTACTTACATACATACATATATACATACATACATACATACATACATACATACATACATACATACATACATACATACATACATTCATACATTCATACATTTGCCTTATTTTACATCCGAGTAATGTTGAAAAGTAATGCCCTCTATTCTTTTTCTCCAAAATGTGTAAAGATATTTGAATGGAACAAAGACAAATACTAACATTAATCTTTATTCCACCATGGTGCATATTTATTTCTCAACATAATCACCTCTATGGTGCACACATTTCTGCCAACGTTCAAGTAGGCTTGTGATGCCATCACGATAAGCCTGTGCATCCTGCTGACTGAACCAGCGCTTCGCAGCTGCCTTGACATAATTGGCGGAAGAGCATTCTTCTTCACGAAGGTGTTCCTTAAGTTGAGGGAAGAGATGAAAATCTGATGGAGGCAAGTCAGGCATGGTGATCCTTTGTAGCAAGACTCCATTGACCATGTCTTCCTCTCAGGATTATAATGGTACACCCTACTCTCATCTCTCGTCACCTCCAGCAGTGTGACCACTCCTTATTTTCATAAATGCCAAGGTGAGCCAATGAAAAAAGCCAAGAATTCACAAGGTTTCGGAAAAGCGATGATAATAGAAAACCTATAGAAAACGAAGACGCCAAGGTGAACAACGAATAGCCAAGATCTTATGAAAAAAGCCAAGGAGTGGTCACACTGACCTCCAGTCATCTCCCGTCATCTCATCTGCAGTCAGTCATCCTAAATCTCATCTCCAGCACTTCACAGCACTGACAATATTATGCTGTCCTCTGCCATCTTGATTCACGTAGCATTGAGACATCTTGTGTCAGAATCATGATACTTCACAGCCAGTGGTGGGAAGAACGAATGTGCCGACTGCGCTTCATTTCATTCGAATATCTTTACCTGTTTTGGAGAAAAATAATGGGAGTCATTACTTTTCGATGCACCCCACTAGTATGATTGATTGAATGGTTGGGCATTGATTGGATCTTATGAATTGGCTGAGAAATTCAAACATCAGAGCTAATCGTATAACCTCGGCGCACCTTAGTGATGTAGAACTGGCTCTCACAAGCTTACAAGTAAGAGGGCAGTTGGTAAGGCGTTCCAATTTGATTCGAGCAAACCCTATACTCCATAATCCTTACAACATATTCTGAGGTTTCCTTCCTCGAAAGGCTCTTCAATATTTCTCTCTGGAACATTCCATGCAGTTATGTCAACAGCAACATGATAATAAAAAATCCTTGCGACTTCTTGAAGCCTCACCTACGCAATCAATCTTCTCGCAATGCCATTCAAACATTGCACACAGACACATGAAGTACATTCACAAACGTTTAAGTGAAGAGAAATGACTGTGACATTTCCCGACAGCTGTACAGTGTCGATTGATCGAGGCACTCGCATGTTTCATAAAAACGTTTATTGTATTTTTAGCTTCCCGGGGTTTTTTTTTTTTTTGGGCTCCACTGTTGTTATTCCCATGCCTTTGGAAGAAGGTTTGCTCTTCATAGCAGCAAATATTACCTTTCAAAGCTTTCCTATCACAGTCACTACTCAACCTCAAGGAAGACACAACCAAACACTAGTCCTGAGGGGTCACGTGCCAATGTCTCCCCTCATTATATATGTATTTTTTGACGGTTTTTTTTTGTTGTTGCAGGAAATATGTCACATGCAGGACAGAAACATTCATAGACATCCGTATAATTTATATGATAAGGGACCAGCACATTGTATATATATATATATATAGTATGTGGCATTTGAAACTGGGTTTCTATCTCATGAGCCAGGCATTCGGATGGGAACACTAATGTCGACCAACCCTTTTGATTAAATCCAGTTAGTATGAAGTATGCAAAGATGGTGGTTCTCCTACTGATTTATTACATTGTATACCAGTGGATATACCCCAGATGGATGATGGGATGTACTGGCATTTCATAGGATGGGAGAGACAAAAGAAGAACAACAATCCTGCGACAAATATTTATTTATTTGTATGCAGCCTGTGGCTGCTTGGCTGCATCATTTTCTGGGAGCACAGCTATGCCACTGATGCAGTGGCCCCTGTTACCAGTAAGCTGGTATTCATTTTGCCAACCTCAGAAGAATGACAGGTTGAGTCAACCCACCTGATGTTAATTCAACAGTGGACAGTGGCTTGAATTCAAGACCCCCCATGATCTTAAGCCAGCCACCTTAACCATTAGGTCAACACCAGGCTCATGGCAAATCTAATAAATGGAGACACGACGACGATGCCAACAATGCCGCGATGGTTGGGCTTTCCACAATAATGGCTTTAACAAAAGTATACTTTTGACTAGGCTGAACGGATTAACAGGTATAAGTAAATTTAGATGCCATAAGGGTAATTGAAAGATATTTTGTATTATTCCTCTGAAATTGGTGACGACGAGCAAATTGGTGAAAGAGTAGATAGGAAACCAGATAGACAGACACCGTTGTATTATTTATGTATAATAGATCAAATAAAGAGTAGAAGTGACCTGTGCAGTACATTATTGCTTCTGCAAACACTGTTTCGGCAGCGACAACAGGACAATGACGGCATGTGTATGTTGGCCATAAACTGAAATGCAACAGTTTGCAAAATGTTTAGACCTTTGACTCCTACCCTGTTTGCATGAGTACATGGACGTTGGTTTATTGCATGACTGACCATTCCGATGCATGCTGGAGCATTGTCTAACAGGTTAATTGGGTGGTCGCTAGACTACCCTTAGTCTCAGGTTTTCCGTCTGTCTGTCTGTCTGTTTGTTTGTATGTAATGGACAGCTCTGGAGGCCAGAGGAGTCAACCAATTTTGATGAAACTTGACTGGTAGGTTCATACCAGGATCTAGTTGATTGCTTTTGAGCACCGTTGCTATGGACGCCACCATTGCCTAGCAACGGGACTTTTAATTTTTTGAAAAAATCCTAAAAAAAAAAAAAAAATTCGAAAAACAAAAATCGCCTTCCGTGCTTTTATATCAACCATCATCAACCTCTTTGTCAAAAAATTTCAGCCCGATCAGTCAAAAACTGTATGACTCGTATGCAATTATATTACTATATGCTTTCACCCCATCGTTCGCGTTGGGATTCCCTAATGTAGGGTTAGGGAATCGAACAAAAATGATGAATGGACAGTTGCTCGTCATGTTCCTATATGGAACAAGGAATGGCAAAAATGCCATCTGATGTGTTCTCTTATCTACATATTTCAAATTCGCCTTAGTCTAGCGACCACCCATGTCGCCTACCGGCTTGTATAATCTACGCCTTAGTTTGGCATCACTCTTGTCCTTTTCCTTTTTTAGTTTAGCTTCTCTTCTTGAGAACATTGTGCACATTATTGGAGATAAGAAGCTCATGTTGTTGTACAGAAGGTGAGAGCATTTACACTTGTCTGTGTTGACTCCCGCATCAGTTCTTTCTTTGTTCCATGACCGTACTACTGCTGCTGCTGCTGCTGCTACTACTACTACTACTACTTCTACTACGACTATGACTACTACTGTTTCTTCTTCTTCTGTAACGTTTACAATTAATCCAACCCAATTGTATGGTTGATTGTGTCGGAGGTTTGATCCAAGTCTTTCATAAACTGGCTGGTCAGGCCTGATGTTTGACAGGAGCTGATTTGGACAGGAATTTGTAATTTTTTTCAGGATGCCAGTGTTAACTCATCTACCCTTCACGAATAACACCGTAGGATATTTAACATCCATAAGCTAATCCTAGCAGAAGAGAAGCCAAGTTTAATGTCCATCCGAAGGACGGCTCACTTTGCAATGCAACATCCTGCCTGCAAAGCACCAATACGACAGTTTATCGTCTCATCATGAATCGAACCCAGACCTGACAGCTCAAAGGTCAGTCGGACTCGATGATCATCTCAAACGATCCAATGCCCTTAAAAAAAATAATGAACGCAATTATTTATGGACTTGCTGACCACGTCATGATCTTATTTCAGGTAACTCCTTGTACTTCAGGTCATTATTTGCCATATCATCATCTTGTTATTGCTTTGACTCTATGCTTTGTTGTTATAGTAACATCGTTTATTGACTTTTTTGAAAAATGTACTTACATCTGAAATGTTACTCCATTCACTTACTGCTTCAAATGCTCATTAGACATGACAGTAAAGCTATAGATGATGCATCCAAATGCACTCCTTGCTATTTGGACCGAAAAATAAGGCACAATGGTTTAAAGCAATAAAGTCTGACAATGGGCATTATGTAAAGAGACACAAGTCTAGTAATGGAATAACGCATGGAAGGACATGTTGATGGACTCGGTTATTGGGTCGTGCGAATGTATTGTGAAAAGAAAGGACATGATTGCCAGTTTCCACATGACGTAATTTCCCCTTTAGAAACTTAGGCTTGCTCATCTTGCCACCACTCTTTTGTGATGGTGATATTACGCATACGTTAACGCAATGCAGACAGTGCTACAAGGTATGTTTTTTTGGTTTTGGAAAGTTGGTTGAATTTATCTTTGAGTCATAAAGGACACGTTTTCTTCTGCATTGCTGGTCTCTAGGGCACATTGCTTCAGTGTGTATAGCTCAAATAACCTAGCACTTCTTTGTTCATGATTCAAATTTAAGGATCCTTTTTGCAAGGATTTAATGTGGCAAATGATGTGTGACTGATTTACCAAAGGTAAACAGGTGCAGTTTACCTTTTGGATTGCTCAATTGTTCACTCTGAAATGAACACAAACGGAAAAATCTCAGTGAACTACACTGTAATTATCTGACCTCATTGGTCGAATTGTGGTGATTTTATCTGTCTTTTCCTTTTTTGAAAAAGGGCAATGGATTTCCAGGTATCGTTCACATCCGGACACTTTGTGCTTGTATTCTAAATACAGCAGCAAACGATTTAAAGCAGAAAAGATGAGCTAAGGCAAACATCATGATGAAATGCACCACCTGAAATTTCATACCTATCCATACTATCATGGTCTTTAATAAAGGAAGAAATCAAGAAGAATTCAAATCTGCACAAAACAAGTACACCTATATTGTTTTGGGAAAGAATGACGAAGTACCAAGAGTGTGGTGGTGGTCTACCCCACAAGCCACTTGGACCACTCAGACCCGTTGAGACTTTAGACCTTCTATGACCCTTTATATGCTTAAAGATCTTTACACCCTTTAGACCGCTTAGACCCCTTTGACCCGTAGACCTTCAGATCATCTGACTCCTTCGAACATTTTGACCCTAAATACTATTGGAAAATACCCTTGAGATCCTTATACCACTTTAGACCTTAAGACCCTTTACAGCCCTATAGACCCTTTGAAATACTTAGACCCTTACATCTGCACACCCTTTAAACACCCCAGACCCTGTAGATATGTTCGACCCCTTTAGACACACACCACACAAACATCTGTAGTGACTGTAGGTGAGCAACCTGAGACAATTGGGACAATGGAAGGTCATTCTGCATCTGCTGATATTTATTATGTACCTACAGATGAAGCACAGCAATACTAAAGGGCAAGCAATACAGCAATACTATTTATTATGTACCTACCTACAGATGAACCTACAATTGGGACCTACAGATGTACCTAACATCAGAAATATATCTACTCTGTCTACCCCACAAACATAACAATATATTATATAAAGCTCTTTCTAACCATTGACTGACTCACTCACTCACTCACTCACTGACTGATATTAAAGATCCGTACCCTCCGGGTGACGTAGAAAGCTGAAATTTTACATGCCAATGGACATTGAAACCAGCACACCAGGAAAAAAATTACAGATTTGTGATTTTCATAACATTCATAAATTAAAATATAAAAATATGAAAAAAAATGCAGGTGAGCGACCCAAGATAATGGGGAAGCAAGGTAATTTTGTGTGACGATGGATATCGAAGCTGATACACCAGGAAAAATTACAGAACTGTCAGAAAACATCCGTAAATTAAAATTTAAATAAATTAAAAATCAAATGCAGGTGAGCGGCCTGAGACAATGGGGAAGCACAGTTCGTATGCTTACACAATGTGTAAGCACACCTGTAAGCTTACACGTATATGAAATGAGCAGTATAGAACATCAAAAATATATGTGGAAAAATTACAGGCCAGACTGGGAATCAAACCCAGATCCTCCAGCAAATTATGCCCGTGCTCTGCCATCTGAGCGATCTGGGCAACGCAATTCTTTCATAGATACAGGTGCTGCTCTCTTTCCCCCACTGCTTCCGGAGCACTCTCTGCCAACCAGGGGAACACTCTCTGAGGCCTGCTCTCGAGAGGGTCTTCCCCCTGTGGGGGGACACATCCATGCCCTCGATTAAACACCACAGGACAGGGTGCAGAGTAATATAATTAATAATGAGCAGGATAGAGCATCATAAATATATGTGGAAAAATTACAGGCGCAGAACAGGAATTGAACCCAGGTACTCTGGCAAACCATAGCTGTTAGGGTTAGGGTGTTAGTACTTTTTTTTAAAAACAGCTTGTGTTTAAATGGCTCTGCCATCTGAGCTATCTGGTCAACCCACCAGCTGAGCAATGCAATTCTTCCAAACATATAAGTGCTGCTCTCTTTCCCCACTCTCCTGTCTCCGTACGCATCCGGGCGGTGTTTGTCGCTGGGCCGTGTTTATGGTATTACCAGTAGAAAATGGAATTCAGACATTATTTTGTTTCCATCTTCACTGTTATACTATGCAGACTCATTTTGATGAAACAGTATGAATCGTAATTAACGCTCCACCGCACGTCTACCTTACCTTTCACCTCACACTGTCTTTCATTCCCCAACCCTCCTCACTCCCCCTCCCTCCTCACTCCTCTTCCCTCCTCACTCCCCCTCCCTCCTCTCTCCTTTCCCCTCCAAATCTTTATTCTCCCTGCTCTCTCTCCCTCTTCCCCCCCTCTTTTTCTCCCTCCCCCCTTTAGTATTGCTGTTAGCGAAACTATGGGTGGTATTTGCTAGTAATAAATAAAATCCCCTTATTAACATTTCAACTCTTTAGGTAATCATCATTGCATCTAGTGTGGATCTTGTTATCCTATAATAACTTGGTAAATCGAAAAGACCAGATATCCAAAATGAAACACTGAACAATCACATGCACAGGTAATGTTTTCTTAAATGGTACCTTTGCAAGCAGTCAGGGGTTCAGATGTGTGAACAATGTCCCCCTCTACCCCCACCTTCCCCTCCTCGTTCAGTTTCTTTTCAGGCATTTGTTATGCAGTACTTTTTGTGGAAGTTCTCTTGCCATTTTGATGGCTTTTCAAGGTGCCTGTGCCTTTTGGTGGTTTGTAAAAACAGGTCCCTCATGACAGGAAGTTGAGTTCTTTCCCCTCACACTAATGGACTTCACAGCACTAGGTTCAATGAGTATGACAGTGGTCTTGAATTATTATTTTATTATTTTGGTAGCTGGAGACACTGTATTTAATACCTTTGCCTTGGTTTGTGGTCGGGAAAGAAAATATAAACAGCTAATGGGATAGAAACAATGCAGAATATGCATATGGTGTCACCAAGAACTCGAATCCTTGTCGCTATTGTTGTTACCTCCACCACCAAAGGTGGACAGAGGTAATGTTTTCACCCCTGTTTGTTTGTTTGTCTGTCTGTCTCTCTGTAAACATGATGTCTCAAAAAGTTGTGGATGGATTCGGATGAAACTTGGTGGACATGGTTGTGTGACGAGGACAAATTGATGAGATTTTCGTGAAGATCATAATCCAGATCCGGATACTAGAGCATTTTATAAAGTGATTCTTCACCATTGAGCGATTGGCCCAAAAACGGTATATTGCACGATATCTCAAAAAGTTGTGGATGGATTCAAACGAAACTTGGTGGACAGGTTTGGAGTGTGATGAGGACGAATCGATTCGATTTTGGTGAAGATCTGACTCCAGATCCGGATACGAGATTTAAAAAACTTTTAAAGTGATTCTTCACCAGTGAGAGATGGGGCCAAAATGATATATAGCATGATATTTTAAAACGTTGTGGACAAGTTATGAAAAAAACTTGGGGGATGAGTTGGGTTGGTGACAGGCAGAAGCCGATTGGATTTTGGTTCAGGTCTGGATCCATATCCTGCCTATCAGTGGGATACATAATGTAAATGGTTCAGCCTGGAGGAGGTACGTGCTCTACCGAATACCGTTGGAGTTTCCTGTATGGTCAACTATGGCCGAATGGTCAAAGGTCTCGGTATCCACCAACCGGAACTCGCTCATCACGGCACCCTGCAACATGGACCTTTCACTCCTGCTCTATACTGGTTAACCACAGCGATCTTGCCACCAAACTTGTGTTTAAGTAGGTAATTAATGAAGACCTTCAACAGCAAAACTTGTAAACCCATTGAAAAGCTTTTCTTTTGCAAAACAAAAGGTGGAACTGCTTTTTAAATCACTGTGCAGCCTTTCACCCCATTTCCCTTTCCCATGCCTACAGTCTACAATCTACCGTACTTTATTCAGATGCTGCGCTCCATCGGGGCTCAATATGGGGTCAACACTACCACCTGTATGTCCATGAACTGAAAAAGCTCCACTTGATCTTCGCAGTGGAAATGCTAGCAACAGGATTTCGAGCAGGATCATATGGAGGCCTTGCAGGATGCAAACGAGCAATTTCTCAAAGGGCCAGATTTGCACATTTCCATCATTTGGCTGCATTGACTGCCTTGCCTTGGCTGGGCGGCACCAACCGCTCGTGGTCACCGTTTGCTGCTACTTGATAATGCTTAATTATTGCAAAGGTAATGAATGAAGAACACCAATTGGATGCTAATCCATCCCTTAACAAATTGTGCTCTTGCTCATCGCAATATGTTCTTGGAGGCTGGTTTCTTGCTGATCCTGGATGGGAAGAAAACCATGCAGTGTGGTTTCCATACAAACGTAGCTTCTGATGCAAAGTTCAGTTGTGTGGGGGGAAATGCTCATGTGCAGAGAAGTGAATCTCTCCCAACCGTTCAGTCGAGTGCCCATCCACCAAGTTAGAAATTTCACGCACAGCCGCACAAGCTGCCCTGCCACACATGGGGTGCTCGACGGGTCGAACCTGGGCTGTGATGCTCCCAAAGTGCCTGTAATTCATCCAGGCTTTTCTCTCCACTGTTCAAACGTCTGCCTTGCATCTCTTCTCAGCAGACAGTGTAGCAGAGGTGGTGTCATGGCTTCTCTCTCTTGGGAGACTGTGCTTTCTTCCCCTTTGTTATTGGCTAGCAATTTGACCGAGGATGAAACCCGTGGATGTAGTGATCGGGCTGTTTGGAGAAGTGTAATAGTGTGGGGAGTTTCCGGAGAGAGGAGGTTGTGGGTGTGGGGGGGGGGGGCGGAACGGGTGGATTGCTAAGGCACTGTGCTGAGCTCTGACACACACACATATATATATATATATATATATATATATATATATATATATATATATATATATATATATATATATATATATATATATATATATATATATATATATATATATATATATATATATATATATATATATATATATATATATATATATATATATATATATATTAGTGTGGTATGCTTTTTTTTTTTTTTTTTTTTGTATACCTTGGTCGAGGCTCGTATGAGAGCTAACACACAACTCACAGCAAGGAGGCATGAGACAAGAGGGGCGGGAGTGGAAGGGACAAAACATTGGGGAACAGACACAGGTGAACTGTGGAAGGGAGAGGGATGGGGATGGGACGGGGAACATGGCGAGGGGAAGATGGACATTACAGGGACTTTCAGGAAGGAAAGCAGGAGAATTGAAGGAAGTGGGCTTGGGTGGATTATCGGGGGTAGAAAAGATCGAGGATTTGGATGGGGGAAGATAAGAGGTGGTGGTGAACAGCTGTTTTGAAAGCCTGAAAGGAAGAATGGGAAAGAATAGAGTGAGGAAGTTTATTCCAAAGGCGGGAAAAAAGAGGAATGAAAGAGTGAAGATGAGCAGTGATTCGTGATTTTGGTAGTTTTACCAGAAGGGGGTTGTTGGCGGACCTTGAGCGCCCTGTGGAAATGTGGTTGGGACAAATCGCAGAGAGAGCAGGGGGGGCAAGGCTGGAGAGGAGTCGGTAGAAGACAGAAAGACCACCGACCAACCTGCGGTGATTGAGTGAGAGGCCCAAAGACTCAGCTTCATTGCGGGAGATGCCGATGATCTTAAAAGCCCTGGTTTCGACAGCGTGAAGTCGAGAAAGGTGGGAGGCAGGAGCACCAGCCCAGAGGGGAGAGCAGTACTCCATCAGTACTGCTCTGCTTGCAATGCTTGCACATTGTAAGCAATATCGAACTGTGCTTCATCTGTAGGTATATAATAAATATCAGCAGATGCAGAATGACCTTCAATTGTCCCAATTGTCTCAGGTTGCTCACCTACAGTTACTACAGATGTTTGTGTGGTGTGTGTCTAAAGGGGTCGAACATACCTACAGGGTCTAAAGGGTGTAAAGATCTTTAAGCATCTAAAGGGTCTTAGAAGGTCTAAAGGGTCTAAAGGCTCAACGGGTCTGAGTGGTCCAAATTGTCTAAAGGGTCTTAAATGGTCCAAAGGGTCGAAATGTAAAAATGGTCAAAAATGTCTAAGAGGTCCAAAGGGTATGTTCCAGTAGTAGTTACAGGTTGAAGGGGTCAAAAGGGTTTAATGAGTCTAAAGTGTCTGATTGTCTAAAAGGTCTCAGGGTCAAGAGGTCTAAGCAATCTAAAGTGTTTAAAGGACTTCAGGATTCTAAGGAATCAAAAGGATCTTAAAAGGTCTAAATGGGTTTATGGGTCAAAGCAGTCTCAAGGATGAAAAACACAAAAGTGTCTAAGGGGGAATAAAGGGTTATAAAAGGTTCAAAGTGTGTAAAAGGTTTAAAGTGGTCCAAAGAGATCTATAAGGTCTAAGCTAAGGGGTATAAAGGTATAAATGGCTAAAAGGTGTACGTTCCAATAGTCGGTAATTAATAGACATAGTCATGGTCCATGAATACGTAATTAATAGACATATGCATGGTCCAACTCACGTTCAAACAGTACGTAATTAGTAGACATGCATGGGCTGACTGAGCGTTCACCGTCCGCACATGTTTTTCGGTTTTATATACAGTATATAATATATCGATATCAAGTGACTTGGATGAAAATTGACGATTTGTGACCTTGACCTTTGACATTTTCACCTATTAACCTAAAAAAAAAACATTAGGCTTCTTGCTTGTGACTACCTCTACCAGGTGGTTAAGTTTTGTGAAAATCGGAGTAAAAATGTGACCTGCAGGTGATTGACAGACAGAGACAGAATAATAGACCATACCAACAAATATTCTTGCGAATTTTCGATTTTGCAAGTAACAAACGGACCCAAAAGCAATATGCTCTCCTCCGGCAAGGATAATTATGCCTTACGATTCACATAAAAAATAACAGAACCTCATGGCACTCTCAATTCATTACTAATCGCCGTGCCTACCCGTCACTTCACTGTCGGATTTAATCAAACGACAGCATGTTGTACTTTCCAAACATATTGCAAGTCTTTCTGTGAGTCTTAATTAGGATGTAGAATAAAGTGAAGCACGTGAAAAAAGGATGTTTTATGGGACGTCGTCGTTTGTTGCTGCTGTCATGGTGCTGGTGTTTGTTGTTTGTGTGCTGTTTCTGTGTAGTTATATATCTTATTTTGTTAACCTCCGCCATTGAAGATCGGAGGTTACTGTTTTCACCCCTTTCTGTTTGTTTGTTTGTTTGTTTGTGAACAGTATTACGGAAAAACTCCTCGACGGATTTCGACGAAACTTGGTGGTAGTGGGGGATTAGGTATGGTCCAAGGATCATGCCATTAGATTTTGGACTTGTCCAAAATCCAATATGGCCGCTATGGCGGCCATTTTGAAAAAATATTTGAATTTTTATCCCCCGCCGTGTGGCGGAAGGGGGATATTGTTGTCACCCAGGGTGTCCGGCTGTCCGTCCGTCCGTCTGTCCGTCCGTCCGTCCAGGCGTCAACATTTATAGCTGTGAGTGCGATAACTCATAAACTGTTTGCCATATCGATTTGAAATTCAGGTCACACATGTACCACCTGAAAAGGAAGAACCCTATTGATTTTGGGCCTGGCCGGATCCAAGATGGCCGATTGGGGCGGCCATCTTGAAAAAAAATGTTTTTTCGCCTTATCGATTTGAAATTTGAGTCACACATGTACCACCTGAAAAGGAAGAACCCTATTGATTTTGGGCGTGGCCGGTTCCAAGATGGCCGACTGGGGTGGCCATCTTGAAAAAAATGTTTTTTGTAATAAATGGAAAACCGCTTATCCGATTTCAATTATTTTTGGTTACTGCGTTCCTCACCCCTGAGGAACTTTTTCGAGATGGACCAATTGGTGTCTTGTTTCCAATTCACCTCCCTCATTATCTGGAATATGTATGACCTTTTTCATTCAATGGCGGGGGATTCCCCATCTCTGATGGTATATATATTTTTTGCATTTCTACATGTTTTAAGTGATTTGTAACCCCCCCGCCCCCGAAAAAAAAAAATTGTTAGAGAAAAAAAAAATTTTTGCAAGTTTTTTTTTCAACAAAATTTCGATTTTTTTTTTAATTTTTTTTATTTTTGCATTTCTACATGTTATAAGTGATTTCCAACAAAAAACATGCCAAAATTATAATTGTGGCTGATTTTGGAACTTCAGGTGGATATACCCACGTAAAATCAATTTCTGTCTCAAGGAATCTAGTTATGACGAATGAATTGAGTATGTAAAAGTTAAAAGTAAAAGGGAAAGTTGCAAACTATAACTCTGTGAGCACTGTTGACGTCAAATTGAATGAATAGGATATCAGGTTCACTTGAGTGACCGAGCAGTATTGGCGGAGGAGGTTTTGCACTCTACCGAGTGCTCCCCCTCTAGTTTTGAGATGTATTACTATATATCATTTTGTGTGCTCTTTCCGTGTCTATGAATCTTTATTCTAAAGGTTTCCTGCCATCGTACTGTTGGAACCGTTACATTAAAGTTCCAAGCCATGCTGTTTTCTCTTCTCTCCCAGAAAGGAAGGCTTTTAAAACGGGCACCCCTATGGTTAAATGGACACTAATCTTTGGACTATGTTGACCTTTTGGCTGATGTTGACCTCAAAAATAATTGCTGATTGAATTCAGTAAGCTGATAAGAAAAGCCTTTTCAAACTTCGAGTCAATCAGATGAAAATCGAGGATTTTCGAAGTTCGAAAAATTTGTTGACCTTTGGCCTATGTTACCCTTTTGACCTCAAAAACAAGATAAGCTTCTTGCTTATGACAAGCTCTGCCATGTAGTGAAATTTCGTGAAGATCCGTTTAGAATTGTGACCTGTAGGTGATAAACAGACAGACAGACAGACAGAGAGAATAATCAAATCGACTGATACTTGAAAAATATTCGATTTTGCAAGTAACAAGAAAAAGATATTGTGCAGAGCATGATACTTGCAAAATCCATGAAAGAAATTTGACCTCAAAATTAATTGCTGGTTGAATTCAGTGACCAAATATGCAAATCCTCTTCAAATTTCAAGTGAATCGGATGAAAATAGACAATTTTAGAAATTCGGTTTATGTTGACCTTTTGGCCAAATATAGACCTCAAAAATAATTCGCTGGTTGAATTGAATGACCTTATATGAAAATAATCCTCTTCAAATTTTAAGTCAGTTGGATGAAAATTGAGGATTTTAGAAATACCACCTTCGTTGTTGACCTTGGGCCTCGGGCCCTTTTAAAATTTCCTCTTTATCTCAGATATCTCCCTGCAGAAGCAGACTGTTCTTCATTACCCATTGTGCTGCAGTTTTTCACTTGCAGACCAAGTCATGCATTTGTTGTTTTGGAGTTCGATGGCATTTCGTAGTCTGCAGACCTGGCTTCTTTTCACAGCAACATCATCGTAAAATGGTCCATGTGTGCAAAATATACACAACAAGATAGAAACAAAATGAAGGATTTATTTTATGACCAGCAGGGGTACTCGGCCTTGCCGGTGTTATTCTAATCATGTTGGCATTTTGAAGAAATCAAATTTTGTTTATTTTCTATTTTTTGTGGGGGCCAAAACACTTCCCTACACCCACTAAGGAATGGGGTCGAGGATCATTTAATATTACCTTTCACATCCTGTAGCTACAAAGGCTTAGACACTAAAGAGTGATTAAAAAAAGAAAATCTGTTTTGTTTTGAAAATTTTCCCCCCCTCAAACTCTCCCTGATACTCACTGATGAACCCCTGAAAGTTTGACGAAGATCTTTTTGGCTAGCCCTGAGAAAAATGGCAAAACACACACACACACACACACACACACACACACACACACACACACACACACACACACACACACACACACACACACACACACACACACACACACACACACACACACACACACACACACACACACACACACACATCTCTATTATAATATAGATAACATATGTGTGCTATCATTACCTTCACCACCTAAGTTGGACGGAAGTTATGTTTTTTTCACCCCTCTCTGTTTATTTGTTTGATTGTGTACAGGATATCTCAAAAAGTTGACGGATCCAGATGAAATGTTGTGGACAGGACAAACTGATTAGAATGTGGTGAAGACCTGAATCCGAATTCGACTCTGATAAATTTTTAAGTGAATCTTCACCATTGAGAGATCGGGCTCAAAAATGATATTTCAAAAATGTATTGGGTCAGATATGTTCTGGTGGATCAGGCATTATGGGGTGGAAGGATGTGCTCTACCAAGTGCCCTTCTAGTTTTAAGTTGAATTACCCTCGAATATAAGCGGTTCATAAATTTCATTTTCTGGTGGGCAATAAACGAAGAAAAATTCAGGACAAATTACTCATAAATTAGCCAGAGAGCTGTGCAATCATACTTCTGCAAACACAATAAAAGGAAAGGCTGCGTTAGGAACATTAAGCTGAAAGATATTCAGGACAAACAAAGTACAACAGACTGGGTGTCCTCCACCAAGCGAAGTCCTTCCTCGATACCTCTGAGTTTCTTGCAACTTATAAAGCATTTGTATTTCATACAATAACGTATCGCTCTCATCTATGTGCCAGCAACTAAGATTCTCATTTCCTACTACTTGAAGTGATGCAGAGAAAAGCCCTGAACGTCATCAGCAATACATATCAGGAGGCCAAGGCTCAAGGTCTGTGATTCTCTGGTGTCAAACATAGACGGCCTCTCCGTCTTTCACCGGCTTTCATCTGGTCATTCACCTCCTGCCCTTTCAATGCTCAGGCCCTCCCCTACCCTTCCATTGTCCATACATTACTCCTGTAAACCACCCCCTTGTTAACCTTCCTAAGTCCAGACTCCTCTGATCTTCAGTCTGTGTTTATTCACCTCTGTGTGGAGGTGGCAGCGTGCCATTTTACACTTAATCCCCTCCATCCTTTCGCATCTTCCTGTCTCATATTAAAATAAGACCTCTGAGATGAGTATTGAAAACGATTATTTCCCAAAAAGTAGTGGGTAGGAGGTACTACCTCGTTTTAAACTTCAAGTTTAAAACTAAGGAGAGAGTTTGGAAATATCGATGTGGATATAATTCTGGGAATAGTTAACACAGCAAATATAAGGCAGCTACAACTGTTATAACGAAAGGTATTGAGGAAAGGAGCTGGAAACAACACGCGCACACGCACACGCACACACACACACACACACACACACACACACACACACACACACACACACACACACACACACACACACACACACACACACACACTGAAAGATATGCTGACATTTTGTGAAATAGGAAGAATTTCCACAGAATACTTAAGATAGACTCACCTATTTTATCGAATAAGACAAAACCGTTGCTATTTATAAATAATCACTCGCAAACACTTTGGACATCCGAGGTGCATCTTGGACGGGAATTAATTTTTAATCAGGAATCACGCGTCACGTGCTAATAACTGGAGATCAATACCCCCTCTATTTTTAATCATTTCCAAGAACATTGTGTGAACGACAAAAGTACAGATGCAGGCTGATGTTGCCATTTCATTAGTGACATTTTAGAAGGTGATAGGTTGTTGTCTAAAGAACAGAGTTGAAGCTATGCATCCAGCAGCATGACATTTCCAGACGTACTCTGTGAGTACAACACACACACACACACACGCACGCACACACACACACACACACACACACACACACACACACGATACCTGTCTGTCTTAATACCTGACAGACATCTGGCTGTCTACAGTTTTTAGGAGGTAGTGACAAATTAGCTGTCAAACTTCTGAAGCAGGATTACAAAATATGGCCATGCATATACCCCAAAGAGTTATGATCGATTGGCATTACCTACTCAACAACAGGTGACATTTTCCATTTTCGGGTTGGTTGGGCGCTGCTTGGTAATCATTAGACTTGCAATACCAGACTATCTGTCTTTACTGGTTTTGTACATCTCACACTGTTGGTCCACTCTGACAATCCCCAAAAGTCCGGATTGACTTTTTAAAAGACCCCGATCATCACCGATTATATTGTCGACGACAGGTATGTAATGTGGTCTGACATTTTCAGAGGTAGTAACAATACGGAGTAGCTACAAGGATGAAACGTTGCCTGCGTGGACTGCAAACTCACCTTTTCGTCGAGTTATTCCTATCCTGCCATACCTTTCCTAACAGGGGGAAATTTCTACACCTTACTCAAACAAATTGACAGTGACATATTTTTCTCTTAATCAATATACTGGTATTTCCTTTCTTGAAATGTACAAACAATGCAAAAACAAATGGATATATTGATTAAGGAAGCATTCAGTAAAAGATCACATACAAGGCTGGTTGTTCGGTTGAGGGATGTGGAAGAAATGGGTAAAGAGATGATTTAGAGAAAGCAGAGAACAAAGACAGTAATGCAGGGGCTCTGAACCCCTCTCCTTTTCCCCATTATTTTGATGTTGAATGCTAAAAATTTGATGTATTGATATTGATTGCTTTGGTGACAGGAACAGATGGCATCAGTACCCATGTTTTCATACCTCTGAGTTTCTCTCTGCTATTTTTGCTTCTCCCCTGACTACACTCTTCAGCCTGTACTCCTTTGGTAATCTCCTCTCAGCCAGGAAGTCTGTAAGCATCACTCTCATCCAGAACAAAGGCACAAAAACATATCCTCTCAATTACATTGTCATTGAGGTAAGACTACCTCGAATTATAAACAAATTGCCATTGAAACCATATACGTAAACACACTCTCATGTGCAGCCTTGTGGTTGCTGGTTGCATCATTGGTTAGGGACACAGCTATGCCACATATGCAGTGTCCCTATTGCCAGCATGCTGGTGCTCATTTCACCAACCTTAGAAGGATGACAGATTGAGTCAACCCCACCTAGTGTTAGTTCAGCAGCCTACTGGGTTCAAACTCAAGACCCTACGATGGGCTGGCACCCCAGCATCAGATTTGTTTCTCCTGTGTTCTGTAGAATCCATTGCTCCCAGCATTATTGGAATCTCCAATGACGAGGCTGCAGCACAAGGTCTTTGTTGCTCTGACATTGTAGGCAGGTCAGTTGTCGCAGTTTTTTTGTTTTTATTTACGACGTCCTCTTTGATATTGCTCCCTCTGTTCTGTCTCTGACTGTCTGTCTGTCTCTCTCTCCCTCGCTCCTCTGACCCAGGCACGCGGAGATATAATCTCTACCAAATTCTCATTTTTTGTTGTGTTTCTTTTCTGTTCTCCCTTCCCCCTCATTAATAAACCCTTTTTTTCATGGTCCCTGTTTTGTGAAGTGTTGGTTTGGTGTGTGGTTCGGAATTGGGACAAATAACTGCAGCGCAGGTAAATCCAAGGCTGTTGAAAATTGGCACCAAAGCGAGTTGTTAGGGGGGTACATACTTGATGAGTTCATCGAGGGTCTTCACTCAGCCCCCATCTTATTGAACTGATGAACTCATCGTAGACGACAGTTTCGATGGAGTTGCTGCATGTCGGAAACTGAAGTAAAGATCTTTTGGACTTTCCCAGCAGATGACGTCGTCCCAATGACTACTCGTTGCTAAATCGGTGACCATTCGGGTGGGAGATTTGACCGTGCCCACCCGCATCACTGTTATACATGATATTTACAAAATCCTTTTGAAAATTAAAACTTTAACAAGTTTGAATGTACACATTATACCAGCTAACTGCAATCAGCATATGAAAACATTTCATAAAGTTCAGATTTCTCGGCTTCAACATAACCGCCATCTTTCATAATACATCGTTAAACCCGATTCTTCAAATCGTAAACATTCTCTAGTTGTTGCTGAGTGATTTCATGAATTGCATTTGTGATCCCAGCTATAAGTTCATCCTAAGAATGTGATTTTGATGAGTGGACAACAGTTTAACAGTTTTAACATAGCCCCACAGAAAGCAGTCCAATATGGATAGGTCAGGCAAATGAGGTGGCTAAACAATTGGTCCACATCTACCGACCCATTTGTCTTGAAAGTCATTGAAAAACTGTTGCATATCCACAGGATAGTAGAGCACCATATTACTGGAAGAAGGTGCCATCTGAAAGATTTAATTGACGGAGTTCAGGAGCAAGTACATTCTGTGCCATTGCAAGGTAATGCTCATTGACTTGATTCTTCCAAAAACAAAGGACCAATGATGCATGACCTAATGGGTGCACCAACCACCAGACGTTTATTTTTGTTGAGTCTTTTACATGTTTCCAGACTACATGAGGTATCCTGTCCCCCAAATGCAGAAATTGGTGCCAGTTGACTTTTCTTCTGGTGTGGATTCTTGCTTCATCGGAAAATGTCAACTCATCAAGACACCCAGGGGAATTGTGGGTTTAAAAATAATTTCAACTGTTGCCAAAAGTTTAACTTTGCATGGTAGTCCTCCTTCCTGTACCATTTGAACCACCTGAATCTTGTAAGCATGCATGTTTAGGGAACTTAACTTTGAGAATTTTGTGCACTCTTAATTAAGGGATGTTTAGTTCACCAGATGCATGTCACAACGACCTTATTAGGTTCCTTTCAAATTTCCTGGACAATGGCCACAGTCTTCTTGCCGATTCAAGGCCTCCCAAATCGTGGATTGTCAATCACTGACCCAGTTTCTACAAAACGTTTCATCCATTTGTTAAATGAGTTCCTGTAATGAGCAGTGGATTTTGTTCTCATGGCTGTTATGGACTTCTGTTCGTCGAGCCATTACACACAATTAACCTTTTCTTTTACTGGCACCATTTTCAATAAGTTTTAGCATCTGAAATTAAATGCTAAAACATTGACACAATCCATTAATATAACATGCTTGGTGTTGGCTTCATGGTTGGGGCAGTAGGCTTGGGATCCGAGTGTCCCGAGTTCAAATCCTGCTTGGCTATTGAATTAGTATCAGGTGGAGTTGACTCAGCCTGTCATCCTTCTGAGGTTAGCAAAGTGAGTACCAGCTTGCTGGGATGATTGAGCCATTTGAGTATCCTATGTTGGAGTGGTGACCATTCAGGATTGTGCCCAATAGCTCAGGAGACTGCTTTCGCAGCATTGATGCTCTGTACAGAGTATGGTTCCGATGGATGGATGGATGGATTTACTCAACAACATTAACATTCAGACAACGTTTTGAATTATGCTTTCATGTGGCATTTACAGTTTGCTTCTATCATGTGTAGTGTACATCCAAAGTTATTATTTATGCCACTGCCATAGGTTGGAAGTGTGAGTATTACGATCATCCCATTTGTGTTTGTCTGTTTGTCGGCAGAAAAACTGGACAATGAGGAGAGCTTGAATCGCCAAGTTTTGGCACAGAGCTTCATATTGTGAATTCAGAATGTCTCAGACAAGTTCAACTTTGAACTCACAAGGAATATACAAAATGAAAATGAGTACAGGACGATAATTACTCACTGCAGCCATGCAACAGTATCGGTTAACACCCTCTGGAGTGGTATTGTACTCGGAGAAAAACAACGGCATGAGTCAGTACTTTCCTCGAGTGCATTTTAGTTAAAGTTTAAAGTTGCACAAGGACTTTTTATACTCTCTGTATAGATACTATAATTCATATTTAACGAGGACAGCTGAGGTCTCCGACCAGACGGAACTTATTTAAGTTAAGTGACTTTATAATTGCACCCCAAAGATAATTCTTGCCATCACACACAAAATTGTGCAGATGGTTCAGCACTTGTTATCTTCAGCAGACATTATGAAATTGAAGGCAGTAATTTAGCCAATTGTAATAATGAAATAATAATCTATCTATAATTCCAGCAATGTGTGAGAGCCTGGTGTTGGCGCAGTGGTTAGGGCAGCGGCTTGGGATCCAAGAGGTCCTGAGTTCAAGCCCCGTTGGGCCACTGAATTAATACACCAGGGGGTTGACTCAGCCTGTCATCCTTCCGAGGTCGGCGAAATGAGTACCAGTGTACTGGGCCGGTGTATACCCCGGTTAAAATAGGTGTACCATATCCCTGTGTCGTAAGAGGCGACCAGGGTTGCGTCAGGAAGGGCATCCGGCGTAAAACATGTGCCAAATCACTATGCGGATCATAATGGATGATCCGCTGTGGCGCCCCCTAACGGGAGCAGCCGAAAGAAGAAGAAGAAGAATTCCAGCAATGTGTGTGTGTGTGTGTGTGTGTGTGTGTGTGTGTGTGTGTGTGTGTGTGTGTGTGTGTGTGTGTGTGTGTGTGTGTGTGTGTGTGTGTGTGTGTGTGTGTGTGTGTGTGTGTGTGTGTGTGACCGCTGTTTCTCGACAACCTCTGCTCCGATCTAATTGAAACTTGCCAGGTATATTGCTGGGGACCTGAGGATGTGCCTTTTCAAGGTTTGATATTAATCGGACAAGTGCCTCCCAAGTTATGGCCATTTATTTACCAAACTAATGACAAGACACGTTGTTGCGTGGGCGTGGCCGATGGGGAAGGGAAGCTCAGTCGCGGTCCCCATTACGGGTTACAACGTACGGGCTTCCGGAGAGTGATGACTTCGTGTATTCTAATAATTTCTCGATTTCTTATGCACATTTATAGATAAACACAATGCCCCAAGTTATGATCGTTTTGATATTAGACGGTGCATAACTTTCGATAACATCAGAGTGAGCTGGTGTGCTCCGAACCAGGAATAATTTTTTTCTCTCTTCTCTTCTCTTTTTGTTTTCCCTTGCGATGACATTGCGAAAAGGCAAAATACGTTGGCACTAATGGAATATTTGAGCATTAAAACGAAATTGCGAATAATCGTAACTGTGAATAATATGCGAACTTCCGGGCCACGCACGTAGGGGCACGCGAGAGCGAAGAAACGGCCTGTGTGGTTGTTGTTTCTTGCTCGCGGTTTGAATATTTATCAATTAATGAATGAATTAATTAATTTTTACGGTCACGCACTCGTATTAATAACACTCACATCAGCCTAGGATAGCTGAGAGGTAGCGTGCCTGCCTCTAAGTCATATAGTCTGGGTTCCGGGCCCTACCATCGCAGAAAGGGGGGGGGGGAGGAAGGGTTATTTCAAATCACTGACCTAACTCTAGGTACTTTAAGCACATGTGAAAAATTAAAATTTGATTGACATTGACCAAGCCATTTTTGATTCGATAAGGTTCAGATATATCTCCAGATAATTGTCGAATTTTAACATGATGGGATATAACGACAAGCTGACACACTGACGATTCCGAATTGATGTTCCCTACTGTTTAACTGGTTTTGTCATCCTCTAACGTTCGTTTCGAAATGTTAAACAATCCATGACATCATTCAAAAAGAGGAGGTCATAGTGTATTATCACAGTCAGGATGCTGCATTGGTCACACGTTGACTTGTGTGCTTATAAAATCATGCAAACCTATTGGGTTAAAACTTTTTAGTACATCAAGACAACAAGTTTGAATGTATATAACTGAAGAGAGAATTGTTAAATGCCATTCCCTGATGATAAAGAATCAGGTCAGTCATTAGTAGTTCAGCATAACCTAATTGGTACTGGGGAAGAGATGACGTGGTGATTTCCATTGCATTCTTGGAGAATTCCTTGTCGAATGGCTGATTACATGCCAGTTATAAATGTCATGATACATGCCAGACACAGCACAGAATCTTTCTTAAATTAATTTTTTTTTAAGCAATACAAATGAAGAGATGCGATATCAGTTCTTATGGTTGGCTTGAAACAAGCCTTGGACTGTAATGACTTGTTTGAGGGTGAGGCTATCACAAGTAGTTTCGTCATTTGGATTATTCATTTCATTTCATCTTGTGGAATGTTTTGTTTCTTATTTTAACGTATGAGTACGGATTTTGCCAAATGAGGGCTTAATCTTGTTTGTTCGCAGTTACGATGCTGATGCTTGGTATGCTGACCGTTTTATCAGTAACAATTGTGTTGCCGAATGAAGAAATACTTTCTGTTTTCCACAGTGGCTGGAGCTGGAAACTGACAGGCAAGAACCCATGCTGACCGGCTTTTGACAGGGAATGGAGAATCAAAGCAGCATAGGGCGGTGTGCTGTTGGTACTGTAAAAGGTCGGCCCTGGCTTGGAGGTTTGGCTTCTGTAGCAGTAAGTGTCCCAGGATCTCCTCAGTCCATAGAGAGTAGACCTTTAGTTCCACGGAATCAGGCAGGTAGTGATGGTGGTACACCGCATCGCGACAAGGGACTCTGTTCTCCACGATGGTTGAAATGTGCTTCACTTCGCAGCACGAGGCCGGGAGAGATACGGCGAAAGCTTTCAGCTCGTGATGGTCCAAAGTCCCTCACTGCTCCACGTGGATCATCGTTTTATCGCAATCGTGTGGCAGCAGTGAAGCCTTTATCCGCATCAAACCCTTTCCTGGAGGCTGAAGTGTCGAGCAGAAACAGGACAAGTTGTGATTCTTCTGCGACCACTGCCGTCGTGAGCATTCGCTTTGTGGAGTGTGGGCGACCCAAAGCGGCTTCTGGTTCGTCACCCTCCCTATCCAGCAAGGCTGGGCTCAGCCAGATAAGCAATCAGGAGAGATCACCTTCAAATTCACCCCAGACAAGAGCCCTTCCTGCTTTCACTGCATCTGTTGGCAGCTTGCCACGACCCATCATCCTCAGATCACAGCAGACAAGGCTGGGATGCATCCAAAAGAAGCATGCAGCAGACTTTGTCATGCATGAGAAGGTGAGATGCTCAACATCCAATTGCTGATGCTTCTACGTATTATTGTTTCACAAAGCCACACTACTCCATTCCTGTGCATTGATACTCAAATTGCTTATCCACGTGAAATTACTTTTCAATGACCTATGGTTCAATTGAAATGCACTCATCAAATCAAAATATACAATGCACTCAGATAAAAAGGTTATTGGAAGTTTAACTTGGAAGAGTAGATGAGGATTTACCTCTTTGGAATTGCAAAGTTTCTGCTTTTATGAAAGCATTTCATTTTAAAAGTTTCAACAGACAGGTAGTGTCTTCCTGAAAATATGGTAATGTGATATGCTCTGCAATGAATACTACTAAATGCACCAGTAAAGGGGAATTTGAACTGGAGTAGAATCCTTTGATCTCAATTGCATGTGGCATGAGAATCGGGCAGATGTCTCTTTGGTAATAACAAGCAGCTTTGTTTTGAATTTCAAAGCGTTGCAGTTTTTAATTCCCCATAGGGTGATAACTTGACACCATAAAAATCGGTAAGTTACGAGAATGCTTTGCAGGAGAATCTAACCTTCTCAAAAAGGACATGCTCCAGCACAGCCAACAGTATTTTCTGACAACAGTGATGCATTGTTCTGAGTGTTCTATAACTTGTACTGACTCGCAAAACTGTAATATGGATCAAAATGGAAATTAATGGGAAATAATTATTACGATGATCATCAAGGTTGTTATCCTTTGAAAATGATTGATGGGAACATTTTTCATTTGCTAAGTACGTCATCATTCACTATAACATTTTTAAACATAATAGGCAGTATTAGCAGAGAAAATGTCCCTTTAGTGGGGCAACTTAGCATAACAATTGTGCATTTTGTGAGGAAAGCACCAAGTTTGGCACACGAGTAGCCTATCATATTATGAACAGATTTGGATATTGGGCCATCTCAAATTCAGCCGCTGATGGCTGTGGCAGCCATTTTCCACTGCCATCAAAATTTTTGAGATGGCCCAATATCCAAATCTGTTCATAATATTGTGACGTTCACGGGACTTGAACAGTCCCGCCAACGTAGAATGAGCCGAAACGATGGAGGCGGTTTATTTATTTATAACCCAAAGATGGCGGTTCTAATCGCTCTACCGCAAACGGGACGAGGAAGGTGGCACGAGTCGCTTTTCACCGAGTTGATAACGTTTATTGCTCTAACCAAAAATAACAAGACTCGGCAAGAAGAGGGATCCGGGGCGATTCGACGGGATGGTGTGGGATCGGGCGTGGGGAAAACACAGACAATTCCAATGAAAAGACAAATCTCAAACCCTCTAAGGCGCCAGGTACACACACACACACACACACACACACACACACACACACACACACACACACACACACACACACACACACACACACACCGCAGCTATTCCTGGTAGTCAGGCTGGACCGTGGTGTGGACGCAACAGTCCTTGGATTGGCGTTGGACGAGCTGGCCTTGCTCTCGTCAGGGGGGCAGGAGAAACCGTGGTCTTGGCCCAAGTCCGCTCACAACCGCCAGGGAACCAGCTCCGGCGCCAAACCGAGAGCAGGAGAGGGAGGCAGGTCCGCCCGCCGTTCGACCCCGTACTCCGAGCCAGCAGAACCCCAGAGCCAACCAAGGTGAGGCACGAGGCTCAGCAAGGCTACAAGACACGAAGAAACCAGGGCCGAATCAGCGCAACAACAAGCACGCTCCCAGCACAACATCCTCCACCCCAAAAAACGGTCCCGATCTTCTTCCTCTTCCTTTTCGACCCCGAACAGAACCTTTTTATGCTCCCGTCCTCGTCACTTCCAATCGAGCCGTTTATTGGCCCTCCACGGTCGCCTTCCGCCAATCGTGATCACGGGGCGGAGCCATTCGCAGCACTGTCCTGTGACATCACGGCAAGCCTCCAGAGAATACTAAAAGGGGTTTACGCAGACACACTTACCCTATCCCGTATCCCTATCTAATTACGTGACAATTACCATTTCCCTCTTGAAGAAATGGACATTTACTAGACAACTTATCACCACTGAATTGCTACTTATTACATCGAGATCCTGGTACACTCGAACAGCATGGCATACCTAATTAAACATCCTAATTACCCTTTGAATGCATACCCCCCCTCAAACGTAACAATATGTTAGGCTACTCGTGTGCCAAATTTCGTGCTTTCCTCACAAAATGCACAATTATTATGCTATATTTAGATAAGTTGCCCCACTACTTTGGACAGGTTGATTCCACCACTTCTATGATGTCTATGCCGTTTTATGATGACATAATACCGGCTCCGACCACTTCCAGGAGCATGATTTTGTTCTTTCCTGCCTAAAACCATCCCGTACACCACTCAAGTACAACCATTAATTTTAATGTCAATCCGTCCAGCAGTTCAGGAGTGCATATAAGTCAAACACACAAGTAAACAAGCGAACACACAGACACTTTTCAGACTAGAACAGCACTTGGTGGAGCACATACCATCTTTGTCACCTTACCTAGTTTTGTCATAACTCATCCACAACTTTTTGAGATATCATGATATATATATATATATGTGTGTGTGTGCGCATATGTGTGTGTGTGTATATATGTGTGTGTGTGTATATATATATATATATATATATATATATATATATATATATATATATATATATATATATATATATATATATATATATATATAGTTTTTGGCCACATCTTTCAATGGTGAAGAATCACTATAAAAATTCTAGTATCCGAATCCGGATTTGGATCTTCACCAAAAGTTTAACAGTTCTTCCTTGTTACACACCCAACCAATCCACCAAGTTTCATCTGAATCCATCCACAACTTTTTGAGATATCGTGCTATTTATCGTTTTTGGCCCTATCTCTCAATGGTGAAGAATCACTTAAAAAATTTCTCGTATCCAGATATGGATCCGAATTTTCACCAAAATGTAATAATTTTGTCCTTGTCACACACCCAACCTGTCCAGCAAGTTTCGTCCAAATCTGTCCACAACTATTTGAGATGTCCTGTTCACAGACCAACAAACAAATGAACAAGCCGGTAGGAGGTGATGGGTCACCGAGCATCCGATGACCTTTGACCCCTGATCTGAGTTAATCTAGTACTAAGTACTTACGAAACTGCAATTGAATCGGTTAACCCGTGTATAAGCAAGGATGCTTTAAATTGTCATTTTGCCCGAACAATGCACTCATTGACTTTTGACCCCTGACCTAAGCGAAATCGGTCAATATGTCCTGAGGAAAAGTTGTAGTACTCATTGAGTACCATGAACCTGCAAAGTTTCATTCGTATCGATGCACTCACCTGGTCGCTACGGCGTGAACGGTACCGATTTTGAAGGTTTTTCGGTTGTTGCTAGGGAACCAAAGCGTCCCTAGCAACCATCACAATTTCCAAAGCACTCGGTCATAAGATGTACCTACCACCCGAGTTTGGTCAAAATCCGCCCACGTTTACTACCAATTATGCTGATGACAAACGAAAAAACATCCAAACAAACAGACAGAATTACTGACAATAAGGGTCACTTATTTTTTTTCGACCCAAAAATCACTCAAAGAGTGACACTTGGCAAAACAGAACAAAGTAGAATGGTACTCGAAAGAGTGCATACCTACACCAGGCTGAACAGTTTACGTTTTGTATCCCACTGATGGGCTGGACCTTAACCAAAATCTAAACTGCTTGTTCATGTCACCAAACCAACTCATCCACCTAGTTTTGTCATAACTCGTCCACAACTTTTTGAGATATGATGATATATACATGTCCTTTTTTTTCGATATATATATATATATATATATATATATATATATATATATATATATATATATATATATATATATATATATATATATATATATATATTTCGGCCAAATTGGCCTTTTGGCCGATTTTGACCTTTTGACCTGTTTACTTCAAAATTAATAGGTGGTTAAATTCAGTGACCTGATATGCAAATGCTTTTCAAATTTCAAGTTAATTAGATTAAAATTGAGGATTTTAGAAATTTGGCCTTTTTGACCTTTTGGTCTATGTTGACCTTTTCCCCTATGTTTCCCTCAAAATTAAAGGTGGATGAATTCAGTGACCTGATATGCAAATCCTTTTCAAATTTAAACTCATCATGTGCCATCATGTGCCGACTGTGCCGTCATGGATTGCAAAAGCAGGTTATGAAGCACGGCATTTGGCTCAATCAATTTACACTTTCTGCACATTCCATCATTTTTCTTCACTCAATACAATCGTCCGAACAGTAGAAAAAGTTAAGTTTAATGATTTGCTTTAATAAATACACCAATGATGACAAGGTTTACAAGGAAATTATTGAGGAGGGGTTTTGGCCCATCATGCTTGTGCCACACCAATTCCAGATCAAATAAATCCATCACTAGTCACTACCCCTCCCCTTTGTGTGCAGCCTTTTTGGCTGCTGGTTGCATCATTGGTTAGGGGCATGGATATGCCACTGGTGCAGTGCCCCTATTACCAGTACACTGGTACTCATTTAACCAGCCTCAGAAGGATGACAGGCTGAGTCAACCCCCTGGTGTTAATTCATCAGCCAACAGGGCTTGAACTCAGGACCTTAGGATCCCAAGCCATCACCCTAACTAGGAAGCCAACACCAGACTAAGTTATAGCGAACGCAGTGAGCTTCATACTTAACGCGTGCACGTGAGAGAATAGGAAACAACAACAACAACAACAACAACAACACCGCTGGCTATTTGGAATCCGTGTCGTTGGCTTTGACCTTTTGCTTCCGGTTGTTGTTAAACGCTGTGCGGTGTATAAACACTATTGGGTTTTATTTCTATCTTGTGAATATTACTTAACGCGTGCACATGAGAGAATAGGAAACAACAAAAACAACACAATACCCTGGCAATTGTGAATCCGTGTCGTTGGCTATGACCCTTTTGCTTCCGTTTTTGTTTTGTTTCTGGTTTTTTTTTTGTTTCCGGTTTTTGTCATGGGGAATGATGCATGCCGGGAGATCATGACCGGAAGTGTTTATTTATTTATTCAATTATTTTTTTCCCAAGGTTAATTTTATACTTCCGAAAGTGATTTTTTCATGACAGGAAGTGTTTATTTTGTATTTAACATTACCGGGAGTGATTTTGAAACTCTTTCCGGAACTTTTAATTTATTTTATTCTTGACCAGAAGTGATTGTTTATTTATTCATTTATTTTTTTCCCAAAGTTAATTTTAATAAAGATATCTCCCGCATCATCAAAAAATTATTTTTAATCGTGTTTTACATTATTTGATCGCTGATCCCGAATCCAGGCCGAAGTAACCGGAAATTGCAGCATCGTCTGCTATGCACCTGACTGACCTCAGATCTGTCAAAATCATCAGCTGTGCGGCGCTTTCATGTACCACGGTATAGTTGGCAAGTATACAGTTGTGAACAAGTTATAGGTAAAGTCAGAAGCGAATGTTAGAAGAATTCTACGTTGGCTTCTAGGCTTTGCCTATTCCATATTAAAAATCACTAATTTGTTAAAATTTTGGGATTTCACTCCTGATTTCGACTTATTTTGTTCACCAGATTCGATTCAAAAATCCGACGTTATATTTCGATTATATACTTTAATTAGTCTGTGAGTGTGGATCGTGTTTCCAAATCGAGGCATAGGCCGCACAAAATGGCCAACCATCGCTGAAGACTCCAGCAACCACAGAGGGGTGACCAACGCCATCTTGGTAAGACTTATTTTGGTTTTTTTTTGTGACGAGCACCCCTTAAATTATCTTCAAAAGGGGTGCTTTAATTAACCCCAACACCCAATTTTCACTCTTGCACTTCCATGGAGTTTTATTAGTATGCATGCAAAGTTTCAGGCTGCTAGCTTTCGTGGTTTTGGAGTCATGGAGGACACACACACACACATACACACACACACACACACACACACACACACACACACACACACACACACACACACACACACACACACACACACACACACCCTTTTATTAGTGTTAGAAGATATATGTTAAACACCAGTATGCAAATGCCGCACAAAATGCTTCCGGTTCTGGGTTTGGAGCGTCGACAGGTCTCCTTCAGGGCTCTCTGCTGACGATCTCAAAGTTAAGTTTCCGGTCGTTATCTGCCCCGTTTTAACTGTTTTATTTTCTCACCTTCATGTTACTGTGTGTTCCGAGTTCGGTTTTGTTTCAAAAATCATGCTATTTTGTGAGATTTCGTCGACCTTGTCTTACCGGTGCTTGAGGCCGACCCTTGAGGCTTGAGGCCTACCGGTTCCCCTCGGTGTATGATCGTGTTTATTTGTTTTTTCTCCCCATTACCTTCAATTTCTATCTTCCCCACTTTCCTAATGTCCCCCATCCCTCTCAACTAATCACTCTATTTTTTTATCTTAAATAAAAAAAAACTTTAAAAAAAACGCTACCTTTCTCCGATTCTTCTCCTTCTTCTCCGATTCTCCTTCTTCTCTGATTCTCCTTATTCTTCTCCGATTCTCCTTCTTCTCTGATTCTCCTTCTTCTTCTCCGATTCTCCTTCTTCTTCTTCTTCTTCTTCTTCTTCTTCTTCTTCTTCTTTTTATTCTTCTTCTTTTTCTTCTTTTTCTTCTTCTTCTTCTTGTGCTTATTCTTCTTATTCTTCTGCTTCTCCAATTCTCCTCCGATTCTCCTTCTTCTCCGATTCTCCTTCTTCTTCTTCTTCTCCGATTCCCCTTCTTCTTCTTCTTCTTCTTCTTCTTCTTCTTCTTCTTCTTCTTCTTCTTCTTCTTCTTCTCATTCCCCTTCTTCTTCTTCTTCTTCTTCTTCTTCTTCTTCGTCTTCTTCTTCTTCTTCTTCTTCTTCTTCTTCTTCTTCTTCTTTTTCTTCTTCTTCTTCTTCTTCTTCTTCTTCTTCTTCATGATTCTCCTTCTTCCCCGATTCTCCTTCTTCTTCTTCTTCTTCTGATTCTTATTCTTCTTCTCTGATTCATATTCTTCTACTTCTCAGATTCTTCTTCTTCTTCTTCTTCCTCCGATTTTTCCTCCGATTCTTCCTTCGATTCTTCTTCTCCGATTCTTCTTCTTCCGATTCTTCTTCTTCCGATTCTTCTTCTTCTTCTTCCTCTTCTTCTTCTCCGAGTCTTCTTCTTCCTCAATGTTTTTTTCTACAACACTTCCATGACCGAATCTGTTGAAAACTTTCTCAAACATTAATAATAATAACAAAAATAATCTCTTATAATGCTTCATCTTCCTCTTACACACATGTGGTAATCTTTACTGTATCAGAATGCACTACTCTTCTGCTATTTAAACAGACTGCTCTCAATTCGAGCTTTCCTTCATACCATGCCTAAAAAATCCAACTGTTACAGCGTTTCTTCTCCATTCTCTGAATTCGCCTTCATTGCATCACTCAAGAAATGTGTTAAATCACATCAATGACCTAAAACTTAAAAAACCCCAGTTTGCTATGAATGTTCGCTTTCCATCAACCATTCTTTTTTTTCCAACTTCAGTGCCAAATCACCCCTCTCACCCCTCACTCTCAAAGCAACCATCCCACTCTTCTCCCTCCAAGCCTCCCTCTCACCTCTCTCAAAAACTCCCCCTCACTTTTCTCTCACCATTCATGCCCCTCACTCATCCTTCTCAAAGTTGCCCCTCCCATCCACAAAGCTGCCTCCTTCCACCGCCCTCTCACCTCCATCTCTTCACTCCACCTCCTCAAATCCTCAACTGCCTTCTTCCCCCTCTCTTGTCCTCCCTCTCCCCCAGCACCACAGAGCCTTTGATCCTCCTCATTCGGCCCCCTCCCCTAGCTTTTCTGCAATCCCCCACACTCTTTCAACAACCCTCCTTACCTCCCCCCCTCGTCCCTTGTCCTACCCCCCCCTCGTCCTTTGTCCTACCCTCCCCTCCCCCCACCCCCTGCACCCAAAGCCTCCTCCCCTACCTCTTCATTAAAAGTGTGGATCTCAAATATCCGGGGCCTTCGCTCAAACCTTTCAGATCTTTCCATACAGGCTGCCACTGACAAACCAGACATAATCTTACATAATCCACCGACCTGACAAACCAGACATAATATAAACCAACCTTTTCTCCTTTCAAGGTGGAGAGCTTGCTGTCAAACCTCGACTCAGATTCTGCAACTGGTCCAGACGGCATCAGCCCACGTGTCCTCAAAGCCTGCTCTTCTGCTCTTGCTCACCCTCTCTCTGTTCTATTCACCCTCTCATTTGCCCAAGGTCATCTGCCATCTGCTTGGAAATCTGCTAACATCACTGCCCTGCATAAAAAAGGTGCAAAAACAGATCACTGCAACTACAGACCAATCAGCCTTCTCCCAATCATCAGCAAGGTTATGGAATCCATCATCGCTTCAGACCTTAAATCCTTCCTCTTCTCCAATGGCTTGATTTCCGATCATCAATGTGGTCTCAGACCAGGTCACTCTACCCTGGATATGCTGCTTCTGCTCTCCCATCAATGGATGGAGGTCCTCAATGCCAGACAGGAAATCCGAGCCGTATCCCTGGACATATCACGTGCTTTTGACACAGTCTGGCACCCTGCCTCACTCACCAAACTCTCTTCTTATGGTATCCTCAGCCATCTCCACTCATGGCTCACAGACTTCCTCTCCTGTCACGGTCACCGTGTGGCCCTAAATGGAGTTCTTTCATCCCCTCTTCCTGTCCCGGCTGGAGTTCCTCAAGGGAGCGTTCTGGGCCCTGTTCTTTTTCTTGTTTTCATCAATGATCTCTCCGACTCTCTGGAAAATCCTCTATATCTCTTTGCTGATGACTCAACCCTCTGCCATACCATCAGTCATCCCTCAGACCGGCAAACAGCAGCTTCTTCACTCACTGCTGATCTGGGTAAAATCACAAACTGGTCCAACACGTGGAACATGTCTTTCAATCCGGACAAATCTCACAATCTCACTATGTCTCTTGAAAAGGACCGTTGAGAAAACTCCCCCCATCCACTCTCTCAACAATCCTCTGGAAGAAGTCCTTTCTTTCAAGCTTCTGGGTCTCACTATCTGCCATGTCCTTTCCTGGGAAACCCACATTTCAAACCTCGCCTCCAAAGCCAGTAGCCGAATGGGAATCCTCCGTCGTGCAAAGTCCTTTCTCAGCCCACCTGAGCTCCTGACCACTTACAAAGCTTTTGTCCACAGTCTGATGGAGTACTGCTCTCCCCTCTGGGCTGGTGCTCCTGCCTCCCACCTTTCTCGGCTTCACGCTGTAGAAACCAAGGCATTTCGGATCATTGGCATCTCCTGCAATGAGGCTGAATCTTTGGGCCTCTCACTCAATCACCGCAGGTTGGTCGGTGGTCTTTCTGTCTTCTACCGTCTCCTCTCTGCCCTCGCCCCCCTGCTCTCTCTGCAATTTGTCCCCACTACATTTCCACAGGGCGCTCGAGGTCCGCCAACAACCCCCTTCTGGTAAAACTACCAAAATCACGAATCACTGCTCACCTTCACTCTTTCATTCCTCTTTTTTTCCCGCCTTTTATTTGGAATAAACTCCCTCACTCTATTCATTCCCATTCTTCCCTGCAGGCCTTAAAAACAGCGGTTCACCACCACCTCTTATCATCCCCCATCCAAATCCTCGATCTTTTCTACCCCCGATAATCCACCCAAGCCCATCTCATTCAAATCCCCTGCTTTCCTTCCTGAAAGTCCCTGTAATTTCCATCCTGTATTGCACATGTTCCCCATCCCATCCCTCTCCCTTCCACAAATCTCCTAATGTCTCTGTTCCCCACTGTTTTGTCCTTCCCACTCCCTCCCCTCTTCTCATGCCCCCTTTACTGTGTGTTGTGTGTGAGCTCTCACACCAGCCTCGCCAAGGTATACACCACAAGGTATATATATATATATATATATAAAAAATACACCCACAAAACTACACAAACATCACACAACACAAAAGAAGTCCTGGCGAGAAGCTGCAATCTCTGATTGCTCTTTTTCTTGTTATACTCGTTTTTTGTTGTCTGCAGTACAAAAAGTTACATTTAGAATGCGAACACAGATTTAAAAAAATATAACAATGCATTAAGCAATTACTTGATTATTTAATTAATTTCTGAACTGATGATGAAGAACTGATGATCAGGAGCGTTGGAGGTGAAGATTTGTTCTGATGAACGATCCACAGGATGTATCTGTTTGGCTTCACAGGAGACAGCTATGTAATAACAATCAGGCACATTGTCAGGAACCAATTACCATTTTATGATGCAGTAGCAGTGGGATCGTACAGAATGTCGAAGTGATGTACAGGTGATAAAGTAAGGTACATCACTCACAAAGAAAGTAGTTTGAGGTTTGTATCTATGTTACCTGGCTTTATGAACATGTTACCTGGTTTCATCGGCTTCTTTCACATTGCTATTTTCCGAGTGTGGTACATGCTTCTTGGTCTCCGACCATCGATCATGCTGTGAGCAGATGCCTTTGCCTGGTGACCTCAGTTTAGGTTGTTTGCATTGAGCGAATGGTGATTATAATTTGTTGCCCAGCTTGCAATGCAATAGACACCCACTGAGTGGTGCACACAGGCACGTTGTTTACAAAAAAGGGGATTGCTGATGAATAACAATTCACAAAGTGATCAACAAGCCGGTAGGTGACGAGGGATTCGCTAGGATCGAAGCGCTGGATACGATGCTTTTCATTCTGACCGATCCACCGACGAAGATTCATTCCCAGGACGTATTGGTTCACATACAATTGTTCCTCTGCCTGGCAAGATTTTTCCTATTGCGTATTTTGCCAACTGGCACTCCTCATAAAAAAATGACGGTAAATAGACACCCTATTTTTGAAGTACTACCATTTGAAAAATAAAACCTAAAGCAAAAATCGGCTCGAGTAAAATTTTCTAAATATCTCGAAGTGTTTGATTCTGAAGTCTTGTTTCTCCACATTCAAAACTGTAGGACAAGTATTGAAAATAGTGAACGTGGGTTTTTCGGCCGCTGCACAGCAATGGGTGGTTGCTTAGCAACGAAACTCAAATGCGCACACTCCCAGCCCATTTGGCACCTTCACGCCAAGTTTCTTCGAAATCGGTTTGCTGGTTTGTGCTGTGGAGCCTCGTGTTGCAGACACACACACACACACACACACACACACACACACACACACACACACACACACACACACACACACACA
The DNA here is from genome assembly GCF_056783735.1 of Eptatretus burgeri. Classification (NCBI taxonomy): domain Eukaryota; kingdom Metazoa; phylum Chordata; class Myxini; order Myxiniformes; family Myxinidae; genus Eptatretus; species Eptatretus burgeri. The sequence goes on from NC_140965.1 coordinate 79,604,276, forward strand.
CACACACACACACACACACAGACGGAAAACCCGACAATAAGGGATATCTAGCGAATCCAATAAATTCAGGAGGTATTTACTTGATTTACAATGGCAAGAGCAGGTAATGTAATATTTTGGATGCAGCAATGGCTGTGGATTCGCATCAGTTCTCACAGTGCCTCCTGTAGGTTATAGCAAGAATTTGAAATTTGGCCAGGGTGCTGGTGATAGCTCACCTACTATTCATGAAGAACACTGTGGGTCTTTAACCACCACCGACTAATCTCAGCAGACTGGACGTCCAGTTTAATGTCCATCCGAGGAACAGCGCACACGATGCTTCGCCCTGCCTGTGAGACACCAGGATGACAGTTTATAGCTGGGCCAAGATTCAAAACCCAGACTAGACAGCTCAGAGGTGAGTGTGCATACCTCCAAGCCATCCTGCCAGCCAAATGGGAGGCAACAGGGATATCAGAAATGACTGAAAGAGAATTGATCACTAAATATGAATGAAAATTCCTTGTATCCCTTCATACCTCAATGTGGAGTGCGAAGCAGATGCACCAACAAGGCTCTAAAAGAGGTATAATTTTTGTTAAAATGAAGAAAATATACTCCTTGGGCCATTGGGGCTGTTTTGCTTTTTTTTTTTCTTTCTGAGATGATATTTTCCTGAAGATTTGAAGTCACCGGTGCAATGTAAAATGGTGTTGGTCACATGATGCTTGCGAAGTGCAAGTTTTGTAACGACTGTACAGAATTGAAATGAGGTAAGGTATAATCTGCTAGGAAAATCTCTGTCGTCTGCACGTTGTTGCGCCAAAATCAGCGAACCAACAGCAAAGGATGCCACATGACCATGTTGTTGAATGTTGCCACTCGTATGTTTGGGCGAACTTGTTGTGGCGACTGCAGGGATTGGGCTAACTGCCTTCACCCTCTCCCTCCCCATCTCCCCTTCTCCCTATTCTCATTATCATCCCCGTCCTCATTCCTTTGGAATAAATTGTAACAATACTATTTAAGGGACATTGAGTCGCAATTGGTTGACCCCACCGCCAATCTTCCCACCGAATAACGAGGCCTTTTTCTCACACCCAATTACATTTGCTTCGGTTTATGCGGTGAGAGAGGAAAAATTGAATAGAGGGGCCTGTGTATGTACATGTGATGCGAGTCCATGGTTTATTTATACGTTTTGTCTGACGTGAGACCTTTAGTTTGTAACAACGTTTATTTATACATGCCATGGGGACAATCAGGTCCCTCCTGATGACGCCATCTTTGCTCTTTACTTCTTTCTTGGTCTTCCGTTTCATTGTGGTGTGCAACCTTCCAAGTTATCTAGGATTGGTCGATTCCTTGCAGATTAAGATCCAACCACAAACTGCCATCGTGGTAGTTTGCAAATAGGCCAGTGCATCATTCCATTGTTGGGAAAAATTATTGAGTAAAAATAAAATCTCCCTTCTGGTCAGCATCATTGTTCTTCTTGCAGGTCATCCAAATCTGTGACATCAAGCTATGCGAATCATGGTATTTCTGTAACTGGACAATGCAGCATCCCAAAAGACCCTTTCGGTTTGAGTGCCTCTTTGTAAAAGGTGTTTGTCCTTTCAATATCGTGGGAAATTTAAAGACTTTTTTTCAATTGCATCTCTCATTGTAAAATTTCAGTCTATCCTCTGATTCTTTCAGGTCCTTCTCTCGGTCGCCAGTTTGTAATTCCCATCATTCAATTCATTCATAAGTTGTCCGTACTTCTTTCTCTGCAGCCTTGTCCAACCCAGCCTATTGGCTGTGACAACTATAATTTTTTGCAATTGGATTTTGTTTTCTGTCTAATCAATCAGTTTCTCTCCTTATTACCTCTGCCACTGAAGGTGGACAGATGCAGACGAAATTTGGTGGAGAGGTAGGGTGCATGATAAGGACGAAATGATTATATTTTGGTGAAGATCCGGATCCAGATACTAAAATTTTTAAGAGATTCTTCACCATTGAGAGATTGGGCCAAAAAGGATATACAGCACGCTATCTCAAAAACTTATGGACGGATTTGGATGAAACGTAGTGGACAGGTTTGGTCGGTGACAAGAACAAACTGATTCGATTTTGGTTCAGGTCTGGATCCAAATCCTGCCTATCAGTGGGATACAAAACGTAACGTGTTCAGCCTGGAGGAGGTATGTGCTCTACCAAGTGCCATTCTAGTTTCCTATCTGGTAAACTGTGGCTGAATTATCTTATGCGTTTCCACCAACCAGAACACACTAATCCCTGCACCCTCATGTTCTGTCTTCTGGCTTTCAAGATTTTGGAGGCATTGCACGTAGAGGAAACTGTTGCATCACTCATGGATGAGATAGTCGACTTGCCACGAGCATTTGGCCCACTAATGCGGAAACGCACCAGGGATACTCCATTGTGTCACCAACCTGTATTACCCAGCATATAACAAACGTAGTCCCATAAGCAGTTTGGATTTACATTGATTTACATTGTTAAATCGTATTAATCCCCACGCCTAACTCCCCCTCTCCTTCCCCAACCCTTTTCTAACACCAACTCACAATTGTTCCAATGTCTCAGGCCATTACATTCATGGTTGTTTGTAATACATCAGTTTAGTTTAATTGTTTTACATTACCACTATCACGAGAAGCAAGTGTCACATTCATGTTTGTTTGTGATCCATATATTTAGTTAAATTGTTGTGATATTGTCGGGTCAAGCCAGGTTTGAACTGTGACTTGCTTCAGGTACCATGTAAACTTATACTAACCTGTTTCATGGTCAGGTTGTTGGCGACTGAACCTTCTCCCCCACCAGGTTTTCTGGTGAAGAGTGTGTATAGAGATGGACACCCAGAAGGATTAAAAAGAAAACCTGTCAAAGGGTGGAGGAGCTCCTTGTGAGCCAACGGCCATCCATATCTAGTGCCCAATTGTGTCTGCGGACGTCCTCCTGCAGTTGCGTTACTTTTTCTTTTTTAGGAGGTTGGTGGCAGGATTTGCACTTCGGCCACCATAAAACACTTCAGTCTGCAAAATCCATAAATGTAAGGAAATCTGAAAACTCACTCCGTGAGAGTACCTCCTGTGCTGCTGCCCTCTGCATGGCAGCTCACCAGATGACAGTATTGGGACAAAGCCTTCGGGACCCCCATTCCTTGATGATAGGAGTAAAACCACGGGGTAAACCTCCAGGGTAGGATTGTGGTGGTGTGTGGCAGAGTGGTGCGGAGGTGTCGTCCACCAGAAGGCGGTTTCCTTGGGTGAACCTGAAGCAGTCCCTTCGGCTGGGTACCTGGAATGTACTGTCTCAAAGAGAGGATGATCGCCTGTCTGTTGTCATCTGAGCTCAAGCGTTTGAACATAGGTATTGCAGCACTATCTGAGGTTCGGAGACCAGATAGTTGTGAGATCATGGTGGGTGGTTACACCTACTATTGATCTTGTCGCTCTGATGGTTCCCATGCCCAAGGAGTTGCTGTGGCTTTGTCCAATAAGCTGACTCCCATGATAATTGATGTAACACCGGTCAACGAGCGTATTATGAGACGAAGGATTCGTCACTCCGTGGGTGTCATTTCCGTGGTGTCTGTCCATACTCCGACTGAGGTGAGTGATCTCAACATGTAGGATGCATTCTATTTCATGCTCGAGTCTGTGGTTGATCAGTCCTCCAGGCAGGATCGTCTTCTCATCTTGGGGGATTTCATTGCATCGACTGGATCTGATGGGGATGGTTATGAGACATGTGTTTGTCCCCAAGGATATGGAACTGTGAACCAGAATAGCACTAAGTTCCTTGACTTTGCAAGTAGCCATAGACTTAGGGTGGCCGGTTAATGGTTTCAGCGCCCACAGACTCATCACTGGATTTAGTATTCCAATGCTGGTGGTGTGGCAAAGGAGAATGACCATGTGCTCATTGATGGTCCATGGAGGATGATCCAGAACTGCAGGTTCTACCGGAGTGTTAACTTCCGAAATACCGACCACAGGCGAGTGGTCACATCAATGAAGTTTCAGCTTAAATCCGGGAGAATGATACCATCCCAGCCGAGGCTGGATGTTGGCAAGCTCAAGGATGAGAGAGTAGCTGAGGAGTTTGCGAACAGGCTGAATGGGGATTCGGGTGGTCTTAGTGCTTTGGGGAATCCTGAAGAGTTGTGGAGTGCCTTCAAGACCACCATCCTTGATGTTGCCGGTGGATGTCTTGGAACTCACTGTCGGGCAAAGAAGAATTTTGTCTCTCAAGGGACACTGCATACATTAACCAGAGTTGCAAGGCCAGGCTTAATGGCAGAGCTGAGTTGTTCAGGGAGCTGAGGCATGAAACGGCATGTGCACTAAAGTTGGACAAGGAGGCCTATATGAAAGGAATCTGTGAGGGGGTAGAGCATCACCTTTGGTCAAGTGATTGTAGTACTGCTTACAGGGGAATTCACCCCTTGCGTTCCTCCAAGCCCATCCCTCGGTGTACTGCAGTTAGAGCAGAGGGTGGTGGACTCTTGAGAGAGGATTCCGAAGTGAAAGTCCGCTGGGTAGGTTACTTTGAGCCGCTGTACCAGGCTGATCTACCAGCTGTCTACTTGGATGTCAGGGGTGTTACTCTCCCTATTGCTGACCCTGCAATCAACTGTAATTGACCTTCATTTGTGGAAACACAGGCTGTGGTGAACCGGTTGAAATGGGGGTAAAGCTCATGGGATCTATGGCATCCATGCTGAACTTCTCAAGGCTGGTGTTAATGTTGTATTCATATTGTTGCATGCAGTTCTGTGCTCTCCCTAGTACACTTAACAGGCATCATCCCAACTGACGAAAAGAAGGGCCTTGTTGTCCCTCTCTGGAAAGGGAAGGGTAATCACCAGGACTGCAACAACTACCAAGGGGTGACGCTGCTCTCAGTGCAGGGCAAGGTCTTTGCTCGGATAATTTTTGATAGGATTTGCCACCATAAGCTTGAGCACCAGTGATCAGAGCAGTTAGGCTTTACACCAAAGAGGTCAACGATTGACTGTATCCTTGCCCTTCGGGTCCTCACCGAACGCAGCCGAGAGTTTCAGCGGGGGGTGCTTGCAGCCTATGTTGATCTTTGCAATCATTTAATTCAGTGAATCAGGATGCCCTCTGGAGGATTCTTGGTCTTTGTGGGGTGCCACTTAAACTGTTCAATGTGATGTCTGAAGTCTCCTCTGGTACTGAGAGTACTGTGAGAAGTGGTGGTACCATCTCTGACTTATTTCCAGTTGTTACTGGAGATCATCAGGTGTGTGTACTGGCCCCCACACTTTTCAGCACTTGTATGGACTGGATTCTGGGGAGGATGTCAGAGAGATCAAGCTGTGGTGCATCCTTTGGGAATGCCAAGATCTCTGACCTTGATTTTGCACATAATGCAGTCGTCTTTGTGGAGACTCTGGACATTCTTTTTGTGGCCCTCGAGGTGCTGATTGAGGAATCGGAGCCACTGGGATTATGGGTTTTCTGGGTCAAATCTAAGATCCAGGCTTTGAATGACGTCTTGGATGCTGCTATCTTGTCTGTACCTGTTTGTGGTGATGATTTTGAGGTCATGGAGAGAATCACTTACCTTGGCAGTGATATTCATGTCGATGCTTGCTATGAGCCAGAGGGCAGTATACATCTGGGTCAGGCCTGGGGAGTCATGGATTCACTGGACCATGGGGTGTGGTGCTGCCTGTACCTGTACAGGAGGACGAAAATCAAAGTCTTCAGGTCCTTGGTGCTTCCATTCCTGCTTTACGGATGTGAGACTTGGATTCTCTCGGACTCTCTGGAAAATCCTCTATTTCTCTTTGCCGATGACTCCACCCTCTGCCGTACCATCTGTCATCCCTCAGACCGGCAAGCAGCAGCTTCTTCGCTCACTGCAGATCTGGATAAAATCACAAACTGGTCCAACACGTGGAACATGTCTTTCAATCCAGACAAATCTCACACTCTCACTATGTCTCTTCGAAAGGACCGTTTACAAAACCCCCCCATCCACTTTCTCAACAATCCTCTGGAAGAAGTCTTTTCTTTCAAGCTTCTGGGTCTCACTATCTGCCATGACCTTTCCTGGGAAAGTCACATTTCCAACCTTGCCTCAAAAGCCAGTCGCCAACTGGGAATCCTCCGTCGTGCAAAGTCCTTCCTCGGCCCTCTTGAGCTCCTGACCACTTACAAAGCTTTTGTCCGTAGCCTGATGGAGTACTGCTCTCCCCTCTGGGCTGGTGCTCCTGCCTCCCACCTTTCTCGACTTCACGCTGTCGAAACCAGGGCATTTAAGATCATCGGCATCTCCCGCAATGAAGCTGAGTCTTTGGGCCTCTCACTCAATCACCGCAGGTTGGTCGGTGGTCTTTCTGTCTTCTACCGACTCCTCTCCAGCCTTGCCCCCCCTGCTCTCTCTGCGATTTGTCCCAACCACATTTCCACAGGGCGCTCAAGGTCCGCCAACAACCCCCTTCTGGTAAAACTACCAAAATCACGAATCACTGCTCATCTTCACTCTTTCATTCCTCTTTTTTCCCGCCTTTGGAATAAACTTCCTCACTCTATTCTTTCCCATTCTTCCCTCCAGGCTTTCAAAACAGCTGTTCACCACCACCTCTTATCTTCCCCCATCCAAATCCTCGATCTTTTCTACCCCCGATAATCCACCCAAGCCCACTTCCTTCATTTCTCCTGCTTTCCTTCCTGAAAGTCCCTTTAATGTCCATCTTCCCCTCGCCATGTTCCCCGTCCCATCCCCATCCCTCTCCCTTCCACAGTTCACCTGGGTCTGTTCCCCAATGTTTTGTCCCTTCCACTCCCGCCCCTCTTGTCTCATGCCTCCTTGCTGTGAGTTGTGTGTTAGCTCTCATACGAGCCTCGACCAAGGTATACAAAAAAAAAAAAAAAAAAAAAAAAAAAAAATTCTGACCAGGGATCTGAGATGGAGACTTAATTCCTTTGTTACCAGGTCTCTTCAGAGAATCCTTGGCTATCGCTGGTCGGACTTTGTGTCTAACGAGTGGTTGCTGAGAGGGACTCAAATAAGATTTGTTACCTGCATAGTCGATGAGCATCACCTGTGGCTGTTTGAACACGTGGCTCATTTTCCTGACGCTGATCCTGCTCACCAGATTCTCTCAGCTTGGGAGCCTCATGAGTGGAGCCAACCACGTGCCTCTTAGCATGGGAGCATCGTGCCAATGGGCCGACCATGTGTCTCGTGGTTGCAGCAGGTTGATCAACAGCTCAAGGAGATGGGGATGGGGGTGGGCCATTCATCTGCCTGGGGGATGGCCAGATGGAGGCCCCTGGAGTATTGGCGGAAAGTGGATGCAGCGATGCGCTGCTCTGGCGCACACTCCCATACCTCACCTGACCTGTTGTGTGATACAAACAATCATATCACCTCAAGAATGTCTTTTTTCCCTTTCCTCCCCCTCCCAACCCCCCTTGTACACACACTCCCCTCCACCCCAGAGGTTGTTTGATTTAATACACCAAAATTTGAGTCATGTGTCCAGTTCCAGAAAGGTGTTGATTGGTGGGTCTGGCTCTGCCAACCCCCTTTTTCACATTAATATAAAGGGAGATTTGGAATAATTTCTTTTCTCTTGAGAAAGGTCAGTGGATGCACGGTTGTTTTGTGTTGCTGATTGAAATGTTGAGTAATTGTTTATTCAATTAAAGGTTGGGGAACTCAAAATGAACTAATATACAGCATGCAGTATGCATATATATATATATATATATATATATATATATATATATATATATATATATATATATACATATATATGTCATTTTATGCATTTACGAAGCAGTGATAATCACTTTGGGGGACAAACAGAGTTTTTCCAGAATGATGGCCATATGCTAAATAGAAAGGGGGCAGCCAGTATTGTAGTGGTAATTGAGGAGAGAATGCAGGTTTTTTAAGGCAAAGGAGAGCGGAGAGGTGATAAAAGAAGGAACCGATGATGCAATTGTGATTGTTCAAGCCAGGCAGGAAAATATAATCTCAGGAAGGGAAAGATTTAATATTGTTGCGAATTCGCGCCCGCCAGCGTGCGGACGGCCGCGTCACTCAAATCGCGGCACGTCGCCCACTGGACGGACAATTCTGTCGTGACCCTCTCGGAACAACGCCGGGAGCTAGTCACGGGTGGGGGTTTAACCCCACCACGACCATGCCAATTGCCCACCCACGCAGGATAGGGTTGCTCGCCAAATTCGATCTACCTAAGTACCTGCGCGGATGGTCGACCGGGCGATCGTACCACGCCACAGGCCGACTCTGGACACGAACCGCTTAAGCGGTCCGTTCCGTGCTACAGTGATAACCGAGCGGTGTTATCGTCGGCCTTGACGGTTCCGATTAATTACTGGGATGTTGCACCCACTACGAACCCCTTTCCATGATGCAAGATGGAGGGTCAATAGAGAAAAGACAAAGCGAAACGGGCACAGTTCAACAAGCAAGCATTTTATTCACACGCACACACAGACAAGCAAGTAAGGCACGTATTTACAGCCATACACAATCAAAATACACATAAAGCAATTAAAACAAAAGAAACGATGCAGAGCTACAACCGAATACGCGTACACACGGCAACACTTAAACAGTTCTACTTTACGAGACACGGCGCCACAAGATCCATTCAAAAACCCCAAAGAAAAGAAATAAAGAAGTCGCGACTTCCCTTTGGCTGGTGAGTCCCTCTCCCGCGACCGTCAGCGTGGTCGCGCCCGGCCCCGACCTCTCTCGCGGCCGGCGAACCCTCTCCGGCACTCCCCGTCCGGACGCACAGGTCCACCTCGCAACGGGCGCCGCCGCGCTTCCTGCCCGTGCCTTCGTGACAGGGCCGCTCACCAAGGCGCGGGCACAGAACCTCTTCCTGAAGACCAACTCTCCACAAAAACCAACCGAACCACCAGCCAAGACGAAGAGGAAAGTAAAAGCGCTCTTTGCGCCCGCCCGTGTCCGTCTTTTATCGCCCGGGGCTCCGCCCTTCACCCCGCCCCGTTCTCGGCTCCACCTTCCTTCGAGAGGATTCCCGAAAAGGGCGTTCCCTCACGCTTTCCCTCCACGTCGCTCCGTCCGAGGGCCGAGGGAGTCAGTTTTTGGCTCAGAGCCGAGAATTATTCCCCCAAAAAGAGGCCCCACCTTTACATGAGCTCTGACCATTGACCTGCATCGCTCTTCCTCCACTCCAAAGCGCGGGGAAGTCAGACGGGAAAAACAGGCGGGAAAAGCCCACCGAGCATCCTTGTTGGTTTTTGTTTGTTCCTCCGCGGAGATCGTAACCGCATGGAGCCTGTTGAATGGCGAGTGGCGAAGATGTGGTAGCGTAGATGGTGGAGGTGGCGTGGTTGCAGTATGGTTGGCGCTGTGATGGGGATGGCGTGGTTGTTGAAATATTGTGTTTGAAATAACATATTAAAAAAAAAAAAACGCCGAACACAAAGGATCGCAGCCCGAATGGATCACATAAATTCCCTCTATACAACGGGTTTGGGCGAACTACACATGTACTTAGAGATGTCTCACCTACGGGCCCTTTATGGTGTAATGCGAATTTGCACAGCTGTAACACTACCCCCTCCCCTTTTTACAGACTCGTCCCGAGTTGTCAAATTCTCGTGTGCCATCATGTGTAGTTCTCCCCTTGTACGTTTTACCTTCGGATCCCTGAGTGCGACATTCATGGTATTCGTGTCCCCAAAATAAATAACCTGAGGGCTGAGTAACTAACGAAACAAACCCACTCATACGGACGACTTAAATAAAATTGCCGGCGCTAAGACATACATGCTGGGGGTGCACTCTTATTTAAAGTACATCTTAACCTTAACTTACAAATTTTACACTAAACCATGGCCCAGGATCAATGGACTCTGCAAAGTGCAAAACAAAAGTCAACGGGCACACGGGCCGCCACTGCAGGCCCGTGTTGTAGCTGCCAACAGGACAGTTCTTGCAGCTTGCAAACTGTTGCTTGATGATCCTGGCGCACATGGCAATGAACAGGGGGAGGGCAAAGCAAAATTGAATGGGGCAAAATGATGAGGGCAGTCGGCATGGCATGGCAAAGCAGGGCCACTGTAGCAAACAGCCGGCAGACTAAGTTGGCCGGCCTCTCGCCGTGCAGTGCAGGTTGGTGGAGGGAATGTGGAGGTGCTGGCCACTCGGAAGGCGGGCTCGGACGTACCTACCCGTCTCCCTCCCAATCTATCGCCTTTGCCTGTCACTGTCCATACCCACTCCCTTAATTTGTCAAACCCAATTTAGCCCCCCTTTTATTTTTTTTTTTTTTACTCTTCCCCACTATAAATCGTCCCCTAACCCCCTTTACTGTCTTTGTTCGGCTAACCTATCGTCCCCCAGCCTACTCCCAACCCCTACTTTCCCTTCCCGGAGGGGAATGAGGGAGAGAGCGTCATGTGTCGAGGCCCAATTCAAGCCTCAGGATGGCCTCCCCAGACTTCAGCGATTTTTAACCCAAAGTGGGTCCAGCGGCCCACAACGAGAGCGAAGGGATGGATGGTACACTTCCTAATCTACCCTATCCATTTAACTGTTAAACTACCCCAGGCCTTTCAACAAGCGCCTTTTGCTTAAACTATTGGTTCTAACAACCAAGATTCCTGTCACCTGTGTTGGTTTCCTCACAAATTTCGGGCCTCGCCCTCTAATTTTCCCTCGTGCCCTTGCACGATTTCGTGGCTGGGACATGTGGGTCCCTTGGCAGGCAGTACCCTCTGCCGATTCTCCAGCTATGGCACCCCCGGGCACGACACTGCCTCTGAGCCTACCAGCTCCCTAAACACCGGGAAGTGCCCTCCATGGCGACTCCCCTGAAACGCTCACGTGGCAGGCTGGCTTCCCGGGCCCCTTTCTGAGGGTCACCCGTGCCCACAACACTGCCCACGTGGCTAACGGCGCCCCGGGCCCCCACATCATGCAGGCGCACCTGTGCCCACTACACTATCCCGGCCCCCCATGGGCCCTTGGCCTACCGCGGCCGACTAGCCCGGTGCCCAGGGTACCCACTCAGCGATACTCACCTTTCGCAGCCACGCTCCCAGCCCATCAACAGGGTTCCTGCACCCCTCCAAAACAGGTTTCGAGCCTACACTCCCACCAACAGCAAAACAACTTCCATTTTGTCAATTTAACTAACCCAGCTAACTCACTTTACACTGACCCAGGGGTCCCTTGGGCGGGAATCACTCCTCCCCCCAATCACTCATCGCACCCTGCATTCCCCATTCGCTCCATACACACATACCCGCTGGCCTCACTCACTCACCAATCACATATCCACTCTTCAACACACACTCCATCGCTGAATTCTGCCATTCTGCTATCTAAATCCCCTAACTAACTTGTGCTCTCACGTCATCCCTTACACTATAGCACGTTCCTTTTAACACTACTTAGCTAAGCTACATCCCCACTACACATCCAAAGTCTGTCTCTGTCCTCAAAATCTCTTTTCCCATCCTAAATCTCAACTACAATCCCTCTAACTAATCCATTCCATGGCCCCATGAGGACTTACCCCTGCCCCATGAAGCTGGTCTAGCTAAGCTAACCCTTCCCCTAGCTCGTTCCATCCTGTGCCCAGGCAAAGGGGTCTTCCACCCCATGCCCGGGAATCCTGTTCACCCAAAAGCGAGGCTTGCTTTTTTTTTATTGCGCAGCACCAGCTCGGCAACTCGCAACCTGCGCACCAGCACGGCAATTCACAGCCGCGCACCTTTGGCGTGACGTCATGGCAGCTGTTCGCGTCCCTCGTCCCTCTTGGACGGTACCATCCGGCAGGGATTCACCCTCCTGCCGGATTCCAACCATACACGCAGCCATGACTTCACCCGGCGCATAAAAAAACAGAAGCCCCACGTCTCGAGGGGTTCCCCACGCGAACACATGTGCTCTGCCCGTTGGAGCTTAACACACACGCCCGCGTGGAGAACCCGTCCGGTCCAAATCCGAAATCCTGCCTAAACTTTGTCCGTCCGCGGGATCGGAAACATCCACCGTTGGCGTTTCTGGACCGGGCCTCACTCCCGCAAGCGAGCACGTGGCGGCCTCGTGCGTTGCACAGCACGGACCTCGTGCTCGCTGCTGGGTGAAACCGGCGCGGTCCCCGAAATAGCTACGGCCGCTACCCGGCACTTGTCTCTCTGTCGCCGTCGTCTCCGTTCCACGCACACACTCCTGCGTGTCACGACACTCACTCTCCATTCCATCACACTCGCCCCAGGAGACGCGGCTGCATGTTCGCACATGCCCACCGTCATCTCCCTCACATACCGCTCTCTTACACATGCCGTTTCCCTCACACACACCTTACCACTCACACACGCGGGGGCACTCACCCGCGGTGCCTCATCCACACACGGGGGCGCACTCATACCTTGCACCACACACACCGGGACAACCACACTGGGGATTAGTGTCCCCACAAGGGGTTCCGGGGCCTCTATACCTCCCAAGCTCGGCGTGCACCCATTCGCAGAACTCGTCCCTCGACCTCGCTCGACACGACCAAACTCACCTGGTCGTGAGTCACCTCAAGGGGGCATACTCCCTCCCCTCGTTCCTGGTGGAGGCTATTCAGCTGCTCGCACCGGGTCCCTACACAGTCCGCCAGCTCCCCCTCATGGTCCTCCACTATCTCAATGTGTGTGTGTTCGTCCTTAACCCCGTCCAATTCACCCTCTATCTCCCGTGTCTCTATTATTTCCGTCTCTTCCCTTGTTATCTCCCTTGTCTCAACTATTATTTCTTTTCTTCTTTCCGTAGTCACCTCGTGTCTCATCTCATACGTTTCGGTCACCCCATTTAATTTTTCCCTCTCGGTCACCGTCACTTTTTCCGTCACCTCCACGCTTCTCGCTCAACATGTCCCCCAAATTATTTTCTCCTCCCCCGCCTCCCTTGCGGGCCTGACAACCGTTGCACTCCCTCCCAGCTCGTTCGCTCCCACACGTGGCGTCGCCATTTTGAGCTCCCCTGTTATTGCCTTCATGCCCACCTGCAGGCTTCGGCCCATGTTCTGCGTCTCACCCCACATTTCTTTCATTTCTTCCTTCACTTGTTGCGCATTCGTATCCATCTCGTTTTTCAGCATGGCGAATAGCTGGACCATGTCGAGTGCACTCGGCTGAGCCGATTCGGCGAGGATCGGGGGGTTTTTGGTGGAGAGGGGGAGGGGAGGTGTCATACACCGCGGCCGCCGCCGCACCCATTTCGGGCTCTGGGTTCAGTTGGGGGGGAAACTGCTCCTGCACAATAAACATTTCCTGCTCGGGGCTTTCATCCTGGGCCATGGATTCTACCAATTCTACATCCATTTCTACTACCCCCGGCTCCCGCTTGCCTTGAGACTCCATCTTATTTCTCGTAAGTGGTTAATTTTAATTGCTCGTAATTTGGAGGGAATCGGGGGTCGCTCCTCTCAACCCTGAACCGATCCCCGTGAATTTAGCTGGAGACGGGATAGTTTGTTTCCCGCTCTCTGACATCAGTGTTGCGAATTCGCGCCTGCCGGCGTGCGGACGGCCGCGTCACTCGAATCGCTGCACGTCGCCCACCGGACGGACAATTCTGTCGTGACCCTCTCGGAACAACGCCGGGAGCTAGTCACGGGTGGGGGTTTGACCCACCACGACCGTGCCAATTGCCCACCCGCACAGGATAGGGTTGCTCGCCAAATTCGATCTACCTAAGTACCTGCGCGGATGGTCGACCGGGCGATCGTACCACGCCACAGGCCGACTCCGGACACGAACCGCTTAAGCGGTCCGTTCCGTGCTACAGTGATAACCGAGCGGTGTTATTGTCGGCCTTGACGGTTCCGATTTAATTACTGGGATGTTGCACCCACTACGAACCCCTTTCCATGATGTAAGATGGAGGGTCAATAGAGAAAAGACAAAGCGAAACGGGCACAGTTCAACAAGCAAGCATTTTATTCACACGCACACACAGACAAGCACGTAAGGCACGTATTTACAGCCATGCACAATCAAAATGCACATAAAGCAATTAAAACAAAAGAAATGATGCAGAGCTACAACCGAATATGCGTACACACGGCAACACTTAAACAGTTCTACTTTACGAGACACGGCGCCACAAGATCCATACAAAAACCCCAAAGAAAAGAAAGAAAGAAGTCGCGACTTTCCTTTGGCTGGTGAGTCCCTCTCCCGCGACCGTCAGCGTGGTCACGCCCAGCCCCGACCTCTCTCGCGGCCGGCGAACCCTCTCCGGCACTCCCCGTCCGGACGCACAGGTCCACCTCGCAACGGGCGCCGCCGCGTCTCCTGCCCGTGCCTTCGTGACAGGGCCGCTCGCTAAGGCGCGGGCACAGGACCTCTTCCTGAAAACCAACTCTCCACAAAAACCAACCGAACCACCAGCCAAGACGAAGAGGAAAGAAAAAGCACTCTTTGCGCCCGCCCGTGTCTGTCTTTTATCGCCCAGGGCTCCGCCATTCGCCCCGCCCCGTTCTCGACTCCACGAGAGGATTCCCGTAAAGGGCGTTCCCTCACGCTTTCCCTCCACCCCGCTCCGTCAGGGGGCCGAGGGAGTCAGTTTTTGGCTCAGAGCCAGAGAATTATTCCCCCAAAAAGAGGCCCCACCTTTACATGATCTCTGACCTTTGATCTGCATCGCTCTTCCTCCACTCCAAAGCGCGGGGAAGTCAGCCTGGAAAAACAGGCGGGAAAAGCCCACCGAGCATCCTTGTTGGTTTTTGTTTGTTCCTCCCCGGAGATCGTAACCGCATGGAGCCTGTTGAATGGCGAGTGGCGAAGATGTGATAGCGCAGATGGTGGAGGTGGCATGGTTGCAGTGTGGTTGGCGCTGTGATGGGGATGGCGTGGTTGTTGAAATGTTGTGTGTTTGAAATAAAAGATAGAAAAAGAAAAACGCCTAACTCAAAGGATCGCAGCCCGAATGGATCACATAAATTCCCTATATACAACGGGTTTGGGCTAACTACACATGTACTTAGAGATATCTCACCTACGGGCCCTTTATGGTGTAATGTGAATTTCCACAGCCATAACAATATATTCTATCATCTATGCCAATGCCAGGAGTTTAAATAATCTGTTGGAAGAGCTTGAGCCCAAAGTACAGGTAGTGAACAAAAAATGGAAACACCAATGTAAAGTCACTTAATATGGCATTGGGCTACTATGTGTGGCCAGTATGTCCTGTGGCATAGAGTTCCCCAGCGTCTGGAATTCTGCAGGAGGGATACGGCACCATTCTTCCACAAGAAAGTCAATCAACTCACACCTGTTTGATGGAGGTGGAAAACGCTGTCTCAAGCATCATTCCTGAATATCCCATAAATGTTTGATGGCGTTCAGATCTGGTGACTATGAAGGCCATGACATATGGATAACATCAGTGTGATGCTCATTTATCCACTGGGCGATGACAAGTGCTCTGTGGATGGGGGCATTGTCATTCTGGAGGACACCCTTCCTGGCAGGAAATAAATGCTGCAACATGGGGTGAGGACAATAACTCAGTACCATTAAGTAGTGATTTGCATTGACATTGCCTTCTAAGGGAATGACTGCGCCCAAACAATGCCAGGACAATATTCCCCATTACAGACCGACCAAAACCATTCACTGTTGGAACCCGACACTCATGGTTCTGTAGAGTTCTTCAGGTTGGTGCCACATCTGCCGCCATCCGTTTGTCGAGAACATGGTGAAGGATGATTCATCTGACCATGTCACATTTTTCCACTGCTCGGTAGTCCATTGTCTGTGCTCTTTACTCCACTGTACTCGCAAGCGTGCATTGCCAGGTTTTATGAGTGGTTTGTGCACTGCATCCTGACTATCATATCCCGCTCTGTGGAGTTCTTGGTGGACTTTTGATGAATTATGTTATTTTGATGAAATGGGCTGCTCGTGCCCTTGGTTGAAATTTACAGTCAATTAATCTGCAGCTCGCCTGATTCGCCTTGCACTTCAAATTAATGCACGGAATTCACGATACTGGAGTATTCACTTCCACCCATGGTTGCCCTTCACTTATGATGTCTTTCTATCAAAGTTCCATGCCAACATCACCTTAGACACCGTTGCTCATGAAACATCAGAAAGTTGAGCTGTCTTTGTCACTGAAGGTCCTACCAAACGTTCCCCAACAATCACCCCTCTTTCAAAATCACTGAGGTCTCATCTTACAGCCATTCTGGCCATAATTTTAGGCAACCAGGCCTGTACAGAATTTTTCTACATGACCCTAAGAATGCTGGGATGTTACTTGCTTCATTAACACATCGGCCACACCTGTTTGGAAACCGTTGCTTTCAACATTCTTGGTGTCCCTCATTTACCCAGGTGTTTCCATTTTTTGTCCACTACCTGTAGTTAGTAAGGAGTACAATATAGTTGCAGTAAGCATGACATGGTTTAATGAGGACACTAACTGGAGGACATGATTTGAAGGCTACAATGGAAAAGAGAATCAGTGTGATAGAAGAGAGAAAATTGGAGGAGGTGCAGCAATCTAGTTAAAATACACTATTGCTTCAAGGGAAGGGGTGACATTAAGGAGGGAATTCATGTCGAGGTTATTTATGGATAGAGATGAGAGATTGTAAA
Source organism: Eptatretus burgeri (assembly GCF_056783735.1). Classification (NCBI taxonomy): domain Eukaryota; kingdom Metazoa; phylum Chordata; class Myxini; order Myxiniformes; family Myxinidae; genus Eptatretus; species Eptatretus burgeri. The sequence goes on from NC_140965.1 coordinate 79,620,925, forward strand.
AACAGTATGATACTTGTGGAATGCTTTTATAGGGCTCCTGGTGTGATGGAAGAGGAGGAAGGAATGGTACATGAAAAATTCAGAAAGACGTGGAAAGTGAAGAGTATTGATTTTGGGGGATTTTAACTTGCCAGGGTTACATTGGGTCTCGGGACAGGGGAAAGATGGCGCAGAAGAGGAATGACTAGAATGACTCCTTTTAAGTAATGACTAGAATGTAAATAAATATAAAAAAAAAATGAAAATTAACTGTCACCCTTTAAAAATAATGCAAATAAATTATTGAATATCAGCTGCTTTTTTTGTTCGTATCTTTTTCTCACCTTTGTTGCAAGTAGAGCAACTTGCTTTGTGACGCCTTAAAAGCCGGTGTATGATTGAAGGTGCCGTTTGTTAGGGCGATATGAATAAAATAGAAATGTTAAAAAAGAAGTCTTGAATGTAGCTTGCATTTAATCGATATGTGTCAATGCAAAAACGTAGGAATGGGTCACAAGGGGCAATCACACACTGGAGGAAATTATCCTTAATCCCTATCTAATTAATACCGCACAACCCCCCCCCCCCCCGTGTGGTGACATATAACACTTAAGCTCACAGTCTCCATACTTATTTACATCAAGATGTACTCAAGACATTCACGGACCAAACAACTCTATTCAATCCTAACCCACAACCATAACAATATTACCTTGATTTTTTTCAGAATCTGAATTATTGTTGAATTGTATGATTGATCAATAAAAGTCGATTTTGTCACCACCAGTATTGAAAAGGTTTAGCATTGTCACATCTATTGCTCAGTTACTTGTCATTTGGAATTAAATGCATCTCATTTTTAGTTCATTTTGGACTTATCTATGTCTATCCTCTTTAATCCTTTTTTAAAGAAGGTGTTCGTTTATAGGTTAATAAGTCACAAAAAATATTGTGACGGTCATCGCCTCTGGAAGGTTCCAAAGAGACTGTGAGTCTTCAAAGACCACGGATGCCGTCAGTACCATTCATCTTTGTCCGGCTCCCCCACACCCAGTGTCGTGTTACCATTACCGGTGAGATGATCGTCATGGATAGAGAATCGTTCCAACAGCTACGTAACCAATCTTAATTAATTGGCCGAGCGGAACCAAGGTTATGCACTGCTTTCGGCAATCTCTAGCCCAATTAATGTGGTCAATCGAGACACACACACACACACACACACACACACACACACACACACACACACACACACACACACACACACACACACACACACACACACACACACACACACACACACACACACACACACACACACACACACAATAACACCCAAATTATAGTAAGGACTCAGAAAATGTCATCGTTCCTTTGCCAGAATCATTTTAATTCCCTTTCAACAATAACAACACGATACTTTAATGAATCTGTGACTATACACATGTAGCCTAGGGTGTTCACCAACTACAGGAAGTGATGTTTATACCTGCCGAGTGCATTTCACCTTTGTTTGTAAAGATCGATTCCTTTTTATAAAAACAAATGTTATCACTGTCGACCCAATTGTATTCCGCATATATGTTCTCGCATATTAATCTTTTAGGATTTACAAAGTTGAAGTATGGAGGTAAAGGTGAGTACGAAAGCATGGAAAAAAAAACAAAAAAACAGTGCTTTACCTAACGATGACAACATGTCATGTGGAATCTTCTGCATTTCCATTTCCGCTTAGTACAAGCAACCAAAGACACAGGGAGAGGTCCTTTGACGCATAATGCCATAAGTCCTTCAGATAATGACTATACCCTTGTCTTACTTAAATCCTTACAGAGCTTAAATTATTGATGCTGCTCCAAAGGTATAATCCACATTATTTCACATCCATGGGCAGTGAGCTTCACATCGCTTCTCAATATAGATTCTCCCATTCCTGGAATCCTTTGAATTAAAAAATATATATTTCAATTATTGAGCCGAAATAAAACTTTGAACCAAAAAGTCC
>NC_140965.1:79632908-79637908 GCF_056783735.1 Eptatretus burgeri
GGAAGGCAAGGCATGGCAAAATAAGGCCGTTGCAGGCGAACACAGCCGGCAGATGAAATGGCCGGCACAGACCTTGAAGCAAAACAGCCAGCCAATGACGTGGCCGGCACAGGCCTTGCAGTAAACAGCTGGCAGACGATCCGGCCGGCACAGGCCTTGCAGTAAACAGCTGGCAGACGATCCGGCCGGCACAGGCTTTGCAGTAAACAGCTGGAAGACGATCCGGCCGGCACAGGCCTTGCAGTAAAACAGCCAGCAGACGATCCGGCCTGCACAGGCCTTGCAGTAAACACCTGGCAGACGATCCGACCGGCACAGGCCTTGAAGTAACACAGCCAGCCGATGAAGTTGGTCAGCCTCTGCCTTGAGACGGAGGTTGGTGGAGGGAGTGCGGTGGTGCTGGCCACTCAGAGGGCGGGCTCGGACCTACCCTACTGTCTCCCTCCCAACCTATCGCCTTTGCCTGTCTCCGTCCATACCCACTCCCTTAATTTGTCAAAACCCATTTTGCCCCAACTTATTTTTTTGTTGTTTTTATTTTTATTCCTACTTCACCACTACAATTCGTCCCCTAACCCCCTTTACTGTCCTTGTTCGGCTAACCTATCGTTTCCTAGCCTACTCCCAACCCTTGCATTCCCTCCTGGAGGGGAATGAGGGAGAGCTAGCGTCCTGCGTCGAGGCCTAACTCAAGCCTTAGAATGGCCTCCTCGGATGCTCGAGGAGGTTCAGCTGTTCCTGTTCAGCTGTTCTGAGGATCTTAATCCAAAGTGAGTCCAGCGGCCCACAATGAGAGCGAAGGGATGGATGGTGTGGAGGGGTACACTTCCTAATCTTCCCTAACCATTTAACTTTTAAACTACACTGGGGCTTTCAACAAGCGCCTCTCGCTTAATCTATTGGTTCTAACAACCCAGATTCCCGTCGCCTGTGTTGGTGTCCTCGCAATTTTGGGCTTTGCCCTCCAGTTGTCCTCCCGTGCCCTCACACGGCTTCGTGGCTGGGACGCGTGGCTCCCTTGGCAGGAACTACCCTCTGCCGATTCTCTAACGATGGCACCCCCGGGCACTACACTGCCTCCGAGCCTACCAGCTCCCTAAACACCGGGGAGTGCCCTCTCGCTCACGCTCACGTGGCAGGCTGGCGCCCCGGGCCCCTTTCCGAGGGTCGCCCGTGCCCAGTCCACTGCCCCCGTGGTATATGGCGCCCCAGGCCTCCGCATCATGCGGGCGCACCCGTGCCCACTACGCTATCTCGGCCCCCCATGGGCCCTTGGCCTACCGCGGCCGACTCGCCCGGTGCCCGGGGTACCCACTCAGCGATACTCACCGTTCGCAGCCACGCTCCCAGCCCGTCAACAGGGCTCCTGCACCCCTTCAAATGGGTATCGAGCCTACACTCCCACCAACAGCAAAACGACCTCCATGTTTCAATTTGTCTAACCCACTAACTCACATTACACTGACCCCGGGGTCCCTTGGGTGGGAGTCACTCCTCCCCCCAATCACTTATCGCACCACGTATACCACAATTACTCCATTCACTCAGACCCGCTGGCCTCACTCACTCACCAAGTACATTTTCCACTTTCCACACACACCGCTGAATCGTGCCATTCTGCTCACTAAATCCCCTAACTACCTCGTGCTCCCACGTCATCCCTTACACTATAGCACGGTCCTTTTAACACTACGTAGCTAAGCTACGTCCCCTCTACCCATTCACAGTCTGTCACTGTCCTCAAAATCCTCTGTTCACAGGGCGGATTTCATACCTCCCTACTTGGCTCGTGAACTCGTACAAGGCTCTGCGAGCCTTGCGCCTCTGTGGGAGCCCATGTTCCAGCACGGACACCTCCGGCAAGACATGTCCATGAGGGCGTAAGGTCGCCCTTATAAGGTCTTAGGCGATCCGCGTGGACTATTCGGGGAAGGGCCCGTGGTCCCATTTTAATTTTAAGGACCACATCACTGATTTGCACCAGGACGACCCCCAGGCCCTGCCAAGGTGAGGTAAGATTCGGGCATCTGCCCTTCCTCCGCCGGGGGTTGAAGAACCAAATCTTCACCCCCGGTGGGTACTCGCTCACCTGGCTCTGGTGGTCGTACCTGCGCTTCATCTTTATGCCCGCCTCTTGGAGCTGGTGGCGCGCGAAGGAATGGACCTTGTCCATGCCTTCCTCCAACCGACGGGCATAGCCCTCCCCCGGGGGCCTATCAAGACGCTCAGGCGTTGGACCGCCCAACAAGTCGACGGGGCTTCTCAGCTCCCGTCCATACATCAACAGCGCCGGACTACAGGCGGTAGCCCTGTGCTGGGACGCGCGATAAGCCATCAGGAGGTACGGGAGATGTTCGTCCCAGTCCTCCTGGTTAGTGACGGTGAAGAGGGCCAGTTGTTGGACCAGGGTCCTATTGAACCTCTCCACCATGCCATCAGACTGTGGTCTCAGGCGTTGTCCGTGTCTTCCAAATTTCCAGGAGCCTGCACACCTCTTTTAGCAATTCGCTCTCAAAATTTCATCCCTGGTCCGTGTGCAGCTCCTCCAGAATCCCATACCGACATGCAAATCCTTCCACGAAGGCTTTTGCCACGACCCCCGCTTCCTGGTTGGGAAGGGCAAAGGCCTCCGGCCATTTGGTGAAATAGTCCATAATCACGAGGATGTATTTATTACCTTGGCGAGTGGGGGGCAGTGGTCCCAAAATGTCCATGGCCACTCGCTCAAGGGGGGCCCCAACCTGATGTAGTTGGAGTGGGGCCCTCATCCTCTGTGGCGTTCCCTTTTTGGCAGTACAGGCGTCGCATGCTCGACACCAGTCCTGTACATCGCGCCCCATGTTAACCCAATTGAACCGCCGGCAGACCCGAGATTTTGTTTTGGTCCTGCCCAAATGGCCGCCGGCGTGGGTACCGTGCACCTGTTTCAAAATTTGGGTCTTAAACCCATCAGGGACTATCACCAGCCAATAAGTTTGTTCTGAGGGAATCTCCACCCACTTGCGATACAAGATGTTATCCCTCATTTCTAGGGTCCTCCACTGAGCCCAGTACACTTTTGTTCGCGCTCCGAGTGGGGTGATCTCCTCCCCACTGGGTCTCTTGTTTGCTTGGACCCACTTGTATACTGGCCCTATCACGGGGTCTTCCCGCTGGGCTGTGCTCCACGCCAAACCGCCAAATTCCTCCCCCGCGGTTAGTGGAAAAGTTGGGCCTACCACCCGGGCGGGCCGCACGGGCTGGGAGGTGTCCGCCAATTGGTCCCTCTCCTCATGCCTCGTGCAATATCTGCATTTTTCTCCCAGACAGGGGCGTCGAGAGAGTGCATCGGCATTCCCATGAGCCTTACCGGCTCTATGGGCCACACTGAAATCGTACTACTGCAACTTCTCCAACCACCTTGCAATCTGGCCTTCCGGTTCCTTTAACCGCAAGAGCCATTGCAAGGAGGAATGGTCAGTTCGAACTAAAAATTTCCTCCCGTACAAGTACGGGTGGAAATGGCTCACGGCAGACAGCATAGCCAATCACTCCTTGCGAGTTACACAATAATTTCGTTCGGGCATACTCATGGCCCGACTGTAATACGCGATCACTCTTTCCACACCCCCTGTGTCTGAGACAAGAATGCTCCCAATCCTTCCTGGCTTGCATCCGTGTCCAGGGTATACATCCCGTCATCGGTGGGGTACGCTAAAACGGGTGTGGATGTCAAACACCCCTTTAATTTTAGGAAAGCCTCCTGGCATTCCTCTGTCCAATTGAATCTCAACCCCTTCTCCGTCAACCGGTGGAGGGCCTGGCTATCTCCGCAAAGCTTGCCACGAAGCGCCGGTAGTAGGAGCAAAGACCCAAAAAAACCCGTACCTGTTTAACAGTTGTAGGTACGGGCCACTCCTCTACCGCGGTAATTTTTCCTGGGTCGGTCTTCACCCCTTCGCGGCCTATCACATGTCCGAGATAGGCCACCTCTGTCGCGAAACAAAGTGCATTTCTCTGGGCTCAACTTTAGCCCTGCCTGCCTGAGGCGCCCAAACACCTGGTCCAAATTGGCTATCTCCTGGATAAATGTTCTTGCGTGCACCAGGACGTCATCCAGATACACCAGGCATGATTGCCATGGCATGCCGCCCAGCACACACTCCATCAGTCTCTCAAAGGTGGCGGGGGCGTTACACAAACCGAACGGCATTACAGTGAACTGATACAGTCCCTTCCCTGTAGAAAATGCCATTTTCTCCTTCCCCATCTTATCCATCTCCACCTGCCAATACCCACTCTTGAGGTCCAAGGTTGAGAACCATTTGGAGCCTGAAACGGCGTCGAGGGTATCGTCAATTCTCGGCAGGGGATAGGAGTCTTTGAGTGTCACATTGTTCAGCTGGCGATAGTCCATGCAGAAACACGTGGTCCCATCCTTCTTTTTGACCAGCACAACCGGTGACATCCAAGGACTTCCCGAGGGCTCAATGACACCTGCATGGAGCATCTTTTCAACCCGTTCATCAGCCTCCTCTCGCTTGCTCCATGGGAGCCTTCGAGCAGGCTGACAGACAGGCCGGGCCCCATCGGTGTGGATCTGATGTTGCACCAGGCCCGTACGTCCAATATCCTTGGGTGACAAGGAGAAGATCCCCATGTGTCAGTTGACCAGTTTGTATAAGGCCTCCCGCTGGGCATCCTCCAAATCTACACTGTTCCGATTTACCATCTCGCAAATGGGACCGGGCCAATTCCTACTAAAGTCTTGAGACTCTCTCCAGGGCCGGTCCGGCTCGATGTTATCGTCCCTCAGCTCTGTGACCTCTATCACTGGGGTGCAATCTGCCACCTTTGTGCCCCGCTTGATAGTGCGTGGTTCCGTACTTACGTTTATTACCTGAACGGGCACGATAGGCCCATCGGTATTTACCAGGGTGCGACCCACGACTAAACCCGGGGTTGATTGCCCTGCCGGTAGTTCCGCCAGGCCGCAGGAGCCCTGCCAAGTTGGGTGTGCT
>NC_140965.1:79642908-79655408 GCF_056783735.1 Eptatretus burgeri
TATTGTGATATTTATTAGTTTAGCCTGATATCTCGATGGTGAAGAATCACTTAAAAATATTATCAGATCCGGATCCGGATTCAGATCTTCACCAAAATTGAATCACTTCTTCCTTATCAAACATGCAAGGTGTCTACCAACTTTCGTCCGAATCCGTCCAAAATTTTTGAGATATAGTGCGACATATCATTTTTGGCCCGATCTCTCCAATGGTGAAGAATCACTCAAAAAATTCTAGTAGTCGGATCCTGATCCTGATCTTCACCAAAATCTAACCAGTTCGTGCTTGTCACACACCAACCTGCCCACATCCGGATCCGTCCACAACTTTTTGAGACATCCTGCACACAGGCAAACAGACAAACAAGAAGAAGACGTCGTGCAGAACACGATACTTGCAAAATCCATAAAACAAATTTGACCTCAACATAATTGCTGGTTGAATTATATGACCTCAGATGCAACTCCTCTTCAAATCTCAAGTGAATCAGAAGAAAATTGACAATTTTAGAATTTGTTGACCTTTTGGCCTATGTGGACCTCCAAAATTATTGGTAGTTGAATTTAGTGACCCGAAATATAAATCCTCTTCAAATTTCAAGTCAATCAGATGAAAATTGGGATTTTAGAAATACCACCTTAGTTTTTGACCTTAGGCCGATGTTGACCTTTTCATCCATGTTGATCTCAAAAATAATTGGCTCGTGGAATTCAGCAACCTGAAATACATATCCTCTTCAAATTTCAAGTCAATCAGAAGAAAATTGACAATTTTAGAATTTTGGCCTATGTTGACCTTTTGGCCTATGTGGACCTCCAAAATTATTGATGGTTGAATTTAGTGACCCGAAATATAAATCCTCTTCAAATTTCAAGTCAATCGGATGAAAATTGGGATTTTAGAAATACCGCCTTAGTTGTTGACCTTGGGCCGATGTTGACCTTTTCATCCATATTGATCTTAAAAAATAATTGGCTCGTGGAATTCAGCAACCTGAAATACATATCCTCTTCAAATTTCAAGTCAATCAGAAGAAAATTGACAATTTTAGAATTTTGGCCTATGTTGACCTTTTGGCCTATGTGGACCTCCAAAATTATTGATGGTTGAATTTAGTGACCCGAAATATAAATCCTCTTCAAATTTCAAGTCAATCAGATGAAAATTGACAATTCTAGAAACACCACCTTAGTTGTTGACCTTTGGCCGATGTTGACCTTTTGGTCGATTTTGACCTCAAATAGAATTTGCTGGTTGAATTAATTGACATGAAATATAAATCCTCTTCATATTTCAAGTCAATGGGTTGAAAATTAAGGATTTTAGAAATACCACCTTAGTTGTTGACCTTGGGCCTTTGTTGACCTTTTGATCAATGTTGACCTCAAATAATTGGTGGCTGAATTCAGTGACCTGAAATATTAATCATCTTCAAATTTCAAGTCAATCGGATGAAAATTGAGGATTCTAGAAAATACCTCCTTAGTTGTTGACCTTGGGCCTATGTTGACCTTTTGACCTTTTGACCTCAAAAAACATTAGACTTCTTCCTGATAACACTCTCCTATGTGGTGAAGTTTCGTGAAGATCGGTTTAAAATTGTGACCTGTAGGCGACAAACAGACAGAATAACAAAATTGACTCTTACCGATATTTTTGAAAAATCTTCGATTTTGCAAGTAACAAGCACACAGGGAGAGGTGAAAACATAATCACCTTCACCTTCGGTGGTGGAGGTGGTTATTTTTTGTATAATACAATGTACTATAAGCATGTCGGTAGGGGGCGGTAAGGATGTATTAAATAATTCAGTTTGTTGTGAGCACCATTATCGTGGCACTTGCTTTGGTTTCTTCATGTTTACAAGTCATGATGTTAAAATGTCACAAAACATTTTGTGAGGTTGTAACACTGTTGTGGTAAAGTTGTGAACATTTCAGCGTTTTGGTTGCACAAGTAGCACGTGATGTGGCCATACTGGACCATTTATTCCATCCACGATGCAGATAAGTCCTGTTGGTAAAAATTTATACTTTTTTTTGTTTTAATACCAATTAGTCAGGCTTGGTGGATGGGAGAGAGATGGTTGACACATCAGGCAGCATGTGGTCCACATGTACACATGCATATGATTCGCCAGCACAGGGTGGTCCACATGTCTTGTTAACCCATGCATATGTTGCTTTTTCTTAACCATACTGAAATACATACATACATAACATAAATACACATACATACAAACACACACATGCATACACACAGATATACACATACATACATAATGTGCCTAGCCTGGATTTGAATGGCGACGCAGCTATAAACTGTCATCCTGGTGTTTCACAGGCAGGGTGATTCATCAACGTGTGTGTGTGTGTGTGTCGTCTTTCGGATGGACGTTAAACTGGGTGTCCCGTCTGCCAACATTATTTGATGGACGTTAAATAACCCATAGTATCTTCGTGAAGAGTAGGTGAGCACTTGGAACAATTTCCAAATTGCTGCCATAACTCACTGCTGGGATAGCAATGGCACACTATCCAGCATAACCGCAAACAAGAAACTGCTTCTTCAGCACATACATTCACTGCATTCTAATGACATGTATGCATTTCTGTTTTTAATCGCAACACAAACCACTGAATGAACAAAACAACTTCCCCAGTCTGTTTACTCACATTCTTCCCTCCGGGGCTTCAATACAGCTGTTCTCCACTACGTCAAGTCATCCCCCAACCATTATTCATGAATCATGATCTCTTCTACATAAATGACCCCATTCTCAAGCACTCTCTTTTCCCAGGTTATTGTTAAAAAAAAAACCAAAATTCCCCTCTCTCACCTCTTTTAGTTTGTTAGATTTTGATTGTTTTGTTCCTTTTCTGTTTCATCCCCTCCTTCCCTTTTCTCTTCTTGCTGTTTCATTCAGCTTGCGTGTAGCTTGTTCACCCCATCATGCGTCCTCTGTCTCTCCCCTTGATCTTACACTCGCTCTCACTTCTACTCTGCTGTTGGTGTTTCCCCCTTTGCATCTTGTTCCCTTGCATTCTGCTCTAGCTGTTTCACAAGCCGCGATCATGTATGCAAAACAAGCAAACAAAGAAATGAAAAATCACTCATAGAGTGACAACTTGGCTAAACGGAATGGCACTCCGTAGAGAACATACCTCCGCCAGGCTGAATAGTTCACATTTTGTATGCCACTGATAGGCCGGATCTGAATCCGGACCTTAACCAAAACCGAATCGGCTTGTTCTTGTCACCGAACCAACTCTTCCACCTCGTTTTGTCACAAGTCATGCACAACTTTTAGCGATAACATGCTACACTTAGTATTTGGCCCCATCTCTCATTGGTGAAGAATCACCTGAAAAATTCTTGAATCCGGGTCCAGATTCAGATCTTCACCAACATCAAATCAATTAGTCCTCGTCACACACCCAACCTGTCCACCAAGTTTCATCCGAATCCACCCTCAACTTTTTGAGATGTCATGAAATATCGTTTTTAGCCCCATCTCTCAATGGTGAAGGACGAGGAGAGGAGATTGGGACCATACTCTGTGCAGAGCGTCGGTGCTGCCTAAGCAGTCTCCTTGGCTATTGGGAACAATCCTGGATGGGTCGCCACTCCGACGCAGGATACCAGCAAGCTGTCACTCATTTTGCCGACCTCGGAAGGATGACAGGCAGACTCAGCCCCACCTGATAGTAATTCAACAGCCTAGAAGGATTTGAACTCAGGATCCTACGATCCCAAGCGCACCACCCGAACCATTACACCAACACCAGGCATAAGCTTCAATCATGTACACAAAAAATATTGCTGGAGTTATTGGTAAGAAATATAAATGTCGGCTTTTGTAAATTTGTTTGTTAAATGTGCACACCATCCCTCTGAGGGACGTTAAATACTGGTCCTTCATTACTTGAATGAGTTTGATTGGGAAGTCTCGTCGGATTGTTACGAGGATAAGTCAAAAGTAAGACCATTAACTGTTCCTGGCCCGTGGAGTCTTTAATCCGTGCTCCATCAGTTTGCCTCATACCGAGTTTATGGTGTTTACGTCCCTGAGTGTCCGTTAAGGCTGGAGCTTTATTGTTTTTTTAATGTTTTTCAGACTGAGACCAAGAATACCCGTTTTCCAAAACCTTACAGTTCAAGCTGTCTGGCACAGCTCGATCCAAGCCTTGGATGTGGATCTCCCAGCAGACCTCATGACCTCTTGCTGCCACACTCTAAAGAAGCTCTTTGTGGTGAGTCTATCTGAATGAGATCTGAATTTTCTTCGATATTATGTGACAGTTTTACCCTTAACCCATACAAACATTTATAATAAATAAGCATCAGGTCAGTTCAGGTATGGGAGCATGCTCCGGAGTGGCGCGTCGCTGCATCCACTTTCTGCTGGTCCTCCGTCTGGCCATCCTCCAGGCAGATGTCTGGCCCATCCCCATCTCCTTAAGATCCTGATAAACCTGCTGCAACCATGAGGCACGTGGTTGGCCCATTGGCCTCCTCCACTCACAAGGCTCCCTAAGTGAGAGAATCTTCAAAACATTCCAATCATAATAACCGTTTCAATGTTTCAGATTAAGATGAAACAAAATATGGACAACTACTCTTGTTGAGTAAGCCTCCCCCTACAGGATAGGGGGAGGCTCATACCTGTTGTCGGGTTTGTTTCTTCAATTAGTCCCCAATTTTTTGGGGTACCATGGAGTTTATTAGACACCGAGGAGTACTAAACCACCATTTTGGTGGTTTTTTCTTCTTTCTTTTCTTCCTACACTCATAATTTCCAAAATGCCGAGCTGTACCGACCGTGTAGCCAGCTGGGACATTCGGATTTTTTTTTTTTGCATCAATAATGTGAAAAACAATATTAATAGACACACTTGTAGAAAGAAAATAAACAATCACACAACAGCTTGCAAAACAATATCAGCTTGCTTAAGACTGGGGACAGTTCCCAAGCAATGGAAAGAAGGCAACATGATTATCCACTGCAAAAAGGGAGACAACCGAGATCTTAATAACTACCGTCCAATCAGCCTACTCAAAAAATGTATATACATATATATATATACTTTTCACAAAGGGTCCTGACCAATCGAATTTGAGGCATTCCAGAAAGCAACTAACCAAGAGAGCAAGAAGTGGATATTCCACCATAGACCACATAGTATACAGCATCGATCAACTGAGCGAAGGAAAAATGTCAGGAATATAATAAACCTCTCCGCATGGCATTAGTAGATTATGAGATGGCATTTGACTCCAGAAACATATCAACAAGGAGTGCAAAAGGGGAAATACATTGAGTTACTGAAATATATTTGCACAGAATGCACAACTACAGTGATGCTGCACAAAGAAAGTGGAAAAATAATCAACATCAAATAAGGAGGAAGACAAGGCGACATGATCTCTCCTAAATTATTCACTGCCTGTATGGAGTATATATTTCGATCGCTTCAGTGGGAAGATTATGGAGAAAAGTTTAACCATCAAAGATTTTCAGAAAACATTGTTGTTATCGAAGAAAGCGAAGAGAAAATTGAAACCATGCTCGGGGAACTTGCTGAAGCTCGGATGAAGTGTGGGCTGAAGATGAACATGTCAGAAACAAAAATTAGTAAACCCCGCTGTACCTCATGGAGAAATAATCATAAATGGAAACCAAATAGAAGAAGTGGAAGAATACTGTACATACACCAAGGGCAAAGTTTTAGCCTCAAGGAAAATAATCAAGAACAAGAAATAAAGAGAAGAGTCAAACTTGGATGGAGGCAATATGGAAAACGCAGTAACATCATGAGAGGTAGCTTACCAATATGTGTGAAAAGGAAAGTTTTCAATCAGTGGATTATTACAACTCTCATGTATGGGGCAGATACCTGGGAGCTAACAATAAAAATGGAGAAAAGGTTTACAGCAGCACAACACAATGTAGAAAGAAATATGTTCGGTATTGCATGCAAGGATAGAAAGACAAATAAATGGATCGGAGAACAAACCAAAAACTCAGGATATTTTGGAAATAACCAAACTCAGGAGATGGGCAGGACGACGCATTAGCAGAAGGTCAGATAACAGGTGGAAAACAATATTAACAACATGGAGACCGAGGGATGGTAAAACGAACAGGGGAAGGCCGCACCGAAGATGGAGGGATGAAATAGACAAATATTGGGGAAGAGTCAATTGGAACGACAAAGCAAGAAACAGAACAACATGACATCAACCTGCTGAGGCTTTCATCCAGAATTGGACTGAAAATTGTTGTTGATGATGATGATTGAATGTATGTGAATATAAAGTATGTGGGTTGACATAATTATTTTTGACCGTAATGTACTATAATTCATACATAATGTGCCTAGCCTGGATTTGAATGGCGACGCAGCTATAAACTGTCATCCTGGTGTTTCACAGGCAGGGTGATTCATCAACGTGTTGATGTTGATCAACGATTCATCAACGACATCAACAAAAACCTAATTTTAAGGCCATGACCTAATTATGGACATTTTAACATTTTTCTGCCTAACTCGACGAAAGTTTGTCGAATCTGAACAAAATTGCTCTCTCCCCAGATAGCCAAGAGCAAGGTGCATGATTATGTTTGTACCATATCTCGATGCTGTGTGGACTGTGCTTCACTGATGACGGACCCCTGGTAGCTTGTACATGTTGCTGCGTTTGAACCTGGGGAGTACCTGCTGAAATCGATCTTCCCGGGTTTTTCCCGACATCTTTGTTCTTTGTTCCTTTCGCATTTCTTTCTAATGTTTTTTTTTCTTCCGCAATTCTCTTTATTCATTCTAATTCTTGCTTTTTCTTCCCTTTCATCTCTTTTACTCTCTATTCTTCTCTTTCATTATCTATCTCTCGAAGGAGAAGTGAATTCTTGCAGAAATTTTTCTGCAACGCCCACTTGGCTGAGCCTGGATGGGTTTGAGAGTAGTGGAGTAGCGGCTGAAACCTGAATCCTATCCAGGTTCCTCTTGATGAGTCCATTTTGCTCTTTACTTCTTGGGATTCCTTCTTGGTCTTCCATTTGATTATGTTTAATTGACATCATGCCCCTCTGAGTTGAAGGTCAAGGTCAAATGGCGGTCTGGGGGAAAAAAAGAAAAAACACGGTTTTTTTTTTTTTGTCATTGCTCAATTTTACCAGTACGGAATCTCAAAGACTGCTTGGCCTTCCAAGGTGTTCATGCATCATAATATAGTATACCTGTACTGAAATTGTGGAACTGATATTTGTTTCGTCTCCTTGACCTATTTTTTCAGATTGTGACCGAATTAACGAAAAACACCTTTTTAATCATAACTTGAATAATTTTCCGATGATTTTCATGATGTTGAGTTTTATCAATAGATTAATTATAGATGTGGATACATTTTCTTTATCTACACACTATCCCTAAATGTTAAAGGTCAAGGTCATATGACGGTCCGAAAAAAATATGGCCATCATTGGATCGTGAGTGATCACTAAGGATAACCCAAAGTAGGCTTACCCTTGGTGATTGTTTCGTGATTACAGATAATGAGTTGTTATTGAGTTAAATTCTGTTGTATTAACCCCATGGATCTTAACAAAGAGTCAGGGAATGCTGAAGCAGATTCCTGGCCAAGGATATACACTGGATGGTTTTTTTATGGTCTTTAAGAAACAACTCACCAACTCTTTCCGAAAGGTACCATGGCACATGGGACCATTCTCTGTGCAGAGCATTGGTGCTGCCGAAGCAGTCTCCTTGGCTATTGGGCACATTCCTGGACGGGTCACCACTCTGACACAGTACACCAGCAAGCTGGTACTCATTTTGCCAACCTCAGAAGAATGACAGGCAGAGTCAAACCCACTGGGTATTAATTCAACAGCTGAGTGTGATGTGAACTCAGGATCCTGGAGTCACAAGCCCACCACCCTAACCATTAAGCTAACACCAAGCATGCTGACAGATGGATATCCCATCTAATACCAATCTGAGGGACAGTGTGATCATTGATGTGACTGCCTTCCAAACACCAGGGTCATAGTTTATAGTTGAGATGGGAATCAAACCCAAATTAGGCCCCTGTCACACTTGACGTTTTAGCCAGCGTATGGCAACGTATCAAAATGTATGTAAAACGCTGGCATACGCTGAAGTATTGATGTTTTTTTTCCAGTTTTCGGCGTTTTCATAACGAGGTGAACGTATGCATAATGTATTAGTGACGTACACAGAACGTTTCGATAACATATAGATAACTTATAGCAACGAATGCTTAGCGTGTTGTCGGCGTTCATAACCTATGCCCAACGATAGTCTAACTTGTGCATAGCGCGGCAGCGTATCGCCGACGATCACGTGGCGTAGGCTATTAATAGGCTGCGGCTTGACGATTCAAATCATAACCGCACTAGACATCGAAGTGTCAAGCTGCTGTCACACCTTGACGTTTTAGCAAGCGTATGCCGACGTATGAAAAATTTACCGAATATGCTGGCACACGTCGAATACGTTATGGGTAAGTTTTGTATACGTTAAGAGCACGCTGAAGCACGCTGGCATACGTCGTAGTACGCCGAGTACGTCGACAAATTTTCAGCATGTTGAAAATTTTTCGACGTATGCCAGCGTATGACTCACACGTTCCGCATACGCTGGCCATAAGTTGTAGGCATGTTACGCGATCGTTGACACACGTCGACACACGTTACTTGTAAGTTACTCATAAGTCGAAACACGTCGAGGTAATGTTTAGCATACCCAAAACTTAATTTTTAACCTATGAGTAACGTGCTTTGAACCTATGAGTAACGTGTCTCCAACGCATATTCACGTATGTAGACATATTTGATTGACGTCTTCCGGACGACCACAGAACTTACTGAATGTGTTTCTAACTTACAGCTACCGTGTAATGGCGTATTGGCAACGTTTAGGGGAATTTTTTTTATATATAAAAATGGGCTTCACAGGAGGAACCCGTCAGTGTTTCAGACTCCCTGGTTTTTTTTTTTTCTTCGGCATGACGGTGTAACGATTTAAATCATAACCGCACTAGAAATCGAGTGTCAACATCACCGTCATACCGAAAAAAAAAAAAAAAACCAGGGAGTCTGGAACACTGACGCTAAACATTACCTCGACGTGTTTCGACTTATGAGTAACTTACAAGTAACGTGTGTCGACGTGTGTCAACGATCGCATATCGTGCCTACAACTTATGCCAACGTTATGCGGAAAGTGTGAGTCATACGCTGGCATACGGCGAAAAATTTCAAGCAGGTTAAAATTTGTCGACGAGCTCAGCGTACAATGACGTTTTAGCCAGCGTACTATGACGTATGCCAGCATGCTCTTAACGTATACAAAACTTACCCATACATATTCGACGTGTGCCAGCGTTTTAGACAAATTTTTCATACGTCGGCATACGCTGGCTAAATCGTCAAGGTGTGACACGGCCTTTAGACAGCTCAAACATGAGTAATGTACCTTTGCGCAATCCTGCCAGCCTATTATTACATTACATTATTTCATCACAACAATGCATATGGTCGGATAACCTCGAGATATCAGCACTCACCTCAGAGCCATCCAACCTGCAGATGAATCTGGGCCCAGTTATACACTGTCATCATGGTGTTTCGCAGGCAGGGCGAGGCATTGATGTGTGTGCCATCTCTCAGATGGACGTTTCCCATCTGCTCGCGTTAGTTGGTGGACGTTAAATATACCACAGTGTCCTTCCTGAAGAGTAGGCGAGTTATCGATGGCACCTGGTGAACTAATTATAAACTGCTCCTCCAATGTACAAGGGGCACTGCATCAACCGTACATCCGCACTCCCAGCATTGATGTAAACCTGCACGTCCATGTGTCACATACAAAAGAATGGAATCACCTCTACGTTGTGTTGTCAGACCAGGTCCATTTTCTCAAATTGGAATTCACCGTTTGAGTATTTTACTCGTTGAACCTTTGATTAGGGATGGAGTCCAGTACAGCGCAAGCAAAGCCATAAAATCATCTGGATTAATTTTTCACCTCAAAAATGAGTCCAGAATCGTTGTCCCTGTTAAAGACCTTTGTTTTGAGGTCCGCTCTTGGGTCTTGTTGGTGTCGGTCCTAAAACAGCACATAAAAACCAATCTTTAACTTCAGAAGTCTCTCTTGTTTCGATTCATTTCCTGCCATTCTCAGTTTGTTGACGTCGTTCTTTGATTGTTAACCTCCGCCACCAAAGGTGAAGGAAGTTATGTTTTCACCCCCTTTCTGTCTGTCTGTTTGTGTGCAGGATATCTCAAAAAGTTGTCATGGATTCGGATGGAATTTGGTGGACAGGTTGGGTGTGTGACAAAGAAGAACTCATTACATTTTAGTGAAGATCCGGATACAGATACGAAATTTTTTTTGTCATTCTTCACCGTTGAAAGATGGGGCTAAACCGATATATAGCATATCTCAAGAAGTTGTCGACGGATTGGGACGAAACGTGATGGACGTGTTGGAAGTGTGACAAGGACGAATTGATTCGTTTCCGGTGAAGATCTGAATCTGGATCCGGATACGATAATTATTTAATTTGAAAGTGATTCTTTGCCATTGAGAGATAGGGCCAAAAACGTTATCGAGCACTATATCTCAAACAGTTATTGGGCTCTATGTTCTCGTGGATCAGGCATTGGGTGGTGGAGGTATGCGCTCCACCAAGTGCCTACCTAGTTACCTCCACCACCAAAAGGGGAAGGAAGTTATGGTTTCACCCCCTCCCTGTCTGTTTGTTTGTCCGTTACTTGAAAATCGAAAATTTTTCAAGTGTATTGGTCAGTCGATTTTGGTATTCTGTCTGTCTATCTGTCTATCTGTTTTTCACCTACAGGTCACAATTTAAAAACTATCTTCATGAAACCTCACCACATGATGTAGTTTGCCAAAAGGAAAAAGCCTATTGTTTTTGAGGTCAAAAGGTCAACCTAGGTCAAAGGTCAACAACTTAGGTGAGATTTCTAAAATCCTCAATTTTCATCCGATTGACTTGAAATTTGAACAGGATTTTATGAGCTCATATTCGGTCATTGAATTCAAACACCAATTATTTTTGAGGTTAAATTTGCTTCATGGATTTTGCAAGTATCGTGCTCTGCATGACGTCTTCTTATTACCTGTCTGTTTGTCTACCTCTGTGCAGGATATTTCAAAAAATTGTGGACGGAGCCGGATGAAATTTGGTCGGCAGGTTGCGTGTGTAACAAGGACGAACAGATTAGATTTTGATGAAGCTTCCGGATCCAGATCCGACTACTGGAATTTTAAAAGTGATTCTTCACAATCGAGAGATAGTGCGAAAAACGATATATGGCATGATATTTCAAAAATGTATTGGGCCCGATATGTTCTCGTGGACCAGGCATTATATGGCGGAGGTATGCGCTCCACCGAGTGCCCTTCTAGTTTCACCATGTGATGACCTCTTCCGACAATAGACAGTTTTCCGGTCATACATGGCATCCCTTCTGTGACTCGACCATTGTGGTACATATTCGCAGCATTCTTTCTGACTTGACATTTACATCGAATCGGGCATTCCTCTCGATTCTCTCCCAGATTGCAAATTAATCGACATATTGCACTTCATCAGCAAACCGATAAAATCAATCACTACAGCAAATCTGTTTTGTGTTCACACCGGATCGTTTATCTCGTGCTGTGACCCTCAACAACTGTTTGGCCTCATGAATCACTGCAATCTCATTCGAGCAGAGGACAAACCCAAATTTGCAGATTCCACCTGATGTTTATTTTGCTTTTAATACACCTAGAACCTTCCTTTTAGAATCATCGGCACCTTTTTCCCTGTTTCCGTTTAGTTCTTTTTCCCCCTTCAAATCTTCATTGTTTAGGCTATCAATCCTGCTGGTTGTGCCCATCTGTCCCTGCCTCCTTCTTTTTCTATAGTTTATCATCGGATTCAATGCGTGTTCAATACCCTTACACCATAAATAAATTAACAAACAAATGAATGATTGGCCTGATCTCAGACCATCATTTTGGATTCATCCCCCGTCACTCTACCCTGGGCATGCTGCTTCTGCTCCCCCAACAAGGGATGTTGTCATTGTGGATCTTCCTGACTTCTTCTACACTTATTGTCACTGTGTGGCTCTTAATGTGATCATCTTGTCTCGTCTCCTCTCCCTATCAAGGCTGGAGTACCCCCAAATAATAATGTGCACAGTACTATTCCTAATCTTCTTCAATGTTCTTTCCGACTCTCAAAAAAGAATCCTCTATCTTCTTCGTCCTATTCTTTCAAATACAGGTCATGACTGTGAGTAGCATCATTGACTGAGGGTGCAGTTGTACAGATGATGTGACACCTTTTGTAGGTTCAGGCAGGAATTTGTAATTTGTTCATGGTGCCGGCGATAACTCGTCGACTTTTCACGAAGGACCCTGTTGGACCTTTAACATCCACCATTCATGCTTGGAGA
>NC_140965.1:79660408-79667908 GCF_056783735.1 Eptatretus burgeri
GCTACAATTCTAACCCACACCAGATGCATTTAAAGAGAATCAACAGACTTGCTCATGCTGGTTGCCTCTGGCTACAGGGAAACTGCGATC
Organism: Eptatretus burgeri; assembly: GCF_056783735.1. Taxonomy (NCBI): domain Eukaryota; kingdom Metazoa; phylum Chordata; class Myxini; order Myxiniformes; family Myxinidae; genus Eptatretus; species Eptatretus burgeri. The sequence continues at coordinate 79,660,499 of NC_140965.1, forward strand.
AGATATTGGGCTATTACAGGTGACAATATACCTGAAGTTTCCCCATCACTGCTCTTTGATGACTGTCATAAAATATACATGAACAATATATGTTCAAGAGTGATGAACATATACATATATATACATATATATATATATATATATATATATATATATATATATATATATATATGCATGTATGTGTGTATACATACATATATACATATACATATGCCTGTCGTTGGCTTAATGGGTAGGCTGGTGGGCTTGGAATCTGAGGAACCTGAGTTCAAATCCCATTTAGCTGTTGAATTAATACCAGATGGGGTTGACTCTGCCTGCCATCTTTCCGAGGTCAGCAAAATGAGTGCCAGCTTGCTGGTATCCTGTGTCCAAGTGGCGACCCATCCAGGATTGTGCCCAATCGCCATGGAGACTGCTTCGGCAGCACCAATGCTCTGCACAGAGTACGATCCCAATGGACGGATGTATATATATATATATATTGTTGTGGTTACCAGATTCGCAAACCACCATTCAGGTCCCTTAGGTGAGGTATCTCGGCAAGTACATGTGTAGTTAGGCCCAAACCCGTTGTCTAGTGGGAATACATGTCATTTATACGTGCTGCGACTCTTCAGGATAGCCGTTTTTCTTTTACTATCTTTATTTTGGACCAATCGCCACCATCACAACCACAACAACAACCACCAACCACAACGCCGCTTCACCACAACCGCCATGACCTTTACCGTCACAACTCGCCACCATCGCATCACCGTCATCTCGCGCCACTCATGGGCACCGATGCTGGACTCGTGTAGGGCGCACGTTGAACAGCGTGTACAAAACCACGGATTTTCTGCTTCAAAAACGGATCAAAAACGACACACGCCCACTTTTTGCCGTCCAATCGGTGAGCGAGGGGCGATTTGGCCCCGCCTCCAGAACGATCGATATATGCAAATTTGTGGATCAAAAAGCCTTCACGCCCACTTTTTCTCGGGCCAATGGGGAGCGAGGTGAAAGGTCAAAGGGAGGAGGTCAAAGGCGAAGTTACGGGGGGATAAAAGGACGGTGTTCGTCAGTCAAAGGAGTCGTAAAAGTCAGAACGAAGAGTTGGTCGGAGAGTCAGAGTCGGAACGAGAGAGTCAGCAGAACGGGGTCGGAGAGTCAAGAAGAGGAGAGTCGGAAGCAAAGGGTCAAGACTTCGCGGGCGGTGGAGCTGCTCGTCGTGTGCGTTGGAGTCGGAACGGAGGGGACGGAGCGGTGGAAAGGCGGCGACACCAGACGAGGGGGTGCTCGCGTCGTGCAGGAAGCTGCACCCGAGGGAGGCCGACAGCGCGACCTGGCCGAGGTGGAGACGCTCGTCGCACATAATAAAGATCCTTTATACCCCGAGCATCAGCAACCCCCTCCTGTTTCCCCCCGCGCTGAGATAGTGCGACCAAGGGGGCCCCGTTCCCACCCCCTGCCAGGCACTGTCCACGAGGCCCGCGGGTTGCGGGGCCATCGCCGCTCCGCGTCTCATCACCAGACGGGTAGGCCCGACCCGGTCTCGGCCCCAGGCCTACCTCATTCTTGGGGGATTTCTTTTCCTTGGTTTTGGGTATGTGTTGTCGGCGCCGTCTGTGAAGTAGAATTGTATAAGTGTTGCCGTGTGCTCGGTAGTCGGAATTAGCTCTGCACTGTGTTTTCACTTTTATGTTTGCTTTTTGTGTAAATGGAATTGTGTTTTCTTTTTGTGTGCATTTGGTGGAATTGTATTTGTGTGCTTTCCGTTCGTCGCGAATAAATGTGCTTTATTGTTGAACTGTTTCCCGCTTCGCTTCGTCTTTTTCCCCATTGAACCCCCATCTTGCTTCACGTAAAGGGTTGGTAGTGGGCTGAGTACGCCCGATAATTAATCGAACCGTCGAGGTCGACGATAACACCGCTCGGTTATTCTGATAGTACGGAACGGGTCGCTAAGTGGCCCGTGTCCGAAGTCGACCTGCGGCGAGGTGCGATCGCCCGGTCTACCCTCCGCGTGGGTACTTAGGTAGTTCGAATTTGGCGAGCAACCCTATCCCACGCGGGGGCTGATTGGCTCGATCGCGGTGAGACCGAAAGGTCCACCCGTGACTGGTTCCCGGCGTTAGTCCGAGAGGGTCACGACTGGATTGTCCGTCCGGTGGGCGACGTGCCGCGATTCGAGTTACGTGGCCGTTCGCACGCCGGCGGGCGCGAAGACCGCAACAATATATATATATATATATATATATATATATATATATATATATATATATATATATATATATATATATATATATATATATATATATATATATATATATATATATATTGTTGTGGTTACCAAATTCGCAAACCACCATTCAGGTCCCTTAGGTGAGATATCTCGGTAAGTATATGTGTAGTTCGGCCCAAACCCGTTGTCTAGTGGGAATACATGTCATTTATGCGTGCTGCAACTCTTCAGGATAGCCGTTTTTCTTTTACTATCTTTATTTTGGACCAACCGCCATTGTTACCACCACCAACCACAACATCAACCACCCACCGCGGCGCCGCTTCACGTCACACCTCGCAACCGTCGCATCGCCACCGTTCTTGCGCCGCCTGTGGGTACCGGTGTTGGACTCGTGCAGGGCGCGCGCCGAACAGCGTGTACAAAACCACGGATTTTCCGCTCCAAAAACGGATCAAAAACGACACACGCCCACTTTTGTGCCGTCCAATCGGTGAGCGAGGGGCGATTTGGCCCCGCCTCCAGGGTGTTGGAGGGCGGTCGCTATATGCAAATTTATGGCTCAAAATGCATTCACGCCCACTTTTTCTCGGGCCAATGGGGAGCGAGGTGAAAGGTCGAAGGCAGGGGGTCAAAGATGAGAGAGCGAAGCCACGGGGCTTATATAAGCGACCGCGTTCGTCAGTCGAGTGAGTTAAGACTTGGCAGTCGGTGGAGTTGGGAAGAAGAAGAAGCAGGGGTTGGTCGTTGGTCGTTGGTCGTTGGTTGGTTGTTGATGGTCGTCGTCGTCGTCGTGTGCGTTGGAGTCGGAGCGAAGAGGACGGAGCTGTGGAGAGGCGGCGAGGGCAGACGAGGGGGTGCTCGCGTCGTGCCGGGAGCTGCACACCAGGGAGGCCGACGGCGCGACCTGGTCGAGGTGGAGACGCTCGTCGCGGGACTCGAGAGAGAGTAAAAATCCTCCTTTCCCCCGAGCATCAGCAACCCCCTCCTGTTTCCCCCCTGCGCTGAGATAGTGCGACCAAGGGGGCCCCTTTTCCCACCCCCTACCAGACACTGTCCGCGAGGCCCGCGGAGTTGAGGCACCATCGCCGCTCCGCGTCTCAACACCAGACGGGTAGGCCCGACCCGGTCTCGGCCTCAGGCCCGCCACATCCTTGAGGGTGTTCTTTTTCTTGGTTTTGGGTATGTGTTGTCGGCGCCGTCTGTGAAGTAAAATTGTATAAGTGTTGCCGTGTGCTCGCGTAGTCGGTATTAGATCTGCATTGTCGCATTTGCTTTTTGTGTAAAATTGCATTGTGTTTCTTTTCCTTCTATGTGCTTTTGGTGGAATTGTATATGTGTGCTTTCCGTTCATCGCGAAGAAATGTGCTTTATTATTGAACTGTTCTCCCGCTTCGCTTCGTCTTTTCCTCTATTGAATCCCCATCTTACTTCACGTAAAGGGTTGGTAGTGGGCTGAATACGCCCGAAAATTAATCGAACCGTCGAGGCCGACGATAACACTGCTCGGTTATCCCGATAGTACGGAACGGGTCGCTTAAGTGACCCGTGTCCGAAGTCGACCTGCGGCGAGGTGCGATCGCCCGGTCTACCCTCCGTGTGGGTACTTAGGTTGGTCGAATTTGGCGAACAACCCTATCCCACGCGGGGGCTGATTGGCTCGATCGCGGTGAGACCGAAAGGTCCACCCGTGACTGGTTCCCGGCGTTAGTCTGAGAGGGTCACGACTGGATTGTCCGTCCGGTGGGCGAAGTGCCGCGATTCGAGTTACGTGGCCGTCAGCACGCCGGCGGGCGCGAATCCGTAACACTGGTGTCAGGAGTGGGATACAAACCCATCGCCCTCCTCACGGCACTGGTCACGGAGAACGGGAAAACGGGCTGTCCTGTCTCCAATTAAATTCACGGGAATCGGTCCAGGGGTGAGAGAAGCGACCCCCGATTCCCTCCAAATTACGAGCGAGCGAAATTAACCCTTTAAGAGAAGCAAGATGGTGTCTCAAGGCGAGCGGGAGCCGGGGGTATTAGAAATGGATGTAGAATGTGTAGAATCCATGGTCCAGGATGGAATACCCGAGCAGGAAATGTTGATTGTGCAGGAACACGGACTCGCCCAACTGAACCCAGAGCCCGAAATAGGTGCGGCAGCGGCCGCGGTGTATGACACCTCCCCTCCCCCTCTCCACCAAAACCTCCCGATTCTTGCCGAAACGGCTCAGCTGAGTGCATCCGACATAGCCCAGCTGTGCGCCATGCTGGCGGCAATGACAGCGAGAATGGATGCGAATACACAACAAATGAACGAAAGGATGGATGCGAATACACAAAAGATGGATGCGAATACACAACAAATGAACGAAAAGATGGATACAAATACAAATGAAGTGAAAACGACGATGGATGCGAATACACAGCAAATGAGGGAAGAAATGAAAGAGCTCCGGGGTGAGACGCAGAACATGGGCCGATGCCTGCAGGCGGGCATGAAGGCCGTGACCAGGGAGCTGGGAATGGCGACTCCACGTGTGGGAGCAAACGAGCTGGAAGGGGGTGCAACGGCTGACAGGCCCGCGGTGGAGGCGGGTAAAAAAATAATTCGGGGGGCGTGTTGGGCGAGGGTCGTGACAGAAGAATCGACGGTGACCAAAAGGGAAAAATTAAATGGGGAGACCAAAACGTGTGAGACGAGACACGAGGTGACGACAACGGAAATAATAGTTGAGACAAGAGAGGTAAAGGGTGAAGAGTTGGCAGAGACACGGGAGACAGAAAAATTAGAGGAGAGACTGCACGATGAAGACGGGGTAAGTGACGCGCACACACACACGGAGGTAGTAGAGGATAATGGGGGTGAGCTCGCGGAGCGTGTGGGGACCCAGTGCGAGCACCTGGATGGCCTCCTCCAGGAACGAGGGGAGCGAGTATGCCCCCTTGAGGCGAGTCACGACCAGGTGGGTTCGGTCGTGCTTTGCGAGGTTGAGGGGACGGGTGCTGTGGACAGGTGCACGGAGAGCTTGGGGGGTATAGAGGCCCCGGAGACCCTTGTGGGGACACGAATCCCCAGTGTGGTTGTCCCGGTGTGTGTGGTGCAAGGTGTGAGTGCGTCCCCGTGTGTGGAAGCGACCCCGTGTGTGAGTGGTGTGGTGGCGATGGTGCCGGAGTACGTGCTTCCCAGCACGCGGAGTGTGGATGAGGAACCGCGGGTGAGTGCCCCCGCGTGTGTGGGTGAGGCACTGCGTGTGAGTGAAGCCGTGTGTGTGGATGAAACGGCCAGTGTGGATGAGGCACCGCGGTTGAGTGCCCCCGTGTGTGTGAGTGAGGAACGGTGTGTGGATGAGGCACCGCGGGTGAGTGCCCCCGCGCGAGTGAATGGAGCACCACGTGTGAGTGGTATGGGGTATGCAAGGGAGACCGTGTGTGTGAGAGAGTGGTATGTGAGGGAGATGTCGGTTGGCATGCGGGAGCACGCAGCCGCGTCTCCCGGTGTGAATGTAATGGAATGGAGTGTGAGCGTCGTAACACGCAGGTGTGCGTGTGTTGAATGGAGGCGACGACGGAGACATGTGAAGAAAGAAAGCCGAGTAGCGGCTGTAGTTGTTTCGGGGACCGTGCCGGGTTCACCCAGCAGTGAGCACGAGGTTCGTGCTGTGCAACGCACGAGACCGCCACGTGCTCGCTTGCGAGAGTGAAGTCCCGGTCCGGAAACGCACGCGTTGGATTTGCCGATCCCGCGGACGGACAAAGTTTAGGCAGGATTTCGGATTTGGACCGGACGGGTTCTCCACGCGATCGAGTGTGTTAAGCCCCAACGGGCAAAGCACATGTGTTCGCGTGGGGAACCCCTCGAGACGTGGGGCTTGTGTTTTTTTTTATTCGCACGGTGACGCCATGACTGCACGTGGGGTTGGAATCCGGCAGGAGGGCCATCTCTGCCGGATGGTACCGACCAAGGAGGGACGAGGAACACGTGCAGCTGCATGACGTCACGGGCAGGTGCAAAGTGCGCGAGTTGCCGCGCTGGTGATGCGCATGGAAAAAAAAAACAAAAAAAAAAAACAAGCCTCACCTTCGGGTGCACAGGATTCCTGGGCAAGGGGTGGAAGACCCCCTTACCCTGGGCACAGGATGGAAACTAGTTAGGGGGAAGGGTTAGCTTAGTTAGACCGACTTCATAGGGCAGGGGTAAGTCCTCATGGAGTCCGTGGAATGGCTTAGTTTGAGGGATTTAGTGAGCTTTAGGTTGGGAAATAAAATGATTGATTTGGAGACAGAGACAGACTTGTGGATGTGTAGAGTTGACGTAGTTTAGCGACGTAGTGTTAAAAGGAACGTGCTGTAGTTTAAGGGACGACGTGGGAGCACGAGTTAGTTAGGGGATGCAGATAGAAGGATGGCAGAGTTCTGCGGTGAGTGTGTTGAAGAGTTGGTGAGTGAAGTGGAAGCATGTGCTTGGTGAGTGAGTGAGGCCAGCGGGTCTGTGTGAGTGGAGCGAATGGGGAATGCATGGTGCGATGAGTGATTGGGGGGAGGAGTGACTCCCACCCAAGGGACCCCGGGGTCAGTGTAGAGTGAGTTAGGGGGTTAGTTAAATTACAAATTGGAGGTCGTTTTGTTGTTGGTGGGAGTGTAGGCTCGAAACCCATTTTGAGGGGTGCAGGAGCCCTGTTGACGGGCTGGGAGCGTGGCTGCGAAAGGTGAGTATCGCTGAGTGGGTACCCCGGGCACCAGGCTAGTCGGCCGCGGTAGGCCAAGGGCCCATGGGGGGCCGGGATAGCGTAGTGGGCACGGGTGCGCCTGCTTGGTGCGGGGGCCCGGGGCGCCATTAGCCACGTGGGCAGTGTTGTGGGCACGGGTGACCCTCGGAAATGGGCCTGGGAAGCCAGTCTGCCACGTGTGCGTTTCAGGGGAGGTGCCATGGGGGGCACTCCCCGGTGTTAGGGAGCTGGTAGGCTCGGAGGCAGTGTAGTGCCCGGGGGTGCCATCGTCGGAGAATCGGCAGAGGGTCGTGCCTGCCAAGGCGGAGCCACGTGTCCCAGCCAGGAGACCGTGTGAGGGCACGGAGAGAAAATTGGGGGGCGAGGCCCGAAATTGTGAGGACACCAACACAGGCGACGGGAATCTGGGTTGTTAGAACCAATAGTTTAAGCGAGAGGCGCTTGTTGAAAGCCCCGGGGTAGTTTAACA
>NC_140965.1:79672908-79740408 GCF_056783735.1 Eptatretus burgeri
GATGCAATCCAAGGGACAGTACACACATTGATGAATCTTCCTGCTTCTGAAATCATCCTGCTTCTGAAACACCAAGATGACAGTTTATAGCTGAGTCAGGATTCAAACACAGGCTATATATCTTAGAGGCGAGTGTGCGTACCTCGAGAGTCTAGACCATCCTGTCAGCCCTATTGACAACACTGATGAAAGTCTTGCATGATGCTCCTTTCTAAAATTTTCTGTAACATTGGCTTGACAAACTGCACATCCTAATGAGTTCACAATCTCTTTCATAACATTTGATGTGAAGGTTTAATGTGAAGAAAGGTCACATCTGTTGCATCGTGCAATTCATCACAGGATTCTCGTTCTTCATCGGGTGAATTTCCATGGTCTACCAGATTGATGGTCAAGGTTTGCTTTGCCTGTCATCTTGCATTTCACGATGACGTTCCCCACCGTTGACCTGGGGATAGGTAAGAAAAACAAAATGTGCACCATGCTCCATTCAGAGCATCGGTTCTGCCGAAGCAGTTTCTTGGCTCGAGTTGCAATCCTGGATGGGTCACCACACCATTGCAGGATACTCGACTGAAGGTGCAGAGAATTCACAAGTTGTTTACTGGGGCCAGTACCGGCTTGCCTCCTCTTTACAAAGGACACTGTGAGATCTTTAATATCCACCAACTAATGCTAGCAGACATCCGGCTTAACGTCCACCCGAGGGATGGCACACACATTGATGACTTGCCATGCGCTGAAACACCAAGCGGACTATGTAACTTGGTCATGATTCGAACCCAGGATAGACAGCTTAGAGGTGAGTGTGTGCACCTCTGTGCAGGCCAGCCTCAGGATTGGACATGATGCTGTGGAACTGAGGAATTGGACGTTTCTCTTCCTATTTACACTCCATTGATGACAGTCTCAGTTATGCTGATTAGATACATGTGAGCAAACCTGGAAAAGGCGTCACAGGCCCTTTTTTTGTTGGACTGTACAATGAAACCTTTTAGGTTGTGTTGTCCATTTCTGGAAGTTTCTAAGATATAATTGCAGTTACATGAGGCTTGGTATCCATTTGAATTTTTTTTTTTTTTAATCGAACGGAAACCACAATCTCGGCGAAGTAAATTCACAGTCGTAATACACTTTGAAAGAAGGTGTCCAGAAAACTTTTATCCCTGTATTGATTTCCTTCTGGTCTCATGTGCTTGGTTGTTGTTTATCCCCTGCCGTTCCATGTGGCTTTGTGCGGGATGGGAGGATAAAACGCTGTAATTATTATTCAATCCTGGTACAGACCCATTCGAATGGCATTACGGAGCGGAGGTTATTGGCAAGATGGGATTTTGGTACAGCACCTTGCTGTGTGTTTGCTGAACTAATATGGCATTTTAAGCACCAGTGACTGCACACCTGTTCAAATACAGAGCTTCATCGGATAACAATGACACACTCAGTGCCTTTACTCGTTTGTCCCATTGTTTTTGATGCTCGCTCTTCTTTCTTTTGTTTTAGCAAGTTGGAGAATTGCCTGCCCGAATGTTTGGTGATTTGAGTTCGTAAATGAAAACAAACGCAGCAGTCTGAGTAATAGCCTCATGATGCTGTGACTCTCCAGTTTTTATTTATTTGTTCATCCTATTTATTTATTTTCTTTCTGCCGAAAACAAAACACGCGTGAAATAACATGGAAGGATAAAATGACAAGAGCAACAACAACAAAAAAATTTTTATGACAAAATAGATTTGAATTACACATGTATGGTGTTGAATTTGTTCCTTGCTTCTTACTTGTCCTTCCTTTTCATGCAATAAATGTACAACTTCCTCGTAAGCTAATTAGACACTGAATGTAGAAATAACTTTTAAAATGGCAGGATATGTGAACGAGGAATTGTGCTCATTAAATTGCAGATTCATGTTCCTCTCGGAATGAAAATGCAATCTTGAACAAAACTTCCATGATGCCCTCCTTCACGAGACATTAAACTGGCTGTCGTAACTCGTTGCACTCGTGCACACAAGCCTTTGTTTAAGGAGTAAAAAGTTGGTTTTCTTGAAGCTGTCAAAGCAAGTGGTTGAATGCCTGAAAGTGTGTTTATTCAGACTTGGAAAGGATGGAAATTTAATTGGTAATCTTGGTCTGATTAAAATGTGCAAAGCCAGCACAGGGGTTTAATTTGAGCATTTCGTCTTGGTGCGATAGATTTGGGTTGTCGTAAGGAAAGCGAGAAAGAGAGCTTCAGATCATAAGGGAGTGGCTTTTAAGGTGCATAGGAAATGCCCACGAGTGTTAAAGATGTTGTGGATGTTAATGAATAGCAAATGTGTGCTCAATACATCGTGCATTGCAAACAACGTGTACATACCCAAAGGACAGGACGTAAAGACAATCGGCCTGCAATTTGAACTCGCCTCTGCTTATTTCAGAGGATAAGATTTCCTTTACAATGTTTGCTACTTGGCTAGCGAACCTACTAATGCATGGATGGACGGATGCTCCTTCTCGCACCATCGGGCATGTTGGGCTGCAGAGGTAGTTCAATTAGCTCGGGAGCACAATCTTGGACCGGTTGCCACTCCGATGCAGGAAGTCAGCGCAGGAATTTATAATTTGTTCAGGATGCTAGAGATAGCTCGACTACTCTTCACGAGGGACACTACCAACTAATGAAGGGATGTTTAACTACCACCAACTCATGCTGGCACACAGGACGTCCAGTTAAGCATCCATCTGAGGGATGGCACACACATTGATGAATCACCCTGCCTGTGAAACTCTGGGATAACGGTTTATAGCTGGGTCGGTATTCGAACACAGGCGAGACAGCAGAGAGGAAAGTGCACGTACCTCTTGGCCACCCTGACAACCCAACCTAATGGTGACTAACTCATGAATGAACACAATGATTCATGCAAAAAGTATAGTTTTTGGATTATTTGATTTGTAGAACACTCAGCTTCCACACCCAGCACCATTGAGGAGGCTGCACAGAACAAACATATTTTGATTATGACATGGTGAAGCATGGCCAAATACAATCGGTCGCTCCCAGCTGGCGAGACATGGCCAAATCCAATGGGTCACTCCCACCTGGCAAGACATGGCCAAATCCAATGGGTCGCTCCCACCTGGCGAGACATTGCCAAATCCAATGGGTCACTCCCAACTGGCGAGACATTGCCAAATCAAATGGATCGCTCCCACCTGGCGAGACATTGCCAAATACAATGGGTCACTCCCAACTGGCGAGACATTGCCAAATCCAATGGATCGCTCCCACCTGGCGAGACATTGTCAAATTCAATGAGTCACTCCCACCTGGCGAGACATTGCCAAATCCAATGGGTCACTCCCAACTGGCGAGACATTGCCAAATCCAATGGGTCACTCCCACCTGGCGAGACATTGCCAAATCCAATGAGTCACTCCCACCTGGTGAGACATGGCCAAATCCAATGGGTCACTCCCAATTGGCGAGACATTGCGAAATCCAATGAGTCACTCCCACCTGGCGATACATTGCCAAATCCAATGGGTCACTCCCAACTGGCGAGACATGGCCAAATCCAATGGGTCGCTCCCACCTGGCAAGACATTGCCAAATCCAATGGATCACTCCCACCTGGTGAGACATTGCCAAATCCAATGGGTCACTCCCAACTGGCGAGACATTGCGAAATCCAATGAGTCACTCCCACCTGGTGAGACATTGCCAAATCCAATGGGTCACTCCCAACTGGCGAGACATTGCGAAATCCAATGAGTCACTCCCACCTGGTGAGACATTGCCAAATCCAATGGGTCACTCCCAACTGGCGAGACATTGCGAAATCCAATGAGTCACTCCCACCTGGTGATACATTGCCAAATCCAATGGGTCACTCCCAACTGGTGAGACATGGCCAAATCCAATGGGTCGCTCCCACCTGGCGAGACATTGCCAAATCCATTGGGTCACTCCCACCTGGCGAGACATTGCGAAATCCAATGGGTCACTCCCACCTGGCGATACATTGCCAAATCCAATGGGTCACTCCCAACTGGTGAGACATGGCCAAATCCAATGGGTCACTCCCACCTGGCGAGACATTGCCAAATCCAATGGGTCACTCCCAACTGGTGAGACATGGCCAAATCCAATGGGTCACTCCCACCTGGCGAGACATTGCCAAATCCAATGGGTCACTCCCAACTGGTGAGACATGGCCAAATCCAATGGGTCACTCCCACCTGGCGAGACATTGCCAAATCCAATGGGTCACTCCCACCTGGCGAGACATGGCCAAATCCAATGGGTCACTCCCACCTGTACTGTTACGGTTACACTGCAATTATTTCGTTTTTCTGCTGATGGGCCGATCCCTCTGATACAGATTGTGATAAAAAAAAAATTGTCAGTTTGTTTTGCTGCACAAGGACGTTTGTAATGAGCCTCACAATATTTCCAGTCTTAAATTGAACAAGACCTGAGTGAAGTTGGGACACATTGTGTTCAATGTGAGCTTACATCATATAAAAAATGGGCAGATTGCAGAAGGATTGCAAACTATAGACATTATGTCTTCAGACAAAGACTCATGTTGGGAAATCCACCCACAGGGTGGCCATCAACTATATCTGAGCAAGACAAGAACCCCAAGCCTTGATGCACCATTCATGAAAAGAAGAAGAAAGGAGAGTGTGGCAGATAGTTTCGGTTTATATAAATGTTAACCCTTCCTTTTCTTTCTGCGGAGCCTTCCCCAGTACTGAAGCATCCATCTTCACCACAGCAAGTGTGTGTGTGTGTGTGTGTGTGTGTGTGTGTGTGTGTGTGTGTGTGTGTGTGTGTGTGTGTGTGTGTGTGTGTGTGTGTGTGTGTGTGTGTGTGTGTGTGTGTGTGTGTGTGTGTGTTTCTTGAGGAAATATCAAAACAGATAACTAACTTGCGATAACAATGCCATCTTCCTCTTTAAGCTCTTTATGCCTCCACAGATACCCCTGACTGCCTTGAGGTGCCTTCAGCACAGAACAAATGGGTGATTTCTGACACCCGTAAACATAACCACATCATCTCATATGGCGGTGTGGTTTGTTTGAGCAGCTGCTACTTCAAGATTTTGGTGGACATCTATGTATTACGTACACATGGCGGTGTGGGGTTAAAATGATAAAAGTAAAAATGAAGAGAAAGGAGGCTGACAGGAGAAAGAAGGGGAAGACGTTTGGGAGGAGATTGGTGTAAGGGGGAGGAGGCGGGGATATAATATGTATGTATGGAGCACACGTTGGGGCCAAGGGTGGGGAGGAGGGGGGCGGGGTTCAAACCTGACACCGTATTTGCTTTACGTAATTTAATAGATGACCTAATATAAACTAGTTGTAAAACTCCCAAACGGACAAGGAATAAACAAAGATACCGACCAAAAGGATTCGGACAGGCAAGATGCTCCAATGATCATCCTGCTTTATGATTTGGCGACGGGATCCATAAACATTATGCATCTTATGACATCAACGATTTTAGGCTACATTGGTGAGTCATGAATGAAACTCACCAGTGACTCAGTGAGTAATCACAAATCTGATGTGGTTAATAGTGCCAAGCTGTCGCTTAAACTTAAACTAATTGTTCAACTGCCCAACGCTGACCATCACATGTTAATGGATTCTGAAGGTTATTCGGCCACAGTGTTCGGCCTTGCACTTTCAATTTCCCAACAAATGCGGAAAATCTAGGACTTAAATGCCTCTTGTATTTTGACCTTCTTCAGAAGGTTTGCTCAACCGATTGCTTAACCCTCGGGGGGGGGGGGGGTCTTAATTGCATTCTGCAAACAGGTGGACAGCATGTCTAAGGCAAGTTTAGACAAATAATTCTGGGATGATGGTGAGTCCATGCTCGCAATACCCCAGAATTCTTTCTTCTCGGGCAGACATGACGCTACGCCGATGCTTGAACAACGTCGCACTTCCAAGCAGTGTGACCACTCCTTGGCTTTTTTTCACAAGATCTTGGCTATTCGTTGTTCACCTTGGCGTCTTGGTTTTCTGGAGGTTTTCTTGGCGTATAGGTTTTCTATCATCATCGCTTTTCCGAAACCTTGTGAATTCTTGGCTTTTTTTCATTGGCTCACCTTGGCATTTATGAAAATGAGGAGTGGTCACACTGCTTCCAAGAACACTTCCTCGATCCAGTTGTCATTGCACGGGTTAATGCTCAGCTTCTGGCCCATGTCCAGAGGCTGACATAAGAGCGGGGCGGTGCGTGTGCTGTCGCGGCACAGCTCCCGAGCTCCGCGGTTCACATGCTCCTGCTCTAACGGCAGTTGCTGCCTTTGCGACTAATTGTAGGTTATCCCCACAATGGGACGCTGCACAAAAATGTGTGGTTTTTTTCACAAGTTCGCTTTCTCGGGATGATTGCGATTTTTTTTATTTATTGCTCTTTCGTTGTTGCTGCTGCTGTTACTGTTGCTGTATTGATGACTGGAGATGAACGGCTTCCAAAATGTAAGTTTTCTTTATTGTCTAATGTGCCATGCGATTGTTTGGATGAGATGTCCACAACTGCATGAATGGAAATTTCAATTGTGTTTCAACTGTGTCAACAATCGAGCGAATCTTTGATGAGCTTTATATATGTAAAACATTTTTTTTTAACAACACCTGTTTACAAAGATAGAGCTCTTTTCCCTCCCTCCCCTCAACCTTTAGTCCCTCTTTGTTTGATTGTGCATCTTGTTTTTTATTTTTATTTTTTAAAAAAATTTGGTTAATTTCCGAAAACATGTGAATGTTAATAATTTTACCATTTCCTGTTCAGAAGAACAACAAAGTAAAAATAAAAAACCGAGTGCGTTTCATCAATCATTTCACGATAAGAGGCCGTGGGATCGAAAACATTGTTTGCTTTGCCTATATGATGACCTTTTCAGTTTGCGAACAAAGGTCAATGCAACGTCAAAGCTGGCCTTTCGATCTTGTTTCATCATTTAACCAATTTTTTTTTTCTCATTATAGCCTACCTTTTTCTTCTCTACCCTGTTGTCCTAACCCACCAGAGGGGACAGCCCATGACAAGATTGTGATGGAGGCTGCTCATCCAGCAGGTCCAGGAGATCTGCTTAATGATCCTCAGACAAGTTTTGAAACGGCAGCACACGGCTGTGGGAATGACTATGTGAAAGAAGGACGTGTGATGAAGAGTTCACCTTCCGGGCTAGCAAAAGAGTGCAACAAATTTGAAGCGAACACTGGCATTGAAAGGAACCGCAGGCAGCAATTGCCTCCTTATGGACCGTCTGAGGCCTCAGAAGCAGTGAATTGGCTCGACGAAGCTCATGGCCAGGAAGGAACGAGGAAAGACATCATACGTTCTGGACATTTGATCTGTGAGGGAAACAACGTGAAGGTAAACGGGCTACAGAAGCTGCGAGAAAATGGAGATCGCTCACCCGATGTTTGCCCGGGGAGCCTTGGTGTTTTAAGACCAAAGAACTCTACAGAAGAACACAAGCAGAAGCAAAGGGTAGAAGAGGGATACAAGAATGAAGAGTTTGTGCAACGGACGCTCTTCCGTGGCTCTCAGAGCAGGTGAGCTGGTGGTTGCCTCGCTGTGTCATTGGTGTGACCTTAAGGTCCATTGCTGATTTTCGTCGTTCATTTTATGTCCGCTTGTATGTTTGGAGCTCTGTGTTGATGGAAGTTAAAGTGAAGTGATCAGATCTGTAACAACGGGTGGGTTCCATAATTGCGCTGTGCGTTCCGAAGGTTTGCAGCGGCAGTTGCGGCTGGGACTGTTTGCTTGAGACCACAAATTAAAAGAGTAGTCAGAAGGTTGATGAAAATTAAATCGGTTTTGAAGCAACAAAGCCAAAGAAGCCTGTAATAATTTATGAGCATATATCACGAGATGCTACACAGTGTCTCCGTGGTCTCATCAATTACTTTTCAACCTGATTTGCTTAAATTAACATCCCATTTGCATGAACCTCCTTTATGGTCGAATTGTTTAGCTTTGGCAGCGTCCCATTATTTCCTTTAGTTAGTAAGGCCATTCGACTTCATTCACCCCAAATTGAATGATTTGATTTCAAGATGCAGCAATTTTTTGCTGGTCTCACAGACTGACCATTTCAATCAATCAGTTTCGACTCGGCCTTTGGCTAAACTTGTAAGCTTAACAACCTAGAGGCTTGCATCATGCTACAATAATGAGGTACCACTGACCTGGTTCTTCAGATGTGGAAAATAAAATTGACTAAATTTGATTTTGGTCTTTGTTTGCAGCATTCAAACTCGTTTTCCTTTCTGTTGTACCTTTTCGAATAGATCTGCCTAGCCTTTTTCTTCCTTCTCATTCCACTTTTATGGGGTGAGACATAATGATATGATCAAGCTGCTGCTGCCTTGCCTTTTGAACAATATTCTTCCACTGCCCTCTATCCTCAGCCAACTCTCTCCACTCTATCACAACCCCCCATCTCTCCGCACACAATCTGCCCATCACAGCTGAGGTCGACCTCTTTTCCTCCTACCTCACTCCCTCAACCCGTCGATCTGATAATGATATGGCATGGGACAGACAGACATGGGACAAAGAAATGAGCAAGATTATGCGCCATCTATAATACCGTATTGTATACACAAGCAAATGCCTGGCAGATACGTTCTGCTTTCTTCCCCACCCTTTCCCACTTTCCTTATTTTTCTCCATTTACTTCCTCAATTCACCCCTCCCCCCCCATTTCTCCCTGCATATGCAATATGTAAATGTCACTTCCTCAATGCAATTTGAAAACAAACCAAACTAGTTTAGCCTGTTTAGTATTCCCAGGCAAAAATGCTACAGTTGCAACTGTAGTAGATGAGAGTTGTACTGTCATGTACTGTAGTTGGTAACAGGTCCTACTACAGGAGTCTGCAGATAATTACTACAGGAAAGGAATTTTTGCCTGGAGCTGCACATCTGAACTCCTGGTTCATGATTCAATAATCCCAAATACCACATGTGTTTTTCCATTGTCTACTGATATCCTTATAATTGATTTCAAAGTACACCGACGTCTACTGATGTCTGTGTCATGTATGAGATTTCTGTACGAGCTCCACTGTGAGCCTCAGATCAATGCAAACAATTGAACTTACTTCCGATTGAAACCAACTTAGTTTTTGACTTTATCAATAGACCACGAATCTTCGATTAATACCACTCTATTATTTACAAATCAAATGATCTATAAACATTCTTCCTGAATCTGCTGCATCTACTGTACTCTTCTTCCATGTCCCACACTTGTCTTGGCCTGCAAAATCATTCCGTAAGCTATTTTGCATATTCTCACTCATCAATGTCAGGCCTGCCTAGACAGTTGAGGTGAAATCCCATTGTTTTTCAAGGTGTGGGCATCTCTTTATAATGTTCTCCAAAAATTGACACCTTGTTGAATGACCTGCCACCATGAATCGATCTGACAAAATGTACGAACAGAATCTTTGCTGCTGAAACACAGGTGCAGTGATATGGAGTTCCTGCCTCTCATGCATTTCCTCGAGCAATTATCAACTGTGGACAGATTTCGTGGGAAATCTCTATCAATGTACAAGGTGTTTCAAAAGTTTGGAATCGTAGGAAACTTTTTTATTTTGAGAATATGTCTTTGAGGTGGATAGGATGTCATGCACCGACACAATGGTCCCCACGTAGTCTAGATTTAAAGCAACTTGATTTTTTTTTTCGTTGGGGAAACCAGAGGTCAGTGCTTTATACTACGAGGCCATATACTTTTGAAGAT
The DNA here is from genome assembly GCF_056783735.1 of Eptatretus burgeri. NCBI lineage: Eukaryota > Metazoa > Chordata > Myxini > Myxiniformes > Myxinidae > Eptatretus > Eptatretus burgeri. The sequence continues at coordinate 79,682,677 of NC_140965.1, forward strand.
CCAAGGAATGAAAGCAGAAACGAATATGTGAAAATCGATGCGTCATTGTTCAGAAACGTTCAAGGAAACCGACATGGTTCTGGACTTTTGACAAACCTTGTATGATGGTATGCAAAAGAATGAAGGAAGGACTCAGTCTACTGACTAAGCGGATTCCTACTTCCTACCATCTAAGTACAATCAAAGCAGATTCCTGCTTCCCACTATCTAAGTCCTATCACAGCAGACTCCTGCTTCCTACGACCCAAGTACAATCAAAGCAGATTCCTGCTTCTTACTATCCAAGTACGATCAAAGCAGATTTATGCTTCCTACTTACAATCAGGCTATTATCAAAGCAGATACCTGCTTCCTACTATCTATGTACTAACAAAGCAGATTCCTGTTTCCTACTATCCAATCCAAGTAGTATCAAAGCAGATTCCTAGCATTATATGTGGTGCTTGATTCTGTGGGTTATTTTTTTATTTTTTTATTTGTTATTTTTTTTAGGAGGTTGGTGGCAGGATTTGCACTCTGGTCACTGTAAAACACTTCATTCCGCAAAACACACAACAAATGCAAAGAAAACTGGATACCCACTCCGTGGGAGGACCTCCTGTGCTACTGCCCTTCCCACTCTCTGGGGTTCGGAGACCGGATAGTGGCAAGATCATGGCGGGTGGTTACACCGACTATTGGTCTGGTGGCTCTGATGGTTACCATGCCCAAGGAGTTGCTGTGTCCAATAAGCTGACTGCAATGATAATTGAGGTAACACCGCTCAATGAGCGTATTATGAGACTAAGGATTTGTCACTCCTCAGGTATCATTTCTCTGGTCTCTGAATATGCTTCGTCTGAGGCGAGTGATCTCACAGTGAAGGAGGAATTCTATGCCACGCTGGGGTCTGTGGTTGATCGTCAGTTCGTCACGAATTGTAGTTCGTCAGGGGGTGTGTGCTGCCACCCCCCCCCCCAATTTTCAGCACTTGTATGGACTGGTTTCTGGAGAGGATGTCTGAGAGATCAAGCTGCTGTGCATCGTTTGAGAATGTCAAGATGTCTGACCTTCATTTTGCAGATGATGCAGTCATTTTTCAGAGACACTGGATAACCTTATGGGATCTCTCGAGGTGCTGAAAGAGGAGTCTAAGCCCCTGGGATTACGGGTTTCCTGTGTCAAAACTAAGATCCAGGCTTTCAATGACATCTTGGATGTTGCTATCAGGTCTGTATCTGTTTGTGGTGAGGATGTTTAGGTCACAGGGAGATTCACTTGCCTTTGCAGTGATGTTCATATCTCTGCTGGCTGTGAGCCAGAGGTCAATAGACGTCTGGGTCGGGCCTGGGGAGTCATGGATTCATTGGATCATGGGGTGTGGCGCTGTCGGTACCTGTGCGGGAGGACGAAAGTCCGAGTCTTCAGGTGCTTGGTGCTTCCAGTGTTGCTTTACGGATGTGAGATTTGGACTCTGATCAGGGATCTGAGACTGAAAATTAATTCCTTTGGTACCAGGTCTCTTCGGAGAATCCTTGGCTATCGCTGGTCGGACTTTGTGTCCAACGAGCGGTTGCTGAGAGAAACTAAAATGAGACTTCTTTTCTGCATAGTACATGAGCGTCAGTTGCAGCTGTATGGACATGTGGCTCATTTTCCTGACGCTGATCCTGCCCACCAGATTCTCTCAGTGAGGGAGCCTCATGAGTGAAGGAGGCCGAAGGGCCGACCCACCTGCCTCATGGTTGCAGCAGGTTGATCAGCATCTCAAAGAGAAGGGGATGGGCCAGGCATCTTCCTGGGGGTTGGCAAGACGGCGGCCCCTGGAGTACCAGTGGAAAGTGGATGCTGCGACGTGCTGCTCCGGCGCATGCTCACCTACCTAACGTGACCTGACTAGTCAAGTCCTATAACTGCAGGTTCCTGCTTCCTTCCATTGAAGTGTTAGATTCCTGCTTCTGACAGTCCAAGTACTACCAAAGCAGATTCCTGCTTCCTCCTCTCCAGTACTATCAAAGCAGATTCCTGCTTCCTACTATCCAAGTACTATCAAAGCAGATTCCTGCTTCCTACTATCCAAGTACTATCAAAGCAGATTCCTGCTTCCTAATATCCAAGTCCTATCAAAGCAGATTCCTGCTTCCTACTATCCAAGTACTATCAAAGCAGATTCCTGCTTCCTAATATCCAAGTCCTATCAAAGCAGATTCATGCTTCCTACTATCCAAGTACAATCAATGCAGATTCCTGCTTCCTACTATCCAAGTACAATCAAAGCAGATTCCTGTTTCCTGCTATCCAAGTACTATCAAAGCAGATTGCTGCTTACTACTATTCAAGTACTATCAAAGCAGATTCCTGCTTCCTGCTATCCAAGTACTATCAAAGCAGATTGCTGCTTACTACTATTCAAGTACTATCAAAGCAGATTCCTGCTTCCTGCTATCCAAGTACAATCAAAGCAGATTCCTGCTTCCTACTATCCAAGTACAATCAAAGAAGATTCATGCTTCCTACTATCCAAGTACAATCAAAGCAGATTCATGCTTCCTACTATCCAAGTACAATCAAAGCAGATTGCTGCTTCCTACTATTCAAGTACTATCAAAGCAGATTCATGCTTCCTACTATCCAAGTACAATCAAAGCAGATTGCAGCTTCCTACTATTCAAGTACTATCAAAGCAGATTCCTGCTTCCTGCTATCCAAGTACTATCAAAGCAGATTGCAGCTTCCTACTATTCAAGTACTATCAAAGCAGATTCCTGCTTCCTGCTATCCAAGTACAATCAAAGCAGATTCCTCTTTCCTACTATCCAAGTACAATCAAAGCAGATTCCTGCTTCCTACTATCCAAGTACAATCAAAGCAGATTCCTGCTTCCTACTATCCAAGTACTATCAAAGCAGATTCCTGCTTCCTACTATCCAAGTACTATCAAAGCAGATTCCTGCTTCCTGCTATCCAACTACTATCAAAGCAGATTGCTGCTTCCTACTATTCAAGTACTATCAGAGCAGATTCCTGCTTCCTGCTATCCAAGTACAATCAAAGCAGATTGCTGCTCGTGATGAAATCTCACATTCATTTCTGCGACTTGAGACTTCACTCAAAATACTTTTGGCTGACTGCTGTTGAGAATTGACTCCTGAATCATGAAAACATCATTGGTCTCCAAGTCTATGCATAACAACGTGCCTGGCATCCCAAGGGTGATCGCGCATATTTTACCAGACACATGGGTGTGAAAGGAGTGTGTAATTGCCACGTTGTGGATGACTGTCTGTCTTAGTCACGTAAGTGTGTAATCATCATTCTGAGCACAAGGAAAGAAAATTATGATGCAGTTTATTAATTTTTTTAGAACATTCATATACCTCGAGTATATCTAGTTTTGTTACAAATGCATGTAAGTAGGGGGTACATATGTGAAAAATGGAATTGAGAAAAAGGAGAGAAGGGATTGTAGCAGAAAACAGGGAAAGGAAGTGGGGAAATGATCGTGGAATGGTGAGGGAAGGAATGGGGGATCTACGAGGTATTGGGGTGGAGGGGTAGCAGGAGGAGGAAAATGGGGGGTTGGAGGGGAGTGGGAATTCCACTGAAAATAGATAGCCCCGAACACAATGTCACAGTGGTCTTAATTGAAACCATTCCAGAATAACATGCCACCAGCTGTTGGGGTTTTCTGCTGTCGATATCTGCAATGTCTGAAAACGTTTTGTTTTATTTTCCTTCCCAGGTTAAAAAAAAAAATCTTATTTTTTTTTGAACTTCATTGGTGGTCATATCTTTTTATGGATGACAATTCAATCTTTTGACTCCCCTTCCTCCCTTTCCCACCCCATACCAACTGGTTCCCCCCCCCCATTCCCCCTTCCCTTCTTCCCACCCCCAACACTGTACAATGCACCACTTGGACTCTGTCTCTACAATTTCGTGCCACACTGCCAGAGCATACTCTGCAGTTATTGAAGCTTCAAGAACAGGCACACAATTACCAATCGAATGTTGGCGGATGTCTTTGAAAGATGCATTTAGTCCGTTTTATTTTCGACCAACAACACTGATTATTTCATTTGGTGATATGCCTAAGAAATGCATGAAACGTTATTTATAACATGTGTGGTTATTTATCGATTTACTGTCACTTCAAGCAGACTGGATATTGTTACCAATGTGACTTCCAAGCAGATCAACCAACAGAGGGAGATTTATTCCTCAAGTCGTGTGGGAAAAGCTGATGAAACAATACATCTCAAAAGTTGCAAAAAAAACTATCTGCTGAAATCTAATATTTCGTGACAGTGTTTCATAATTCGTGATTCAAAAACAAACAAACAAAAAAACAAACAAAAAAAACTTTAAAACAACGAAAAAACACGGTTACTTAAATTAAATAATGTCTCATTATTAAAAGCCATTCATAACATGGCCAGGTCTTTCTGAGTCATCGCTACATTCCAAGCCTGCTATTGGCTTAATGGTTTGGGTGACTGGTTTAAGATCTGAGGGCCTTGAGTTCAAGCCCCTGTCCCACCGTTGAATTAACACCAGGCGGGTTGACTCAGCCTGTCATTCTTCTGAGGTCAGTGAAATGAGTAACAGGTGACATTACATCAGTGGCACGGCCCAGGAAATGATGCAACTAATCAGCCACAGGCTCCCTATGAATAAATAAGTTAGCACATAACCTATTAATGGTTATGTGCACTCTCAAGGATGCACAAGGAAGTTGTATGCAGAAGAAGGCCTTTTGGCCCATCAATCAACTACATTAACATCAATCAACACCATGGTTTTTTTTAAATAGGTCTGAGGCTCATAATGGAGCTGTCACTCAGACAAACATGCTGATGAAACACACACTTAACACAGCCATTGAGCTTGGAGGAGTGCCATCACATCCCAGGGTAATCTGGTTTCCAGCGACGTCACAATTTTCTCACCACACTCAGCAGGGCATTCCCTCAGGAGGAATTTCCTGTGGTTGATAGTCGATTGTCCATGCTCTATCTTTTTAAAAGCAAAGAAGCAGCAAGGACCATTTTTAAAGTCTATGGCATGACTCAGCCTGCATGAGTTTGAACCACCAACCTCCCAGACTCAGAGCAGATGCTCTAACCATGACACCACTTTGTCTGGTAACTGTCATTGATTCAGTCTTTCAGTTTATCAACCAAATTCTCACTGGGGATTGAGGCGTGTAGATGAGAACAGGGTGGTACATCACCAGGGTGTAATAGATATAGATATAGATATACAGTATATCCCTGTTGGACAGCATAATTCCAAATTTATATGACTTTTTGTACAGGGCACTTAATATTGTGTTATTGAGCTTACCAAGTAGTAAAAATAGATGACAAATGAATAGAAAAAGGGGGAACTTAAGGATCAGGAACCCCTTCCCCCCTCTTCTTGCACACACTATGTATAAATAATTTCTACCACTTCCCCCCCCCCAACCTTTTCATCCTCTGTGCACACCGAGTACGGAAGCTTCATCCCATGAGGAATGTCTTATGCCTGTGAGGCCTGTGATGCCTCACAATGCAAAAAATGCCTGTGAGGAATTAACTTTTCTTACAATTAACATCGCAACCATCTCACAAGCCTTTTTATTTAGTTCATTGTTGGCATAATTTTCACCAATGTAAGATTATTTTGCTTTCTCTTCCAGTTACTCAATATCAGCATTTAATTGTTTTATCATTGTTACTTCACAGAAGCTGAAATTCGCGTTTCGTGAAGGTACACTGAAAAACATTAGTAATTTGAAATGGTGACGTGGGAAATGACCCCAGGCAATCTTTCTCTCTTTTCAGATTACCTTACATCAACAGCGCAGTGCACTGTACTTGCCTCCATCTCATAATTCTGATGTTAAATGTCACCTTGAGTGACACAAAAGTCGAATTAGACAAACCGAGAATGACTACATCTGATCGTAATTTATTTTTTGCTTTATTTGTTGAGATGAATAAACAGCATTAAGCAATAAATTAAAATTCGATGAATTTCACAGTAACTTTCAATGACGTAAACATACCCGCTAGATCATATCCATCCACGATTGGCTCTTGAACATCACTCAGACATTCACCATTGATATTGTTATGTGGAAGTGGGGTGAGGGGGGGGGGTGATACCACAGCTAGATTGGATTCAGAATAATATGGTCCATATGTATGTGTCGGTTAGATTACTCTTGAAAGAAGGAAAAAGTCAGTGTAAGTCATCTTGTAAAATATGCACTGAGGAGGCAATGAGTGTTAACTTTAAGACAGCAGAGTAATCTTGTGTTGTGTCAAACCTTCTGTCAGGTGAGGCCAGGTGGAGGACTTGTGGTTACAAAAGGCACTGTTGTGCTAAAATGCGCTTTCTGGGAAAATGGACGCTTTCAAAGCACCACGAGCAGGCATGGCCATTTTGTAGCAGTCTAACAAAGGACCATGATATCGATGACCTTGTCTGCTGTGGGAGGTGGGGAGGGGTAGTAGTAGGGTGAATATACTGATTCTGGCTCACTTTTCCCCATGTAAATGAATGGGGGATTTGAAGCGATTCATATTTTTTTCCCTAAAAATAAACCCCCTTTTTATCCCAAGGTATATTTATTTGTCTCCCCTTTTAACGTAGGGAAACTTTTAATTAAATAAACATGTGTGTGGGGCAGGGGTTTGTGTGGGCAAGGGTTGGGGCAGGGGTTGGGGCAGGGGTTTGTGTGGGCAAGGGTTGGGGCAGGGGTTTGTGTGGGCAGGGGTTTGTTGGGGCAGGGGTTTGTGTGGGCAGGGGGTCGTTGTCGTTGGGGCATGGGGTCGTGGGTCGGGTTTATGTGGATGAGGTTTGATGTGGATGGGTGAATAGATGGGTAGATGGGTAGATGGGTGGATGGGTGGATGGGTGAATGTGCAGGTGGAGCTTGTATGGATGGGTGGACATTTTTTTAAATTAGCCAATGCATATTGTTTAGCTCACTCATTGAACCTATATTTGTTCATTCTCAAATTCCTTCAATAGTTTAATTTTCTTTGCACAATAATCCCCATCTAAAATATTTAAAAATAAAACATTTGAATCTTTATATTTTTTAAGATACCCCTTTTGTGCCATTACGAAATGATCAACTTCTCTTAATGCTCTTGTTTGACCACCTCCTGAGCCACATATCATTTTGAGATTATAGTAAATTGTTTTTTCATTGTTCAATTGATAACCATCAAAGTTTTCAGTCCATTCAAGGATATTTATTTTTTTCTTTACATCCTCTAACTTACTAGTTTTTTAATTGATTTGCTTATTTGTTTTATTTACCTTTGTTTTAGTTATTTTTTCAATAAGACTTATTTGATATTTTTCACGTTCATTATGTTTTCCATTTATATACCAAGACAGATTTTCTCCACTCTTTAGTTTGATTAATACTTGGTGTGACCATTTATATATTGTGAAAAAAAAAAGGCGTTAGCCCTTAAAAACCCTAACCCATCTTCCCATTGTTAAAACACAATCTATTCTATACACTCTATCATACAATATCCATATGGAACACAATCTATTCCATTATCTAAAATAATTATCTTATCATCAAAGGCTCCAAATGCCTTTTTATTTACTTCTTCACTATATATCTTATGTTTATAACTTCTTATTGTATTCATTTTCCTATATTCTTCTTTCTTATTCATCAAACAATTATAATTTCAAAAAGTTATTGATTTCTTTATTACATATTTCTTTATTCCCTTTAACCTCTTATCAATTTTTATCACCATACTTATAAGTGTAGTGTCGTGATAGAGATGCTTAGCAGGCAGACACGAGCGGGGGAACAGTCGAGCCGGGCTGTGTTGCACAAGCGGGAGCGCGGGCGTACTTTGCCCGCAGCTCTCCTTTATTACGTACTCAGTACACTCACAAGCCGTGGCGACTACGGCATCACTACGATGCCTCAGGCGGCGCGCACTCCTTATATTCCTGGCAGACACGATGCTCACGACGACCACTCCCCCCATCATCATGCCCCGCCCCGCAGGCCCGCAGGCTATACCACACTACTCCCTCCTAAAACTATGATTATTAAATGATCACCATCATAATAAGCATAAACAGCACGAAGTACTACGGTATAACAGTAAACAAGGTACAAAAAAGAAAACAGCGAAGTATAAAAGCACATCACATCATACAACGTGTGAAGCGAGCTACTGGAGAAGCACAGCAGCACGACACAGCGAAAACGCCCCCAGGCGGCTCATGCTTACATGGCCCTCGGCGAGGTCATGGCGACCTCCCGAGCAAACCTCCCCCGGCACCATCAAACGCCTCCGGCCCACAAGGCGGCACATCTCCCCCAGGCAGACCTGAAGCAGATAAACATTCCGAGGCCGGAAGCCCGCTGTCTGGAAGCCGTGGCGCCAGCGCCAGACTCGATTGACCTTGGATGGGGGCGCTGAACAGCGCCGCTGGCTGGATGCAACCAATGCTCCACAACAACCCACGCACCACAATCAGTTGAGATTCTAACGCCCGTCTAAACGGCCTTGAGCGAACCCAGAGAGCTGCGCCCCCGGCGCCAGGCACGTCTGACCTCGTCAAAACCAGAGGTGGGGGTAACGCTGACCAGCGCACCAGCCCTGGCTCCGAGTCGATCTCCGAGACCCACACGGCAGTTAGACGGTAGCAACTCCATTCAAACCACACTTCAACCATAGGCTCGTCATAAATCAATAAGAACATCATTTGAACCATTGCAAACTCATTTTTCCGTACAGCGCGTTCGTTCGGCAAAATCCCTGCACATGACAAAGCAACTACCCGCGGCCCGGGGCAATGGAAGGCCAACCAAACCTTTTTATTCGCCACCACCGCTCCCAAAGCCACCACATCACATTGACCATACTGCAAAACCCATCGATTGATCTCCGCCAAACCCACTCTCACACAGGAACTGTTGGCATTTATTTCAACAACGTTAAACCGCATCACTGGAGCAATGAAAAACAAATATGCAATGAACAGCAACCCATAACCCACATCACGAGTCCGTCTCTTGGTTGTCGACTCGATGTTGTGACTCGCGACTTCCTTTAACGCCACGGGCTCACCGCAACCCGTTGAAGCTGCCCGAACAACACAGGCGCACCTCGCACCATGAACGCAGCCGACGCGCGAGAGCTCATCGCGAGAGCTGGCACGGCTTCCGCACCGCACACCACCGTTGCAGGCAGCAACGAACGGCCGCTCCCGTTGCATCGATGCGGCTCCCGCCGCCAGAGCCTCGCCCTTGGGTCTCGACAAAAGCATCGAAGAGAGCACCGGCACACCTGGAGGTACGAACTGGAGATCCAGCCCGAGGTGCGCCAGCCAGTCCCGACCCAAAAGGGCGGGCCCTTCCCCTCGCACCACGAACCTCGGAAGCGCAACCCGCTGGCCCCGCTGGGCAATCACGACGTGCGCCCCGCCAACCGCCGGCAGCGCTTCACCGGCATACGTGTGCGATGCGAGGGCAGCACGAGTGGACTCAACTCGACACCCGATCAGTGCCCCGATCACTTCGACATTCACTGGCATCGGTCCTGTCACCGTAGGACCAACTGAAACCAGGCTCAACATGGGCAGCCTCAGTGCCCCGGTCACCTCAACCTCCCCTGCCACTGATCTTGTCACCTCCGGATCAATTGGAAGCAGGTCTAACACCGGCAGCATCTCCCGCTCCGGGTCGCTGGAATCTCCGTGCCCAGGCTGCAAAACTCGACCCGGGGCGTTACCGTGCACGCCATGCACCGAACACCATGCCGGCAGTAGGTCTTGACCCGGGACGGAAGGACCGCTTCGCACACCGCCATCTATGACTGTAATGATGGGCGATGACTCTCGGCACACACACCGTAGACGTCCTCGAGTGCTCAGACCGCCGTCCGAGTGATTGCATTGCAACGCTCGCCCACGACCCGCGCCGCAGACCGTGCGCGCCTGGCACATCGCGCTGACCTCCGGATCACCTGCTGCGCACCGACCATCGAGACCCCGGACATTCCTCAGAGCCTGCGCGACGTCCAACGCCGCGCCCGTGCCGAAGTGCGTGTCCTCGTTCTTTAGCCGTGGCCTTGCAGAAATCATTCCCCCGATTTGTCGTGGCTCAATAAAACGAACACTGAGCGCGGCCGTTGCCCACTCGACGTGGCCGAAGTCGACTCCGACGAAGGCGGGCACGCGTCCGCGTGCCGTGCCCCGACTTCCTGTCATGCCTGAGCCGGCCGCGCCGGCGAGCCTCCTGGCTCCAGAGCCTGTGCGCGCGGCGAGCGAACCTGCGACACGCTCTTCGCGATGCGTACTCCTCCGGAACCTCGAACCGCGCGAGGTGCGCTGAGTTACTCGCTGCCACTCCGAACCCAGCCACCACCCTGCACACGCCGATCCGAAGATCCTCGTCAGCCAACTGTAGTGTCGTGATAGAGATGCTTAGCAGGCAGACACGAGCGGGGGAACAGTCGAGCCGGGCTGTGTTGCACAAGCGGGAGCGCGGGCGTACTTTGCCCGCAGCTCTCCTTTATTACGTACTCAGTACACTCACAAGCCGTGGCGACTACGGCATCACTACGACGCCTCAGGCGGCGCGCACTCCTTATATTCCTGGCAGACACGATGCTCACGACGACCACTCCCCCCATCATCATGCCCCGCCCCGCAGGCCCGCAAGCTATACCACAATAAGCATATGCCTTTGCTCTCAATCCAATAAACTCACTCATTACTTTTCCACCCAACTCATCCTTAAACTTACCAATAACCTTTTCATTCTTTATTGAAAATAACTCAATCTTCTTACTAAAATTACTTGCATCATATACTCCAATATTTTTCTTCATATCTTTATAAACATCATCAGTTTTTATATGTAGGATAAAACTATCAGTGTCCATATACAACAATGAAACATTTTCACCATACTCTTTCTTTAAGCCATTCTACAAATAATCATACATCAATATCTTTGAAAAATCAAGAACTGCTGTTCCAATATAAATTGGTTTATCCATTACAATACTTTCCTTTTCCAGATGAATAGCAGAAAAGTTCTATGAAAAATCCTCTTCTCTCTTAAAACTTGGTTTATTTATCAATCTAGAAGCTTCTTTCCAAGATGTTGCAAATCTAATGTTTTGCTTGTTTCTAACATTCTCCATTGTCTTTCCAAAGACAGCATTATAATTTGTCAATTTATAGAATTCCCCTTCAAATTTTACTTTTGTATTTGTTCTCATATCTGTATTGAATTTAATATACTTTTTCATCCAAGGACTGTTTAAATTTGAAAACTCTATGACTTTTAGCTACTCTCAATCCTTCTCTCAAAAACTGTTTCAAGCTTCTCTGATGCAAAACATATCCCTCTTTATCATGGAATGTTGTTTATAACTTTTCTGTTGATTTGCCTTTAATATTAAAACTTTTATGATAATCACTTAACCATTCTTTCTTTGGGGTTTCTTTCTCACATGCAAAAGGAAGGTCTTTATGCTTATTATGAAGATCACTTGGGTACCTCAAATCAACTTCAAAATAATAACCTTCTTCTTCCTCATTCAATTCCTGTTGAGAAGAAATAACAATATTCATCAAAGCCTTTTCATAATCATTTTCTTCCACCCACTCTAATTTACCATAAGGCAGAGATTGAGACATTGCCCATCCATACAAATTATTAGCATCAAAATACATCGAATAATTACTACCTTTTTCACTATCATAATTTGGAAGATATTTATTATTTGCTTTAGCATATCTTTTTGAACATACTTGTGATATTCCACCTCTCTTAGACTTCTCATTCATCAAAAGCATATCTACATCACTGATTAAATCTATATCTTTTTTGTCATTTTTAACATTGCACTCCAAGCTAAACCAGGAGCTGTGAAATAGTGGGCAGGATCCAATCCATAACAATTTTTATTATGACAGAGTGATCTAAAAGCTTCAAACACATCAGCTAACAATAAAACATCTGTTTTTAGATACAAATCATGATATTCTCCAAGGTTCTTTATCTTAAATATTTCCCAAATTTCTTGTGCCTGTTTATATTCCTTATCGCTTATCTCTTCTTCATAAAGGTTATTATAGAAACTTTCTTTTGAAGGAAGTCGTGTTTCTTTAAATCTCATAAATGAATCCATATAATCATAAGGATAAATTCCCTTACTTGTAAGAATTTTCTCTTTACTTTGAATTTTATTCCTTGTTTGAATTTCCTCTCTCGTTAGAATTCCCTCTTTAATCAGAATTTCATCTTTAATCAGAATTTCCTCTTTAGTTTGAATTTCATTCATTGTTTGAATTTTCTTTATAATTAGAATTTCATCTTCAGTTAGAATTTCTTCATTGATTTCCTCATTAATTAGAATTTCCTCTTTACTTTGAATTATCTCTTTAATCTGAATTTCCTCTTTAGTTAGAATTTCCTCTTTTGGAAAGAATGAATTAAGATTTGGAAAAGAGCCCGTGGAGCTGAGATTTGATGCTGGGTCGGCTAGTGGTGTTCCCATAAACTTGTAAGAATCTAGAAACCTACTACGAGTTAAAGGTTTCGTGAATATCATTTTTGTAAATGAAATATACTTTTGACTTGTGTTTGTTATGGCAGAAATATTCCCTGGTGTTTTTGAAAGTTCATTTATAAATAGATGTATTATCCCTGTGTCGTAAGAGGCGACCAGGGTTGCGTCAGGAAGGGCATCCGGCGTAAAACATGTGCCAAATCACGATGCGGATCATATGGATGATCCGCTGTGGCGACCCCTATCGGGAGCAGCCGAAAGAAGAAGAAGAAGAAGAAGAAGAAGAAGAAGAAGAAGAAGATTTATAAATAGATGTGTATCATAGTTGTCGCTGTTGTGAAGAAAGACTGGAATAAAAGAAGGAAATTTATAATTGAGATTACAACAGGAATGAATGGGACCTCTATATTTACTAGTAAGATGAAAATGATCCCTAACTTTAGACTCCTCAATTTCCTCCTCACAAATATGACAGATATTGTTCTTTCTAAATTCTAATTTTTCTTCTTCGGTTAATTTCATCGGTTCATTTGTTTCTTTCATTAATTTAGTTAGTCTTATACAATCCTTTTCTAATCATTTTACAAACTCTTGTGAAGCTTTTTTTCCACTACAATGTTTAAGTTTATTATACTTTTCTCCAACAGATGATTTGATATAATAACAGAAACCACAAGGAATATATTTTTGATATTTATTTGCATATGATTCTTTTGGATTCGGAGAAGCAGTATTTATCTTTTTAAGTATACATTCAAAATCAGCGTATATCACAAATGGGCGCATGATAGATTTATTATAATCTTCAAAAGAAATCTTTTCACCAGGTTTTGGCATTGTAATTACAACTGATTTATGATTACTACAATATTTTGAATGTTGTTATAATCGTTATTTTGTATGAAATGAATTAAGACATCGCTTACAAGGATGCATTTTGTTTGCTGTTTTGAATACCTGAGAAGAGATTAATCTTGATAAATTATTGATGTATGTATAATGTGAATTGTTTCCAACACTAAAATATTAAAATCAATGCAGTGTTTCTTCATTTTTATAATATTTGAAATTTTTAATACCTGAACTTTATTCTCTCAAGTTAATCCATATACATTAATAGAAAGGTTATTCTTTTTCTCAAATTTAGGAATATCTGTTAGTGGCATTGGGAATTTAACATCTTTAATGTCCAAGGTATTCTCATATTTCATATATTGTTTTCCTCTTTCTGAATTACAATTTGGAGGATGTAAGTGAGCAAGAACAGACCAGAGAAAACATTTATTGTCATTGTTCTTAATATTAACAACTGCCTTCTTTAGTTTTATTTCTTTTGGTAATTCAATATAAGAAGAAGCTTGAAGAGGGTTTGATATTAGAATGTGTATATCGAAAAAGATGTTTTTTTCAATATTAAATCCACTTCCTACCACTGTATTATCAACATCCTCCTCTTGTATTGATAGTTCTTCATAAACCCCACTATTCAAAAAATCTTGAAATTATGTTATAGAATGAAGATCTGTTCTCATATAAGGAGTTTGTTCTTCATCTTGTCTTTTCATATTCATTTTCACTCCCATATAAAACTTTAAAGTTTTCATTTCTTTTAATGTCTTTGTAATAACTTTTTCAACATCAGGTTTCACTATTTCAATTGATTCAGCTATTGATGATGGACCGGGTTCTCCAAATTGAAAAATCCTTATTTTTATATGCCCTTTAAATGCCCCATCAGTTTTCTCAATATAATAGTCTCCCTTTACTTTAAACTAATTTTTCTTGTGTTTTTGTGATTGAAGGTGATTCTTATAACTACTCTTCAAAACATCCTTTGAGCAGATATCACAATGTTTTCTTTCCAACTCAAGAGGAGATATTTGATGAAATAGATTAAATGTGTGTTTGTTGGTTCGAAGGTGTTTTTTATAATGTTTATATTCGTGATTACAAACATTGCAGTACGTTGTATTCACCATATTTATATACTAAAACTTTGCTTAAACTAAAATTTTCTTGATGAAAATTTCGTTTATTTTCCAGGTGAATCTGTGCTAAAAACAATTTTATCCTCCAACTTTTTCACTTCATAAATACAATGTTTCAAGACACAAAAGACAAGTTTCAATCAATCTCTTTTTTTGTAAAAGATACTGAGAAATATATCAAGGATGTAAAATTGAACAAAGATAAATATAAAAACTATTGGATAAAAACATTTATGGTAAATAATATGAGTTCGTAAATTTCCTTCAGTGGAAGGGCTTTTAGTATACCTGGAAGAACATCAATTAAAGTATCTCTAACAAAAGTTTCTCCTCTCCTTCTGGTAATATATTCAAAACTAGAAAAAGCAATGAAACAAGAAAAAGTATCAAAAATAAAAACCTTATGAATGAAGCTTAAGAAAGAAAAGATAAGACCATCTGTAATATGCAAGGAGAAATTTGTATTTTTTTCAACAACCCTAAAGATGTAAATCCTGATGAAATAAAGGATGTTAATATATCAGGTGAAATGACATTTGGTTCAATAGTAGTTAACGATCATTTTAAAATTACCTTTAATAAAAATTTTGTAGTTGAATCTGGTAATGAAAAAAATATATAGATATCGATGGTAATATTATTAAATACGAGTCAATACTCAACTGAAAGTATAGATGAATTTCAGTTTGAGTAAAGTTTTACTTTATAAATATGCTAGACTTCCCTGATTCTCCATATGACAAATTTGAGAATTGTCCTGCGTGTGATAGAGTGGGATTAAACACAGAGTCAAAAGCCTGTGATATTGTATATTCAATATATTGTATATTGAACAATGTATATTCTGTGATTATCTTCTAATTAATGATAATATAAAATTTAAAAAGGCAAATAATTCTTTTAGATTTACACCAAAAATGAATTACTTTTCAAGATTCATTAGAGAAATTAATGTAAAGTATGAGGGTGATAACACACCTTTCGTTACAAGGGAAGAAACAGAACGTATTAGAGAAATGTTCAAAGGATTGTTGTTATATATTATTCATGATTGTCATTTTCAGGGAAATATCAACACAAGATATTGCATAAATAAAATAATGGATTATCTTGAAATTAAACCTGAACTTAGGATAAAATGTCGAGTTTCTAAAAAAAACCAATAATAAATTAAATAACCTGTTTTCCAAATATATGAATGAATGATTTTTTTACCCATTTGGGAAGATAAGATCAAATTTAACAATCATAAAAATATTCCAAATTCATTAAGATGTTTCATAGTTGGTTCAAGCGGATGCGGAAAAACCTGCTTACTTTTGAAGATGCTTCTGACTCCCAACTTTTTAGATTATGATAATTTAATAATTTTCACAAAGTCGAGTTTTCAACCAGAGTATCAACTACTCTCACAAGGTTTTAATGCTGGTCTTCAAATAGAAGATATAATCGTTTTATTTAAACTTCAAAAAAACCTAAATGATTATAACATTGAAGATATAATACAACTATTTTGTGACGCACAGAGATGTAAAAAGAAATCAAAACCGATAACTTGTCTTCTTAGTGATAATAGGGATGATATACCGTCTCCCCAAGATTTGGATAAATCAAAAAAGAACCTCGTTATCTTTGATGATTGTGTTAATGAGAGAAACCAAACGGTAATGGACAGCTAATACACAAGAGGGAGACATTCTTCTTGTAATTGTATATTTATCTTAGTCAATCATACTTTCAACTTCCTCGTCGTTCCATCAGAAACAATGCTAATACTTTTATTTTATTCAAGTTAAATTCAATAGATATAAATAATTTTTGGAGAGATAATTGTTCTACATTATGTAGTAAAAAGGAATTTGGGAATTACATGAAGCACACGACTGAAAAATATAAATATTGTTGTGGTTGACGAAATTCGCAAACCACCATTCAGGTCCCTTAGGTGAGATATCTCTGTAAGTATATGTGTAGTTAGGCCCAAACTCGTTGTTTAGAGGGAATAAATGTCATTCATTCGGGCTGCGACCCTTCAGGATAGCCGTTTTTCTTTTACTATCTTTATTTTGGACCAGCCGCCATTACTACCACCACAACCACCACCAACCACGTCTCAACAGCCATCACACAACAACCACCAACCGCAACTCCGCTTAACAACAGCCACGACCTTTACCGTCACATCTCGCTCTCGCAACCATCGCATCATCGCCATTCCCGCGCCACTTGTGGACACCGATCCTGGACTCGTACAGGGCGCGCACCGAGCAGCGGGTGCAAAAACACCAGCCTTTCCGAGAAATCGGATCAAGAACGATTCACGCCCACTTCTGTTCCGTCCTATCAGCGAGCGTGGGGAGATTTGGCCCCGCCTCCAGGTGCGTCGGAGTATAATCGCTATATGCAGATTCGCGGATCAAAAATCATTCACGCCCACTTTTCCTCTGTCCAATTGGGAGCCAGCCAGAGGTGAAGGGTCGAAGGTGAAGGAGCGAAGCCCCGGGGGCTATAAAGGGCCGCGTTCGCTCGCCGAAAGGGGAGTAGTTGAGTTGGGAAGAGTGGGAGTAGTTGAGTTGGAAAGAGTTGAGAGTTTCTGAGAAGAGGAAAGCAGTTGGACGCAGTTGGACGGAGTTGAGAAGAGTGGAGAGTTGGAGAGTTGTGGCGGCGGCGAAGGCAGTCGAGAGGGCGCTCGTGTCAGAGTCGGGGAGCTGCGGAGAGGGGAGGCCGGTAACGCGACCGAGGTCACGGTGGAGACGCTCGTCACGGGACCCAAGCCAGCGAGATATCCTCATTCCCCCGAGCATCAACAACCCCCTCCTGTTTCCCCCCGCGCTGAGATAGTGTGAGAAGGGGGCCCCGTTCCCACCCCATTCCAGGCAGTGCCAGCGAGGCCCGCGGAGTCGGGGCGCCGCCGCCATCTTGCGGCTCATCACCAGACGGGTAGGCTCGACGCGGTCTCGGCCCCAGGCCCGTCTGCCCCCCCCTCATCGTTGAGGGTGGTCCCTTTTTCTTTTGCTTTGAGTATATGTGTTGTCAGCGCCGTCTGTGAAGTAAAACTGTATAAGTGTTGCCGTGTGCTCGGTAGTCGGTCGTAGATCTGCATTGTTGCATTTGCTTTTTGTGCAGAATTGTTGTGTTTCTTCTACTTTTACATTTTCTTTGGTGTATAATTGTATATGTGTGCTTTCCGATTGCCACGGAATAAATGTGCTTTATGTTGAACTGTTTTTCCCGTTTCGCTTCGTCTTTTCTTTTATTGAATCTCCATCTTACTTCACGTAAAGGGTTGGTCGTGGGCTAAATACGCCCGATAATTAATCAAACCGTCGAGGTTGACGATAACACCGCTCGGTTATCCCGATAGTACGGAACAGGTCGCTTAAAGTGGCCCGTGTCCGAAGTCGACCTGCAGCGAGGTGCGATCGCCCGGTCTACCCTCCGTGTGGGTACTTAGGTAGGTCGAATTTGGCGAGCAACCCTATCCCACGCGGGGGGCCGATTGGCACAATCGTGGTGAGGCCGAAAGGCCCACCCGTGACTAGTTCCCGGCGTTAGTCCGAGAGGGTCACGACGGGATTGTCCGTCCGGTGGGCGACGTGCCGCGATTCGAGTTAATTGGCCGCTCGCACGCCGGCGGGCGCGAATACCGCAACACTGGTGTCAGGTCGTGAGATACAAACTCATCCCCCCTCCTCGCGACACTGGTGTCGGAGAACGGGACAACGGGCTCTCCTGTCTCCAGCTAAATTCACGGGAATCGGTCCAGGGGTGAGAGGAGCGACCCCCGATTCCCTCCAAATTACGAGCGATTCAAATTAACCCTTTACGAGAAATAAGATGGCGTCTCAAGGCGAGCGGGAGCCGCGGGTATTAGAAATGTATATGTGTAGTAATGTAGGATCCATGGTCCAGAATCAAAACCCCGTGCAGGAAATGTTGGTTGTGCAGGAACACGAACTCCCCCAACTGAACCCAGAGCCCGAAATAGGTGCGGCGGCGGCCGCGGTGTATGACACCTCCCCTCCCCCTCTCCACCAAAACCCCCCGATCCTTGCCGAATCGGCTCACCCAAGCGCACCCGACATGGCCCAGCTATACGCCATGCTGGCAGGAATCAGTGGGGACATGCACGAAATGAAAACGAAAATGGATACAAACACAAACGAAATAAAAGGCATGAACGAAAAGATGGATACAAACACAAACGAAATAAAAGGCATGAATAAGCAAATGAATGAAATGGAAACAAACATGAAGGAAGAAATGAAAGAGCTGCGGGGTGAGACGCAGAACATGGGCCGAAGCCTGCAGGCGGGCATGAAGGCCGTTACGAGGGAGTTTAAAATGCCGACTCCACGTGTGGGAGCGAACGAGCTGGGAGGGAGCGCAACGGCTGTCAGGCCCGCGGTGGAGGCGGGTGACAAAGTAATTCGGGAGACGTGTTGGGCGAGGGTCGTGACGGAAAAAGTGACGGTGACCGAGAGGGAAAAACTAATTGGGGTGACGGAGACGTGCACGAGGGAGATAACAAGGGAAGAGACGGAAATAATAGTTGAGACAAGATATAGTAAAAGGGAAGAGGTGACTGAGTTGGCAGAGACACGGGAGATGGGAACGATAGAGGGAAGACTACACGATGTAGACGGGGTAAGTGACGCACACACACACACGGAGGTAGTGGAGGATAATGGGGGTGAGCTCGCGGACTGGGTAGAGACCCGGTGCGAGCAGTTGGATGGCCTCCTCCAGGAACGAGGGGAGGGAGTATGCCCCCTTGAAGCGAGTCACGACCAGGTGGGTTCGGTCGTGTCGAGCGAGTTCGGGGGGAGGAGTGCTGCGAACGGGTGCACGGAAAGCTTGGGGGGTATAGAGGCCTCGGAGACCCTTGTGGGGACACTAATCCCCAGTGTGGTTGTCCCGGTGTGTGTGGTGTCGAGGTGTGTGTTCATGAGTGTGGCGAAATGCGTGCTGCAACGCACGCATAGCGCGGGTCCAAGGGCATGTGTGAGAGCGACCGGGTGGGTGACAAAGACCCCGTGTGTGGAAGCGACCCCGTGTGTGAGTGGTGTGGTGGTAAGTGTGCAGAAGGGCGTGCTTCCCAGCACGCCGGGTGTGGATGAGGCACCGCGGATGAGTGCCCCCGCGTGTATGAGTGAGGCACCGCGGATAAGTTCCCCCGCGTGTGTGAGTAGTATGGTTTGTGTGAGGGAAATGGCACGAGTGAGTGAAAGCCCGCGAGTGAGTGGAGCCACGTGTGCGAGGGAGGCGGCATGCATGGGTGAAACGGCCAGTATGAATGGAGCACCACGTGTGAGTGGTATGGGTAGTGTGAGGGAAATGGCATGCGTGAGTGAGCGGCCGAGTGTGAGAGAGACAGAGTGTGCAAGGTCGCTGTGTGTAAGGGAGATGTCGGTCGGCATGTGTGAACATGCAGCCGCGTCTCCCGGTGTGAGTTTAATGGTGAGGTGTGTTAGCGTCGTAACACGCGGGAGTGCGTGTGTGGAATGGAGACGGAGACTGCGACAGAGGAAAGAAAGCCGAGTAGCGGCTGTAGTTGTTTCGGGGACCGTGCCGGGTTCACCCAGCAGCGAGCACGAGGTCCGTGCTGTGCAACGCACGAGGCCACCACGTGCTCGCTTGCGAGAGTGAAGTCCCGGTCCGGAAACGCACGCGGTGGATTTGCCGATCCCACGGACGGACAAAGTTTAGGCAGGATTATGGATTTGGACCGGACGGGTTCGCTACGCGGGCGTGTGTGTGAAGCTCCAACGGGCAGAGCACATGTGTTCGCGTGGGGAACCCCTCGAGATGTGGGGCTTGTGTTTTTTTATGCGCACGGTGACGTCATGGCTGCACGCGGGGTTGGAATCCGGCAGGAGGGGTATCCCTGCGGGATGGTACCGTCCAAGGAGGGACGAGGTACACGTGCAGCTGCATGACGTCACGGGCATGTGCAAAGTGCGCGAGCTGTGAGTTGCCGCGCTGGTGCTGCGCATGGAAAAAAAAAAACAAGCCTCACTTTCGGGTGAACAGGATTTCCCGGGCAAGGGGTGGAAGACCCCCTTCCCAGGGCACAGGATGGAAACTAGTTAGGGGGAAGGGTTAGCTTAGCTAGACCGACTTCATGGGGCAGGGGTAAGTCCTCATGGGGCCTGTGGAATGGATTAGTTAGAGGGATTGTAGCGAGATTTAGGTTGGGAAAGTTATTTTAGAGATTTGGAGACAGTGACAGACTTGTGAATGTGTAGAGAGGACGTAGTTTAGCTACGTAGTGTTAAATGGGGCGTGCTGTAGTTTAAGGGACGACGTGGGAGCACGAGTTAGTTAGGGGATGTAGATAGAAGGATGGCAGAGTTCAGCGGTGTGTGTGTTGAAGAGTTGTGAGGTGAGTACATGATGAGTGAGTGAGGCCAGCGGGTCTGTGTGAATGGAGCGAATGGGGAATGCATGGTGCGATGAGTGATTGGGGGGAGGAGTGACTCCCGCCCAAGGGACCCCGGGGTCAGTGTAGAGTGAGTTAGGGCGTTAGTTAAATTGAAAAATGGAGGTCGTTTTGTTGTTGGTGTGAATGTAGGCTCGAAACCCATTTGGAGGGGTGCAGGAGCCCTGTTGACGGGCTGGGAGCGTGGCTGCGAAAGGTGAGTATCGCTGAGTGGGTACCCCGGGCACCAGGCTAGTCGGCCGCGGTAGGCCAAGGGCCCATGGGGGGCCGGGATAGCGTAGTGGGCACGGGTGCGCCTGCTTGGTGCGGGGGCCCGGGGCGCCATTAGCCACGTGGGCAGTGTTGTGGGCACGGGTGACCCTCGGAAAGGGGCCTGGGAAGCCAGCCTGCCACGTGTGCGTTTCAGGGGAGGTGCCATGGGGGGCACTCCCCGGTGTTTAGGGAGCTGGTAGGCTCGGAGGCAGTGTAGTGCCCGGGGGTGCCATAGCTGGAGATTCGGCAGAGGGTCGTGCCTGCCAAAGGGAGCCACGTGTCCCAGCCATGAGACCGTATGAGGGCACGGAGAGAAAATTGGGGGGCGAGGCCCGAAATTGTATGGACACTAACACAGGCGACGGGAATCTGGGTCTATAGAACCAATAGTTTAAGCGAGAGGCGCTTGTTGAAAGCCCCGGGGTAGTTTAACAGTTAAATGGATAGGGTAGAATAGGAAGTGTACCCCTCCGCACCATCCATCCCCTCGCTCTCGTTGTGGGCCGCTGGACCCACTTTGTGTTATAGATCGCTGAAGTCTGGGGAGGCCATTCTGAGGCTTGAGTTGGGCCTCGGCACAGGACGCTAGCTCTCCCTTATTCCCCTCCCGGAAGGGAACGTAGGGGTTGGGAGTAGGCTAGGTGACAGGATAGGTTAGCCGAACAAAGACGATAAAGGGGGTTAGGGGACGATTTATAGAGGGGAAGTGAAAATAAAAAAATAAGTTGGGGCTAAATTGGGGTTTGACAAATTAAGGGAGTGGGTATAGACAATGACAGGCAAAGGCGATAGGTTGGGAGGGAGACCGTAGAGTAGGTCCGAGCCCGCCTTCCGAGTGGCCAGCATCACCGCACTCCCTCCACCAACCTCCACTGAACGGCGAAGGCTGGCCAGCTTCATCGGCAGCTGTTGTTTTGCTGCAAGGCCTGTGCCGGCCCACTTCATCGGCAGCTGTTGTTTGCTGCAAGGCCTGTGCCGGCTGGATTGTCTACAGCTGCTGTGCTGCAAGGCCTGTGCCGGTCGGATTGTCTGCAGCTGCTGTGCTTCAAGGCCTGTGCCGGCCAGTTCATCTGCTGGCTGTGTTTGCCTGCAGCGGCCTGGTTCTGCAGGCTGTGTTTGCCTGATCACCTTTGCCATGCCATGCCCACTGCCCCTGTTCACCCCCCCCGTTCAATTTTTGCTTTGCCCCCCCCCCCTGTTCATTGCCATGTGCGCCAGGATCAGAAAGCAACAGTTTGCAAGCTGCGAGAACTGCCCTGTTGGCAGCTACAACATGGACCTGCAGTGGCGGCCCATGCACCGTGTTTGCGTCCATCCATTCATCCATCCATTCGTTGTGTTCATTGCGTGTTCCACTTGAGCTGGCACGGAGACTGCGTTTGTGCAGCCCATGCACCGTTTTTCACTGCGTTCAGTTTCAAAAGGGAAGGCCTTGGACTGCGTGTGAGCAGCCGGCCACGTTCCCTGTCACCTGCATTGTTTGAGCCAGAGACTGCATGCGAGCAGCCTGGCTCCCTGCTAACTGCTTTCTTTTTGCAGAGTTCATTGATCCTGGACCATGGTTTAGTGTAAAATTTGTAAGTTAAAGTTAAGATGTACTGTAAATATGAGTGCGCCCCCGGCATGTCTGTCCTTGCGCCGGCAATTTTATTTAAGTCGTCCGTGTGAGTGAGTTTGTTTAGGTAGTTACTCAGCCCTCAGGTTATTTATTTTGGGGACACGAATACCATGAATGTCGCACTCAGGGATCCGTAGGTAAAATGTACTTGGGGAAAACTACACATGATGGCACACGAAAATTTGACGACTCGGGACGAGTCTGTAAAAAGGGGAGGGGGTAGTGTTGTGGTTGACGAAATTCGCAAACCACCATTCAGGTCCCTTAGGTGAGATATCTCTGTAAGTATATGTGTAGTTAGGCCCAAACCCGTTGTTTAGAGGGAATAAATGTCATTCATTCGGGCTGTGACCCTTCAGGATAGCCGTTTTTCTTTTACTATCTTTATTTTGGACCAGCCGCCATTACTACCACCACAACCACCACCAACCACGTCTCAACAGCCATCACACAACAACCACCAACTGCAACGCCGCTTCACAACAACAGCCACGACCTTTACCGTCACATCTCGCTCTCGCAACCATCGCATCACCGCCATTCCCGCGCCGCTTGTGGACACCGATCCTGGACTCGTACAGGGCGCGCACCAAGCAGCGGGTGCAAAAACACCAGCCTTTCCGAGAAATCGGATCAAGAACGATTCACGCCCACTTCTGTTCCGTCCTATCAGCGAGCGTGGGGCGATTTGGCCCCGCCTCCAGGTGCGTCGGAGTATAATCGCTATATGCAGATTCGCGGATCAAAAATCATTCACACCCACTTTTCCTCTGTCCAATGGGGAGCCAGCCAGAGGTGAAGGGTCGAAGGTGAAGGAGCGAAGCCCCAGGGGCTATAAAGGGCCGCGTTCGCTCGCCGAAAGGGGAGTAGTTGTGTTGGGAAGAGTGGGAGTAGTTGAGTTGGAAAGAGTTGAGAGTTTCTGAGAAGAGGAAAGCAGTTGGACGCAGTTGGACGGAGTTGAGAAGAGTGGAGAGTTGGAGAGTTGTGGCGGCGGCGAAGGCAGTCGAGAGGGCGCTCGTGTCAGAGTCGGGGAGCTGCGGAGAGGGGAGGCCGGTAACGCGACCGAGGTCGCGGTGGAGACGCTCGTCACGGGACCCAAGCCAGCGAGATATCCTCATTCCCCCGAGCATCAACAACCCCCTCCTGTTTCCCCCGCGCTGAGATAGTGTGAGAAGGGGGCCCCGTTCCCACCCCATTCCAGGGAGTGCCAGCGAGGACCGCGGGGTCGAGGCGCCGCCGCCATCTTGCGGCTCATCACCAGACGGGTAGGCTCGACGCGGTCTCGGCCCCAGGGCCGTCTGCCCCCCTCATCGTTGAGGGTGGCCCTTTTCTTTTGCTTTGAGTATATGTGTTGTCAGCGCCGTCTGTGAAGTAAAACTGTATAAGTGTTGCCGTGTGCTCGGTAGTCGGTAGTAGATCTGCATTGTTGCATTTGCTTTTTGTGCAGAATTGTTGTGTTTCTTCTACTTTTACATTTGCTTTTGGTGTATAATTGTATATGTGTGCTTTCCGTTTGCCGCGGAATAAATGTGCTTTATGTTGAACTGTTTTTCCCGTTTCGCTTCGTCTTTTCTTTTATTGAATCTCCATCTTACTTCACGTAAAGGGTTGGTCGTGGGCTAAATACGCCCGATAATTAATCGAACCGTTGAGGTTGACGATAACACCGCTCGGTTATCCCGATAGTACGGAACGGGTCGCTTAAAGTGGCCCGTGTCCGAAGTCGACCTGCGGCGAGGTGCGATTGCCGGGTCTACCCTCCGTGTGGGTACTTAGGTAGGTCGAATTTGGCGAGCAACCCTATCCCACGCGGGGGGCCGATTGGCACGATCGTGGTGAGGCCGAAAGGCCCACCCGTGACTAGTTCCCGGCGTTAGTCCGAGAGGGTCACGACGGGATTGTCCGTCCGGTGGGCGACGTGCCGTGATTCGAGTTACGTGGCCGCTCGCACGCCGGCGGGCGCGAATCCGCAACAATATATTGTTGTGAAACAAGATGAGATATTAAGGGATATATTTTTTGTTTTATAAACAATTACATTTATAAATGCCAACTATTATTATAAATCTTGTGGGTAAATCTGCTTCTGGAAAAAACTCATAAATCAAGGTTCTTGTATAGTACAAATGAGAATATTGTAAATTTACTTAAAAAACACCCCGTGATATGCATTGTATCAACAATAACTAGAGCAATAAGACCTGGAGAAGTAATAGGTGAAGATTATCACTATATTTCAGTGGAGGAACATATGCGATTGAGGAATGAAGGTCAAATATTTGAGGTTTCTCTTGGTGCAACAAAATATTCACATTGTAAGAGTGAGTTAAGAAAACTAAAATCTGGTGGTCTTGGGATATTAGAAACTAATCCAGAAGGAACAAGACAAATTATTAAACATCTGATTGCAGTGAAGATTTTATCATTCGGTTTTGATGTTGATGAAGAAACTCAATGCAAACATATGAAAAGCAGAGATGCAAGTATTAGTGAAGAAGAAATTACAACTCGTATTAATGTTAATAAAGAATTTGATGAAATATTTAAAGAAAAGGATTTATTTGAACACATCTACTTGGATGATGAAGAAAAGGAAAATTTCCCTGTTGATCTTTACAATTCATTAAATGATATTTTCCAATTAATAAATTAATGTGGAAGAAAGAGCAAGAAG
Organism: Eptatretus burgeri; assembly: GCF_056783735.1. NCBI lineage: Eukaryota > Metazoa > Chordata > Myxini > Myxiniformes > Myxinidae > Eptatretus > Eptatretus burgeri. The sequence goes on from NC_140965.1 coordinate 79,708,196, forward strand.
ATTTAAGGAACATCAAGAGTTGGTTTCAAAAGTTGTAAAGCAACAGGAAGACATAAAGAAGAAACGCAGACAGAAACTAACGGGCGAAGAAGCATTTGAAAGAAAACAAGAGAAGTTTTTTAAACCACTTTTAAAAACTTCCCAAGAAAAAACAAGTGAAATCCTTCAATACAGCACGTGTGGTGAATCAAATGAGTACACTAATGCTAAAATATGCAATTTATGCTTTTTCAGTTGAAAAACAATTAAAAAGCGTACTTAACATTTGAAATGTAAAAATCTTGTTATTATTGTGATAAGCACCTTTATATATAACAGAAGGAATGAAATCGTTCGATACAGCGTGGCAGGAGGCCGCAAAAGAATGATTGTAAGTAAATTTAAACTACTAATGCATGACGAAACACTTGTTTATGGCTAATATTAAAGAGAATGATGGCATAAGAAGAACTTAGCCTGGAATCCTCGTGCATAACACCGCCCACACAACACACATGGTGTCCTTTGACCAATCAGGAGCATTGCAGTTACAGTATCGTTTCCTTCAGCTCGATTGTTCTTGTCCTGCACGTGATGTTTTCGGGGTTTTTTTCGTTCTTCTTGAATCTGTGGAGATTATTTTTTCGTTCTTGCTGTAAGTAAATTTCAACTACTAATGCATGACGAAACACTTGTTTATGGCTGATATTAAAGAGAATGATGGCATAAGAAGAACTTAGCTTTCTGCGTTCGGCGCGAAATGCCATGGTGTACTGAAATGACGTGTTTCGTTCGTTCGTTCGTACATGAGGGGAGCGTTTCTTCGTTTTTTTTTTCCCTCAAGCAATAAATTAAATGGTTTTCACATATATAACACATTAGTTTCACAAATTTCCATTGAAATACTCGGGTATTTCTGTCAATTGTCGCCATTTCCGTCGAGGTTACGCACTGCATCTACCGGACGGCCGTCATTGGCTGTCTTGAGGCACGTGGGGGGGGGGGAGGGGGGACACCGGACCCACCGGAGACGTGGTAGACGACGCTGGGGACATTTCAAACTCGGTGCAATTGTATACAGCGCACGCGCTGTAATTAAAGATGTTTCCACAGTTCCCACAGTAGAATATACTCCTAAAAAACTTCAAATGTAAAAATATTTTGATCAAATGACGGAGAAGGAATTAGAGCAAATAGGGGAATTAGAATATGATGATGAAGGATTATTTCAACAACTGGAAGAGATGAATCGCCCCCCTGCTTATATTGTGAATGCTCTTCAAAACTATGAATATTTAGCGGAATCAAAAACCAAAGCAGAACTCATTCCAACAGAACAACCAGCAATATTTCATCTTGTTCAAGAAAAGGTATTTATATTTAATGATGAATTAAGGTTCTTGAGGTCTGCTCAACCCCCTGTCAAACTAACCCCCAGATTAATGTTTCTTCTCACAAAAGATGGAAGACAAGCTTCAACTGTGAGGAATGAATCAAAGTATTTTAATAAACCTTTGGATAAGGAAAATAATGATGATAGAGTATATATTGATCTGGTGAACTCTGTTGATTATAGGGTTAGTCTTTCTGGTAAACGTAGCAAGAATGAGAAGGAGAAACACATTATTCAGGCTTTAAGTAGGCTTGGTTCAGGTATTAGTTTTCTTCCAAATGACCCATCGCAATTAGTTAATATATTGTTATTGTTGTTAGGTTGTAAGAAGGATGGGAATAACAATTGTTTTAATGAAGCATCAGCTATTTTAGACCAGTTGATGAACATGAAAATAATTAATAAATCTCAATATGAAGACATTTTATCTCATTAAATAAGATGAGAAGCACAATCCTGAGTTTTAATTTCACAACAAGCGACCACACATCTTCATTCCCATACCCACTACAACTTGACCCAACAAAAGAATATGAGGCATCTTTATTGTCCATGGAAACTTATAATACCTTATTTAATATTACTGATAAAAATGACAAGTTTAATTATAATCCGGGAAGTGGATACAAAACGATAACAGTCTCATCTGGAGCATATGAGATTTCTCAAATATCTTCCGAAATTGCTCGTCTTATGAAAGAACAGGGTGATGAACCAAAAAATATTGTTATAGACATTCAAAAACGTACTTCAAAATCAACGATTAAAGTTTAAAATAACTACAAGGTTGATTTCACAATTGATAATTCATGTAGAGAGTTATTGGGTTTCTCCTCAAAAAAGATTGAAACTAATGGAACGTTTTATAGTGATAATGTCATTCAAATATCCTCAGGAATAAATTCGGTATTAATTGACTGTGATTTGATTGATGGTGCTTATAATGATGGAATAAAAACAAATACAATATTTTCATTCAGCGCATACTCAACCCCAATTGGTTATAAATTCAATATGGAACCCAAAAATCTGGTTTATCTCCAGGTGTCAGGAAAAAACATACACAGAGTAAATTTTAGGATTACCGACCAAGATAATCGTATGATTTCTTTAAATGGAGAAGTTATATCCATCAAAATTCACCTACGTGAAGTTTTCCAATAAATAAATACGATGGTTATTGTGAGGAAACACGAGTTGGGAAAATATAAAATAATTACAGGGGATGGGATGTTCCTTTCCCCATACTACAAAGGTGAAGGTATGTATCTTGGTAGAGGATACTATAAACCTAAGAGACAAAGGGGTGTCGGACATCAATTTAGAGGAGATGGGATAATTGATACTCTAATGGGTATTGGTTCAACTATTCTTAAACATAAAGACCTAATTGGTTCAACTGTTTCTGCTGTGGGAAATGTAGCAGGTGCTGTAAAGAGCATAAAAGATGCCCAAAAGGAATCTCATAAATTACAAGCAATTAAAGAAATTAAGAAAGGCAAAACTCAGTTGTCCCCCCAAGAACGACAGAAAATAATTAAAATACTTGGGTCAGGGTTTCAAAAGTTTTAACATCTTTTTTCGTAAATAAATACAAGTATGGAAGCAATTGATAGTATCTATGATTTGGATGATACTATTATCATCTCAAACTCCACTAAAAAAGAGGATTACTTCAAGGTAAATGCAATAACTGGAACAGACTGGAATGCAAATGGTACAAAAAGTTTTGAAATAAATAATCAACAAACTTATTTGAATCTATCCGAAAGTTTCTTGTTCTGTAAATTTGCATTCACTAAGGCTGGGAATAACACAAACGCTGCACTCGTAAATGATTTCTTCTGGAAAATGTTTGATATTGTTCGTTTGTACATTGGAACACAAGAAGTTGAAGTGGTTGATTATGTCTCTGCTGTATCTGAAATGATGAAATTTACACTATATACATTCAGTGATAGAATGGGAAAGGGGGCTGTCGAAGGTTTTATTTCTGATATGTCAACGGGAACAATCACAGACCCTGGATATACTCAAAGGAAAGGAACGTATACTGATGATACAAAAGCAGTTAATAGTTTTACTGTGGCAGTTCCTCTTAAAGGTATATTTGGATTTTGTGATCATGATAAAGTTCTGTATTGTCTTAAAATTAGATTTCAAATACAAAGGAATGATAATGAAAATAGATTACTTTTTGGTGTTGCTAGTGCTTTTGGTGATCAGAATAAATTTGTAATTGATGAAATGAGTTGGTATATTAGTGAATATACTCCTTATCTTAAAACAGAAGAGATGTTGAATAGAAGACTTAACTCAAAGAAACCACTCAGTGTATTAAACCTCAAAAGAAGATGTCAACACGTTAAACTAAACCATACTACTTAGATGTGGAATTTGGGTGTTCTGGAAGGAAAGCCACGATATCTCTGGATCATTTAAAAAAAACAGATGGCGATACTGCTACTGAAAAGAATAATGCATTGAATAATAATGCTAAGGTGAAACAACTTCGTGTTTCTCCAGATGGAACATTTTATCCATGAGATAGATTGGAAATTAATTGGGAAAAAAATGATTTTGCTGAAGCATACAAGTCTTACCAAAAGTTGTGTGAAAGTAATGGAAATAAAGAACCTTTTTTGAATATGACTGCATTGAAAAGTTTGTATACAATCTATGCGTTTGACCTGAGTGCTCAAAAGGAAACTATAAAGTCTAATCGAGTGGATAATTACCTATACATTGAAAGAGGAGAGAGTGAAGAAGTTGATGCATATTGTTTGCTTTTGGAAGAAACAGAATTACAGATTAATACAGATAATGGTGTTATGATTCGTCTCACGTAATTTTTTGTTAAATAAATGAGTGGCAAAGTACCAACTGGGGTATATGTTAATCAAATCAATCTTCATAAACTATCATCTTGTGTTCAAAATCAAAAGCCTTGTACGATTAACGTTAATACAATTCAGAGAAAAGGAGCAGTAAGAATTGATGTTTTGCTCACAAGAGAACAGGTTAAAATCTTGAACGATACTGGCTCACTTAAAATTGAAATGAAAAAACCAATGTTGAAAAAATATTCAATAAGAGAGACGAGTGGAGGATTTCTCCTATTTCTAATTCCTTTATTTGCTAGTTTAAGTGCAGTGGGAGCATTGACGGGTGATATTTCAACAGCGGTGAAAACTGTAAACGAAAGGAAGGCTCAACTCCGGGCTCAAAAAGAATTGGAGAGACATAACAAAGAGTTGGAGAAACAAATTAGTGGAAGTGGTGTAATTGTAGATTTTGCTGAAAAACTTGAAGGACTGCCTGATAAAGCAAGATTGTTAGTTGGAGATATGCTTTCTTCTCTCGCACAAGCAGGTGTAAAATTAACTAAAAGAGGTAATGGATTATACCTTTCTAATAAATAAATGAGCATTGATGAGTGGTTTAAATAATTTGGAAAGAATACAACATCAAATTTACAACTTGTCAAATATTGTAAGAAATTAAAAATTCATAATGTGGTTATTTGTATGAGAGACGAATTAACAAACGTGCCTAAGCGTACAAAGAATATTATTATGAACTTAGAAGATAATAATGGGAACGGTTCTCATTGGGTTTGTATTTTTAATAGTCAAGACAAATATTATTTTGATAGTTTTGGTCTTCCACCACCTGTTGAAGTCATAAAATTGTTACAGAATGGTGTTTATCAAACATTTCAAGTCCAAGAATTAAATTCCAAGTGTTGTGGTCAATTATGTCTATATGTGTTATTTCAACTCAACAAAAATATTTTTTTCTGACATTATTTTTAATCTAATATAAATGACATGTTGGTAAAGATGGTTCTATCTCTGGTGTATCCCAAGAACTGGATATTGATTTATCAAATTATTACACAAAGGCACAGGCTGAACAACATAAATATAATAAAACCAAAAATATTAATATGAAAAATGCTTATAAATTAAAAAATTATCCAAGCCCGACTGACGCGAATGACTTGGTGAGATGAAGTGATTTATCACAATATATATCCTTAAATAAAACGGCCGTGTATTCCAAAGATACAGAAGTGTTGATTTTATCTCCAGGTCATACAGAATTCACAGTTCGAATTAAAATAAATTTTTATAAAGAAGGGCATATCGTTTGTATGAAAATATAACAATGGGAGTATGATATGAATGATTTAAGGTATAATTGGTCATTTAAAATTGACCTAGAAGACCTGGAACAATTAAATCAGTCTCGTAAGGAAGAATATTATCCACTTGGTATAGAGAATGAGTTTTGTGGAAGCACGATTAGTTAACAACAAATAAAATAATTTAATAAGGGTAAATATAATAATGGTTTTGCCCTAGTTTATATCATGAAAACAGAAAAAAACAGGATTATTATATATATATAATAAGTACGGAAATACAAAATGATTAACTATGGGAAGATGGGGAGGTGTTTCGTGTCATAATGTTATTCTAACATATATTTCTAATACATAAATGAAGCCTGGTGTTGGCGCAGTGGATAGGGCAGCGGCTTGGGATCCAAAAGGTCCTGAGTTCAAGCCCCGTTGGGCCACTGAATTAATACACCAGGGGGTTGACTCAGCCTGTCATCCTTCCGAGGTCGGCGAAATGAGTACCAGTGAACTGGGCCGGTGTATACCCCGGTTAAAATAGGTGTACCATATCCCTGTGTCGTAATAGGCGACCAGGGTTGCGTCAGGAAGGGCATCCGGCGTAAAACATGTACCAAATCACTATGCGGATCATACGGATGATCCGCTGTGGCGACCCCGAAAGGGAGCAGCCGAAAGAAGAAGAAGAAGAAGAAGAAGAAGATATTTCTAATGCATAAATGATGGCAAGAAGGCTTCAAGAAAATTATCATTTCTGTGTCCAAGCATACCTTCATGAAAAGGGTATTCGGTATTTTAATACATATGTTCTACAACATAAGAATGAGGTATTTTCAATAAAAGATTGGCATTATGCTGATGTTGATAAACCAACAACTTTAGATTTAATTAAAATGTTAAATAATGAAAAAATTATAAAGTTAAGAAAACATAAGGCTCTTTTCGAAATTCAAAAGAAATTTTATTGGTTTCCTGTTGTAAAAAAAATTATTTTGGATACAGGAATAACAAGAAATCCTGATGAATACATGTACGATATTCTATGGGGTGTAAGTGATTCAAGCATAGTAAGGGACGAGGAAGGAGTTGAAGACAGAGAGAAGTGGAGGAGAAGGAAGAGAGGGAGGAAAGGGAGAAGAAAGAGAAGGAGGAGAGAGAGAAGAGGGAGAAGAAAGAGGAGGAAAGAGAGGAGAGAGAGAAGGAGGAGAGAGAGAGAGAATAGAGAGAAGGAGGAGAGGGAGGAAAGAGTGAGACTGAATAAATATGAAAATATGGAAACCAGTGAGATGAAAAAAAGATTGGGGGTATGACAGAAAATAACTCAACCCACCGAGGAGGAAAACAAAGAATTGACAAGTTTAATTGCAATACTTTCGATAAGACTATTGTCATCGGCAAGATATTGATTTTAATTCAAGTTTTTCATTTTTTTTTCTTCAATAAACAGAGGAGAGAGTGAAGGCATTTCTAAGGATTCTTTATGTTTTAAAAATTAAGATTCAAATGTGCATGTTGGAAACTAAAAAGGTTTTCGCACTCTGTAGGAATTTTTCTCATAAATAAATGAGTTATTGTCTTAAATGTAAAAAGAAAAGTAATGCTAAAAATATTTCGTATTTTAAAAGTAAAAATAACAGGGTTATACAAAAAGGTATATGTTCGGTGTGTGGTTCAAAAAAAAATCAATTTATCTCAAAACACAAACTCGGAGGAGATATACAAAAGTTTTTATCAGGAAGTAAATTTACAACTACTGGAATAACAGGGGAATTAAATCTACCAGGGTATTCTTTCTGTGGTCCAGGCACAAACTTGGATAAAAGATTAGATGAGGCAGACAATCCTAAATCATGGAGTAAGCCCATCAATAGAGTTGATGAAGTGTTCATGCGACACGATATTGATTATGGGAATACCACAACTTTGGAATAAAAGCATGAAGCCGATAGAGAAATGTTGAATAATTTGTCTCTGATACAAAATCCAACCATCAGAGAAAACGTTGATCGGTTCATCGTGAAGAAGATGATCAGTGTTACATTGAAACTTGGACTTGGAAATTCAAAAAACTTATAGACTCTAATGATGTCATTAAGATTGAAGTGCAATGAGCTGATCAATTACATAAACCAATATTCACAAAGTTTCAGAGAAGGAAGGTTTATTCCAAGGAAGTTGATTATATCTGGTCCGCTGATTTGATTGAACTCAATAATGATAAGGGGTACAAGTATGCTTTAACCGTTATTGATTTGAGGAGTAGATACGCATGGGTTGTCCCTTTAAAAAACAAAACAGGTAATACTCTTATGTTAGCCTTTCAACAGATATTTAATAAAAGTAAGAGAAAACCTAAAAAATTGTGGACTGATGAGGGTAGAGAGTTTTATAACAAGACATTTATGAATTTCCTAAAAAATAACAGTATTTCATTATACAGTACCTTTAATGAAGGGAAGGCCATCGTTGTTGAACGTTTTAATCGTACCTTAAAAGAGAGACTATATAAAAAAATTCACACAACTTGGTTCACAACAATGGTCATCTTTTATTCAGGATATTCTGGATAAGTATAATGACACGATTCACACGTCAACGAATATGAAACCATCAGAAACCTTTACAAAATTAAAATATGAAAAAGAGATTCATGTCAGAAAACCTCAGTTCAAAGTTGGTGATATCATAAGAATATATAGGTGGAAATCTCATTTTGAAAAAGGTTGTATTAAACGATGGACGAACGAACTTTTTGAAATTGTTTATGGAATAGATACGGTTCCTTGGACTAATAAGATATATGATTTGGAAGGGGAAGAGATTTTAGGTTCATTTTATTCACAAGAATTACAAAAGACAAAGATAAATTGAATTTTTTTTGACTCCACCCACACAAACCCCTGTTCCAACAAACCCCTGTCCCAACAAACCCCTGTTCCAACAAACCCAACACTATTAAACACCATATCGCAGGTAGTACATTTTCTATCATGTCCTAGTAGCATATGCTTCTTCAGATTAAAAATACTACTAAATCTTTTCTTTCAGATTTTACAATGTCTTAGTTGTTTTTTTCTTGACTAGTGTATGAATTTTAGAATCCATTTATTAACCAATAATTTAACTATAATTTTATGCTTAAACTAAATGTTTTTTCCCAGAAAAAAACAACAATTATTAAGCAATTTACGCTCTCTTTTAGCTGAAGGATGCTTCATTAGAACAAGACATTCCTTACAAATTGGTAATGATTCCTTTATTTTTTCACTACATTTTGGCTTTAAAAAGGCCTCTATAAACGACATCATTATTTTAACAATAGACTCTCTAAAACTAGTATACTCATTACCATAGTTTATATTTTCAGTTATTATTTCAAGATAATAAAAGATTGTTTCAAAATCACTTTCAAACTTATCTAGATTTGGTTTATCTGGAACATTTTCTAGTTCAGCTTCAAGTTATTTGATAGACATTTTAAGAGAGTCCATTTATTCATAATTTTTTTTACTTAAAACTAAATGCTTAATTCACCCATAATATTAATCAATTTACGTTTAACTTCCTCAATTTCTATTAAATTAAAGCTTATTTTATTATAATCATCCCTATTTATAATTGACCTAAATCTCATTATTCCTCTTACACCCTTCTTATGAATATCCTCATCAGTCTGAAAATTATTAAAAAATACACCATTCTGATCAAGAGTCTTATCAATCTTTGAATCAGACTCTAGATTAAGTTTTTCAATAATCTCAATAGCAAGTGGTGATACTCTCGAAAAAAACAACTTTCACACTAGTTTTAAAAACATATGCTGTTCCTTCAAACTCAATATCAGATGAATAATTAAAAATAACATCTATCCAAAAGTTAGAATGTTTTCCTTTTCTTAGTTTGACTTCTTTTACATATTCCGTCTTTTCACTTAAAATCTCTTGGAATCGTTGTAATGTGTCTGAAAACATCTTTATTTAGTGTTAAACAAAACTATTTTAACTAAAAATTTAACCCTTAAATATGGAGAATAAACTAACTCTCTGCAAGTTTTGTGATAGATAAGCCCTTATTATTTATAAATATTCTTCTTTCTGTTTAAATTGCGAATCAGAAACAATAGATGATAAGAGAAAGTTTAATAAGGAAAAGGGGTATCTTAAAAAATATAAAGATTCAAATGTTTTATTTTTAAATATTTTAGATGGGGATTATTGTGCAAAGAAATTTAAACTATTGAAGGAATTTGAGAATGAACAAACTTTATAGGTTCAATGAGTGAGCTAAACAATATGCATTGGTTAATTAAAAAAATTGTCCATCCATCCATACAAGCTCCACCCGCACATCCACCCATCCACCCATCTATTCACCCATCCACATCAAACCTCATCCACATAAACCCCTCCCAACGTCCCCACGTCCCCACAAACCCCTGCCCACACAAACCCCACCCACCCCCTCATCCCACTCCCCACCCTTCCCCACACACATGTTTATTTAATTTAAAAAAAGTGTCCTGAGGTTAAAAGGGGAGACAAATAAATATACCTTGGGATAAAAAGGGGGTTTATTTTTAGGGAAAAAAAATATGAATCGCTGAAAATCCCCCATTCATTTACATTGGGAAAAGTGAGCCAGAATCAGTATATTCACCCTACTGGTAGTGTCCTGATTTGGGGGTGGGACAGAAGCTCTGGGAAAGTGATGCTCCAATCCAATGGAGTGGCCGATCGGGACCAGCTGTGGGTGGTCTAAACTCTGGAAAAGTGGTCCCCATCCTGGAGAGTGGCCAATGGGGACAAGCCATGGGTGGCCCCAAGGGGGAGGGGGGTGGAGTGAGGAACAATAAAAGCTGATACACACACACTCTTTCTTTCTCTCTCTCTCTCTCTCTCTCTCTCTCTCTCTCTCTCTCTCTCTCTCTCTCTCTCTCTCTCTCTCTCTCTCTCTCTCTCTCTCTCTCTCTGCTTCACCTTCTGAGGAAGAGATGTCCCTCTCACCTCACCTCCATCATTCCAATTTTATCCACGCAGTGCCAACCTGCACGACCGCATTCTAACTAGCTCGTGCCAGCCACAAGCCCTCACCTGTTCCCTCTGTACCTCATGTGAATTTGGTATTTGATGCTATTAGGCGGGTTAGGTTGTATTTATTTAGGTCTCCTTGTACATAAGTTTGTGTATCCCCTTATCCATATTCTTGTCTGTCGACCGCTTGGTTTGTTTCATCATATTTCGGCTGAGGCTGAGTGAAGTGAGGTTGAGGCTGTTTATTCCTTGTATGTGAAAAATCCTGCAACCCATGCCTGATTTTTGGAGCATTAGCCGCATTTTCTATCGATCCAATCATCAGGTAACTTTGTAAAAAAAAACAAAGAAAATTCTCGATCGGTAGGCACTCCTGTGTTGATCGTGTCGTGTCAATCGCTGAAGTGGTTGCAAACAAATTTAAAAGCAAATAAAGGTGAAAACGTAAGTGAGGAAGGAAAAAAAGTGAGGGCCTCAACCAACGTTCCACAACGTGGTGAAGGATGGTTGTGGATGCCAATGACTAGTTTTAGTGGCTTGTCTACCCTTATCCCCATATTATCATTTAATAAACCCCATTTTTACCGATAAGAAGTGTTAGGGTGATCGTTGGGGAATAGTGGTAATTCGAACGCAGAATCTTAAACACTGTTTTGATCCTTCAAGGGGGGTCTTTTACCCCTGGTGCAACCGGTCTGTGTTAACGGATCATCTAATGAGATATGATTGATCGGCTTTTCAAATTCATTTTTCAAGAATTATATTTTTAATTTACCTAAAATAAAATATTATTTACAAAATCGTTGCTCGTGGAAGGGGTGGGGTATGAACTGTGACAGTAGGGCATTGGGGCAGCCAAGAGTTGGACATAATGAGTAAAGGAATTAATGAACAGGAAAAGAGGATAGAGGGGGAGTGGGGAGGAAACTGCAACCTGCAAGCAAGAAGGATGGGTTAGGAGTTTGAATTTTGTGTAATGACATACAGTGCATGCCTGATGTTGGCTTAATTGTTAGGGTGGTGGGCTTGAGATCCGAGGATCCTGAGTTCAGATCTTTCTTGGCTGTTGAATTAATATCAGGTGGGGTTGACTCTGCCTGTTATCCTTCTGAGGTTGGCAAAATGAGTGGCAGCATGCTGGTATATTGTGTCGGAGTGGCGACCCATCTAGGATTGTACCCAAAAGCCAAGGAGACTGCTAAGGCAGCACCAATGCTCTGCACAGAGTATGGTCCCAATAGATGGATGGATACAGTGTTCTACAAAAGTATTGAAACCTCTACAAAGGTTTCACATTTTGATGCTACCTGAGCTTATTTCATGATACTTTCAAATCAAACTTAACATATAGAGTCTTCACAAACTATTCCAAAGTGATAAAGCTTAAGAAAATGTAAATAAATTAGATTAACCTACGAGCTTCCTTCTGCGTTTGCCGATCCAAATTCACCAAACACCTTCACGATTTTTCTTCAACCTTTCTTTTACCTAATCTTACGTAATCTTTATCAAAAATAGTAAGAAAAAGACGGTCTCTTAAAATGTTACAACTTCTTCTTCCACATGTGTGGTTCTCAGTATTGTATCATAATTCACTACTCTCTTTCTTTTTCAAAAAGCTGTTTTCAATTTGACCTCTCCTTCACCCCCATATCTAAAACGTCCCAATGCTACAACATTTCTTTTCTCCATTCTCTTAGTTTTTCTTTATTGCGTCCCTCATGTAATGTCTTTAATCGCATCTCTGCCTTAAAAAATTTAAATCCCAGTTTGCAATGGATGCTCATGTTCCATCAATCATCCCTTTTTTTTCCAACTTCAGTGCCAATTCGCCCCACCTCCTTAAATCTACCTCCTCCGAATCCCTCACCTGTTATCCCCTCTCCTTACCTCTCCCATCTTGTCCCTCAACCTACCTCTGCAAATGGCACCTCTTCACTGTCTTCTGCTTCAGTATCAGCTGGTGTTCTAACACCTGTGGGCTCCATTCTAACCTAACAGATGTCTGACTCTCTCAATCAGTACAGTCATCACCACAAACATGCTCCTTCCTTCCTCTCAGCACACCCCCCGGCCCCCCTCTTCCCAACCCCTCAAATCTTGTACCTCTCCCTGCCCGCACCCTTCTGAAACACACCATGACCAATTCTCATCCCTCCCCTCTCCCCACCTCTCCCATCAACTACCTTCACCTTGGCCATGCCTGCTCTCATCATCTCCCCTCCCTCTCAAAGCTTCCCTCTCACCCTCCCTCTCAAAGCAACCTTCACACTCTTCCCCCTCCAAGTTTCCCTCTCACCTTTCTCAAAACCTCCCCTCTCACCTTTCTCCCTCAACTCTCCCTTCTCCCTCCAATCTCCCCCTCACTCCCCTTCTCAAAGCTCCCCCCCTCACATCCACAAAACTGCCTCCTTCTGCCACCCTCTCTCTTCCTTCTCATCACTCCAACCCCTCCAATTTTCAACTGCCCTCTGCCCCTATCTTGTTACTCTCCACTGTATCTCAACCCATCTCCACTGAGCCTTTTCTCCTCCTCATCCGGCCTTCTCTGCTAGCTCTTCTGCAATTCCCCACACTCTTTCAACAACTCTCCTTACCCCCCCCCCTCCTCCGTCGTCCTACCCTCTCTGTCCCATTCGCTCCCATTAACCCAAAACCTCCTCCCCTCCCTATTTTTTTTTTTTTACCGTATGCACCTCAAACATCCCGGGCCTTCACTCAAACCTGACAAATCTTTCCATACAGGTTGCCACTGATAAACCAGACATAATCTGTCTTAAAGAAATTTTCCTCCTTCAAGACGTCTCTGACTTCCTAATGTCTCTCCCTGGTTACTCCCTCTTCCAATATGACAGACCTGAGCCTCGTCCTGGCGGTGGAGTTGCTCTCTTCATCAAAGACTATTTCTCACTCTCCATGCACTGTTCTCACTCCTCCACACCCTCAGGAATACATCTAGCAACGGCTTCCCATCCACTCGCACCTCATATTTATACATATGTTGTTAAGTCCACCAAACAGTGATGACTCCATTTACATCTTGCTCTCCGAAAACATGGACCAACTTCTATCCTCTCATCGGAACTCTCTCTTCCTCATTTGTGGTGACTTCAATTGTCATCATGCCAGTTGGCTGGGTGTGGGTCCCTCTCTCACCTGTCATGGCACTTCAGCAAAATAATTATGTGACTCATTGGGACTGACACGATCTGTCAACTTCCCGACCCGGATCTCAACCAACGGTACTCCATCTCTTCTGGATCTGATTTTGACCAATTTCCCTGAAAATATCTGCTGTTCTTCCTCCACTGCAATCAGTTCATCTGACGACACGCTTGTCAAAGTAGACATCTTTCTGGCTGTTATTAGAGAAGCACCCTCAGCACTGTCGAGTCTGGCATTTCACTCAGGCTGACTGGCAGGGACTTCAAGCAGCCATCAAATTTCTTGACTCGTCTCCCATCTCCACTTTCTCCGACATCAACTTGTCTTGGGAATTCTTTCAAAAAAGTTGCTCTCTCTCATGCATAGATTTATCCAATCTTGTCTTCAGTTGTCCTTCCCTTCCTCCCGACCATGACACACTGAAGCTTGTGACAAGGCAGGTGTACTGAAACAACTTGCCTTTACCTCATGGAAGGCAAATCCAACTGAAGACAATCTCAGTTCCTTCAACAAAGCTCAGAAAAAGTGTGTATCTACCCTCAGGAGAGCCAGAAATCAACATCTTTCTAATCTCAAGTCTGAACTTTCAAACCTCTCTCCCTCCTCCAAATCCTGGTGGGGTCAAGTTGAGTCTGTTTCTGGTGTATGTTCCCTGTCCATCGCCTCCCTTACCTCAAATGGCCACACAACTGACACTGCATGTGAAAAGGCTAAATTCCTAAACTCCGTATTTGCTTCTAAATATTCTGTCCTCGACCGTTCCAGACGGCATCAGCCCACGTGTCTTAAAAACCTGCTCTGTTACTCTTGCTCACCCTCTCTCTGTTCTATTCACCCTCTCATTTACTCAAGGTCATCTGTCATCTGCTTGGAAATCAGCAAATATTACTGCTCTGCATAAAAAGGTACAAAAACAGATCCCTGCAACTACAGACCAATCAACCTTCTCCCAATCATCAGAAAAGTTATGGAATCCATCATCGCTTCAGACATGAAATCCTTCCTCTTCTCCAATGACTTGATTTCCAATCATCAATTTGGATTCAGACCAGGTCACTCTACCCTGGATATGCTGCTTCTGCTCTCCCAACAATGGATGGAGATCCTCAATGACAGACATGAAATCAGAGCCAACTCACGAGGCATATTGCGTGCTTTCAATACGGCCTGGCACCCTGCCCTGCTCACCAAACTCTCTTCCTATGGTATCCAAGGCCATCTCCACTCATGGCCCGCAGACTTCCTCTCCTGTCGCAGCCAACGTGTGGCCCTAAATGAAATCCTCTTATCCCATCTTTCCGTCCAGGCTGGAGTTTTTCAAGGCAGTGTACTGGGCCCTGTTCTTTTTCTGGTTTTCATCAATGATCTCTTCGACTCTGGAAAATCCTCTTTATCTCTTTGCTGATGACTCCACCCTCTGCCGTACCATCTGTCATCCCTCAGATCGGCAAGCAGCAGCTTCTTCACTCTCTGCAGACCTGAAAAAAATCACAAGCTGGTCCAACACGTGGAACATGTCTTTCAATCCTGACAAATCTCACACTCTCAAGATATCTCTCCAAAAGTATCATCTGGAAACACCCCTCCCCCCCATATACTTTCTCAACAATCCCCTTGAAGAAATCCTATCATTCAAGCTTCTGAGTCTCACCATCTGCCATATCTTTCCTGGGAAAGCCACATTTCCAAGCTGGCCTCCGAAGCCAGTCGCCAGCTGGGCATCCTCCATCATGCAAAATACTTCCTCGGCCCACCTGAGCTCCTGACCACATGCAAAGCTTTTGTCCATAGCCTGATGGAGTACTGCTCTCCCCTTTGGGCTGGTGCTCCCACATCTCACTATTCTCAGCTTCACGCTGTGGAAACCAAGGCATTTGGGATCATTGGTATCTCCTGCGATGAGGCTGTCTTTGGGGCTCTCACTCTCTCACTGCAGGCATGTCGGTGACCTTTTGTCTTCTACTGTCTCCTCTCTGTCCTTTCGCCCCCCCTCCCCGCTCTGTCTCTGTCTTTCGCCCCCCCCCCCCCATATTTCCACAGTGTGCTCAAGGTCCACCAGCAAATTCCACTTCTGGTAGAACTACCAAAATCAAGAATCACTGCTCACCTTCACTCTTTCATTCCTCTTTTTCTCACCTTTGGAACAAACTCCCACACTCTCTTCTGTCCCACTCTTCCCTCCAGGTTTTCAAAACAGCTGTTCACCACCACTTCTAATCTTCCCTCATCCAAAACCATGATCTTTACTACCCTCATTGATCCATCCCAAATCCACATCCTTAAAATTTCCTGATTTCCTTCCTGAAAGTCCCTGTCGTATAAGGACCTGAAAGTCCCTGTAGTGTCCATCTTGTTTACCCCATGTTCTCCGCCCCATCCCTCTCTCTTCCACAGATCTCATGTCTCTGTTTCCCACTGTTTTGTCCTTGCACAGATAGCAAGAAAGAAGTCATTACTGAAAAAAGATGCATCTAAAAGCTCGTATGGAGTTTGCGAAAAAGCATCTTCATGAAATTGCAGGCATGTGGAAAAAAGTTTTGTGGTCAGATGAGACAAATATTTAACTCTTTTCATGTAACTTAAGTGTTACGTCAGGTGCAAGCCTAACACTGTACATCACCCAGTCAACACTATCCCTACTGTCAAGCATCATAGTGGCAGCATCATGTTATGCGGCTTCTTTTCATCAGCAGGTCCGACAAGCTTGTCAGGACAGAAGGATCAATGGACAGTGCAAAATACAGGAGAATCGTTGATGAAAACCTGCTTGAGTCAGCCATGAATCTGAAACTGGATAGGAGATTCACATTTCAGCAGGACAATGATTTGAAGCACAAAGATAGAGCCACACTGGAGTGGCTGAATAAGAAGAAAATAAATGTTCTTGAGTGGCCGAGTCAAAGTCCTGACTTGAACCCAATTGAACATTTATTGCGAAACTTGAAGATTGCAGTCCATTGACGATTCCCATCAAACTTGGCAGAACGTGAAGAATGGGGAAAGATTTCACCATCTCCCTGTACAAAGCTGATAGATACCTACCCAAGGAGACTCATAGCAGCCATTTCTGCAAAAAGTGCTTCCACCAAATACTGATCGAAGGGCCTGAATATTTTCTCAACCAGTGAATTTTGATTTGTACACGTTTTTATACATGTACATGGTTTGTACATGTTCTGATTCATGTTCATAATATAACATTCAATGTTCCTCGATCATAAAATGATCACAGACGGACGGACGGACCTGAACCAATTGCTTAACCATGCTTTTCATTTTGCGTGCGCAGGGAAATAACTCACATTAATGCTATTTCCTGAACTTTCCAAATAAGAGACTACCCCACTAACAGTATGATTTTCTTTAATGATACTTTTTATTATAAATGGCTGTAGTGTACCGAAAAGCTTAGTCATGGTCTAATTGTGATAAGCCATCAAATTAGCAATATTTTCAGCCAAATTAAAAATGTGACTATTGAAGAATAAATTGGCAGAACATGGCTGCACCCTTGGGAATTACTGGGAATTTCACTAAAGTTGCATTAACAGGTTAATGCCCTCTTTACAGAGAGGCCAACCATAATGAGAAAAACAACATAATCATTGCAATCTTCATTTGTAATGTACAAAAACTCAAAATTATAAATTCTGTCTCATTATCATTATCATTATTGTTATTCTTTTCCACCTGCCAATCTTTGTTACAAGTTATCAAGATGAAGTCGCAGTACTCTTGCGGTACGCAGCTGGTTGAAAGAGAGTTTCTCGTGCTTGCTTCAAGTAGATCTCCTTTAAGGAGTAGCACGTGAACAGGTGTTTAGTGACATTCCCGAGTATTGATGCATGTGGCAGACTGATGTCGGACATCAAACTTATGGAGCCAAGGTTCGGTCGCAGATGTCGCCATGCAATATTGGAATTCGAAGGTCTCTGAATTGTTCCTGAGGACTTCTTTGAGATAGCTCTTTGCTGTTGCAGGCACATTGCAATGGCTTTAACCTTGTTATCGATGTGCTTGCTGAAATGCAGTCAGTAGTCCAGGATTACCATGAGCAGTATAGTATTGTGTTTCAGTTGAATTAGATGTTGCTACCACACAGTGCAAGCCAATGTTTGAGGCTGATTTTTTGCACGTTTTGGCGGTAAAGACAAAGTCTTGACTCGATACACCACTCATTTAGTCCTCCAATCTGATGTCTCATATCTATAGAGTATAGAGCATCAACATGACAGTGGTCCCTTGCCTCAGCTTCAATGAGGCATTTGTTTTGTATGGAAAATCTAATCATCTGTGTACAACAGGTGTAGTTCTTGAAACGTTTCTACACAAGATGGAAGATAGATCAATTGTAAAATGTAGAAAAAGTGGAGGAGGTAGCACAGTGCCTTGGAATAGACCTCAAAACACCCAGTGTTGCAAAAGTTTATTGGCAATAATCCTGCAAGCCTGTCCCCCCATCAAATTGGGAAATGAGCATTGGAAGGAAAACAGACATTCCTGCAGTTGAAAATGACTTTCACAAACTAAGTTTGCATCTCCTAACCTACACCATAACCACAGTTTCAACTACACAGTAGCTTCTGAACCATCTAACCTGGGTTTTAATCTTGGCCCAACTACAAACTGTCATCCTAGTGTCTCGTAGGCAGTGCAAGGCATCAATGTGTGTGCTGTCCCTCAGATGGATGTTAAACTGGATGTTGCATCTGCCAGCAATAGTTTGTGGATGTTAAAGATCCCACAGTGTCCTTCACAAAGAGTAGGTAAGCTATTCGCCGGCACCCTGAACAAATTCCTGCCATAACCTACAGGGGGAGTTGCATCAGTGGCAGTGCTGCCTCCCCCTCATGCAATGATGCTACTCGCAACCGTGTGCTGCGTATGAAAGAAGAAGAAATTTTGATGAGGAAAGGCTGCCAGTTACGATTTAGCAGCCCTGTTATAGCCTCAGATCCTCCACAGATGGCTAATGCAAACATATTCTTGAGTGTGTCTCTGCTTTTACATGATCATTGCTGATGCTACTTTTCTGTTTTTTGAGTCCTGATTTTAAGAGGCTCATTTGGTGGGCAGTTGACTCCATGTGTTCACTAATTCTGGCTTTGAGCAATCTGGGTTTGTGCAAAGTTTAAAAATTGTATCTGAATTTGTACAGGTAGCATAGTTGGCTCTGAATAATGCTTTTGGCCTTCTTCAATAAAGCATTACAAGAAGTGTAATTTTCTGCTATTCTAGTAGCTGCTGTCATGTAGTTAACGTCATGTAGTTCACAATGGCATTGGACTGCCTTATCAGTATCATGAGTTCACCACACTTACAGATCAAGCTGACCCATGACCCATAGAAAATGTATGTGTTCACAGCTACTGTGACAATTTTCGGAATTGGTGTTCTTTTAGAAATCATGACACTCTCAGAAATCATTGCAGTGCACTTCGATGTGACACTGGCCCAGTCAACACCTTTAAAACACCAGGGAATGATTGAGTCTCACCTACAGGCTAAAGTATGTATTCAGTGAGAAAGTATAGGTAAGTGATCACTGCCTAAATACTCCGCAACATGCCAGCATATCATCCTTGGTGTCTACAAGCGAGACATCTGGTGAGCAAGAGCAAGTCTCCAAGCAAAAGTGAGCAAGCAAGACATCTGGGATAGATTTGCATCTGATCCTCCATGCAATAAGGTAGTGACCTCTCTGTTGGCTCCACTACAGTTGTAGTCACTTACGCATTCTGCAGTCATCTAAACAAGCATGTCTTCCAGGTGTGTATAATCCTACAATATTGAGTGGGCATTGAGGTGATCAGCTATAAAGGTGTTGTTCAACATATGCAGAAAGATTGACCGAAAGCTTTGTATGCTTGTCTTGCATGGCATCGTGGATCAGGTCAGGTCAGGTATGGGAGCATGTGCCAGAGCAGCGCGTCGCTGCGTCCACTTTCAGTCGGTACTTCAGGGGCCTCCATCTGGCCATCCCCCAGGCAGATGCCTGGCCCATCCCCATCTCCTTGAGATGCCGATCAACCTGCTGCAACCACGAGACGCGTGGTCGGCCCATTGGCCTCCTCCACTCAGGAGACTCCCTCGCTGAGAGAATCTGGTGAGCAGGATCAGCATCAGGAAAACGAGCCACATGTCCATACAGCCGCAGCTGACGCTCATGGACTATGCAAGTAACAAATCTCATTTGAGTCTCTCTCAGCAACCGCTCGTTGGACACAAAGTCCGACCAGCGATAGCCAAGGATTCTCCGAAGAGACCTGGTACCAAAGGAATTAAGTCTCCATCTGAGATCCTTGGTCAGAGTCCAAGTCTCGCATCCATAGAGCAAGACTGGAAGCACCAAGGACCTGAAGACTTGGACTTTCGTCCTCCCGCACAGGTAACGGCAGCGCCACCCCCCCCCCCCCCATGATCCAGTGAATCCATGACTCCCCAGGCCCAACCCAGACGTCCGTTGACCTCTGACTCACAGCCAGCAGTGACATGAATATCACTGCCAAGGTAAGTGAATCTCTCCATAACCTCAACATCCTCACCACAAACAGGCACAGACAGGACAGCAGCATCCAAGATGTCATTGAAAGCCTGGATCTTAGTCGTGACCCAGGATACCCGTAATCCTAGCGGCTCCGACTCCTCATTCAGCACCTTGAGGACCCCCAAAAGGATATCTAAAGTCTCCTCAAAGATGACTGCGTCATCTGCGAAATGAAGGTCAAAGATCTTGACATTCCCAAACGATGCACCACAGCTTGATCTCTCCAACATCCTCCCTAGAATCCAGTCCATACAAGTGCTGAAAAGTGTGGGGGCTAGTGCACACCCCTGACGAACTCCAGTAACAACTGGAAATAAGGCAGAGATGGTACCACCACATCTCACAGCACTCTCAGTTCCAGAGTAGAGTTCAGACATCAGATCGATGAGTTTTGGTGGCACCCCACAAAGACCAAGAATCCTCCAGAGGGCATCCCGATTCACTGAATCGAACGCTTTCCAGAGATCAACATAGGCTGCAAGCAGCCCCTGCCAAAACTCTCGTCTGCGTTCGGTGAGGACCCGAAGAGCAAGGATACCGTCAATCATTGACCTCTTTGGTGTAAAGCCTGACTGCTCTGGACGCTGGTGCTCAAGCAGATGGTGGCGAACCCCATCAATAATTATCCGAGCAAAGACCTTGCCCGGCACTGAGAGCAGCGTCACCCCTCGGTAGTTGTTGCAGTCTTAGCGATCACTCTTCCCTTTCCAGAGAGGGACAACAAGGCCCCTCTTCCAGTCAGTTGGGATGATGCCTGTGTTCCAGGCAGAGCACAGAACTGCATGCAACAACACGAGTGGAGCATTTCCACCAGCCTTGAGAAGTTCAGCATGGATGCCACAGATCTCTGGAGCTTTACCCCCATTTCAACCGGTTCACCGCAGCCTGTGTTTCCACAAGCGAAGGTGGACCACAGTTGATTGGAGGGTCAGCAACAGTTATTGTAACACCCCTGACTTCCAACTCGACAGTTGGGGGATCAGCCTGGTACAACCGCTCAAAGTAACCGGCCCAGCGGGCCTTCACTTCGGACTCCTCTGTCAAGAGCCTACCACTCTCTGCTCTAACTGCAGTACACCGAGGGATGGGCTTGGATGAACGCAATGTGCGAATTCCCCTGTAAGCAGGACGAGAAGCACTTGACCACAGATGATGCTCTACCCCCTCACAGATTCCTCGCACATAGGCCTCCTTGTCCACCCTTAGCGCACGTACAGTTTTACGCCTCAGCTCCCTGAACAGCTCAGCTCTGCCATTCAGCCTGGCCCTGCGACTCTGGTCAAAGGTATCCAGTGTCCCTTGAGAGAAAATATTCTTCTTTGCCCTACGGTGAGTTCCAAGACATCCACCGGCAACATCAAGGATGGTGGTCTTGAAGGCACTCCACAACTCTTCAGGACCTCCCAAAGCACCCAGACCCCCCAAATCTCTACTCAGCTTGTTCGCAAACTCCTCAGCTACCCTCTCATCCTTGAGCTTGCCAACATCCAGCCTAGGCTGGGATGGTACCATTCTCCTGGATTTAAGGTGCAACTTTAGAGTTGCTGCAACAAGTTCGGTGGTCAGTATTGAGGAACTGAGCACTCCGGTAGACCCTGCAGTTCTGGATCATCCTCTCGCGACCATCAACGAGGACATGGTCAATCTCCTTTGCCACACCGCCAGCGTTGGAATACCAAGTCCAGCGATGAACTTGTGGGCGCTGAAACCATGAACCAGCCACCCTAAGTCCATGACTTCTTGCAAAGTCAAGGAACTTCGTGCTATTCTGGTTCATAGTTCCTGACCCATGTGGACCATGGGATTGTGGATCAGTGGCACATAAAAGTTGTAAATGTGGACTTCATATTTCAATTTCACTTTGATATGTAGGGTATCACTGTGGCAATCAGCATTCGTGTTATATGCAGGGTGATTGGAGCAGCTTTGAGGCCCATGGCAGTGGGCTTGATATCTTTACAAATGAGGTTCATGATACCATCTCCTTTATCGTGCTGCATGGTATGCAGCCAATAGTTCAAGTAGTAACTACTAGAAGGTGACAAACATTAGCTCCCACATAACTTAGCAATCATGCTGCCACAGTCTTTGTTTCCTTCCTCAAATGTTTATTTTTTTCTGGCCAATTAAAGTACATGGCTATCAGTTTTCTTGTGAACTTGCTTCTATCTCACCCCCTCCACAATGTCCTAATCTTGTTTTATCTACTTTTTTCTAGGCTTGAAGTTGGACAACCATGTAGCCTTCCAGAAGATCTTGGATCAACAATGCCGATGCGCCCAGTTGGTGGTTCCACTGACAATTTCAGTCACCAGTTTGAGAATGCTGTCGAATCTTCCCGCAGTAATGGTGCATCCTTTGACAGCCTTGGCTCACTGAATGGCCTACCCTCTCCTCCAGCTCACCACTGCCTCACCTCCATTGGTCTTTCAGCTGAAGCTTCTGTCCGAATAAATGGCCCTGGATCTTGCCACACAATGCACACTTTTCCTCGTGCTGGAAGCCACCCAGAGCTAGGTCACGGCACAAGGCGGGGAGAACGTGTCAGAGGTGGCATAGCACCAGGGCCTGTCATGAAGCAATGCCTTGGTCGGCGAGAGGAGCAGCTTGGCATGGCCAGTGGGAAATTATCAACGCGAGACAAGCTTGAGGGCCTCGGATCATCGTTCAGGTAGTGCATATCACCACAATTATGCAATCTTCCCTAAGACATCCCATATAAAAAGGATGTGTAATTAAAAAGCAAATTATTTACCCTTTAAAATTGGTTTAGTTTTCCCTTTCCATTGCTTGTATTATATCTCAGAACATCTTATTAGTTTTCTGCTTGGCCAGTGTAACCAGGGAAGATGCAAGCAGTACTTCATTGTAATCCCTTAGATTCCAGAGCACTTTCCTTACTCTTTGATGATTAATGGAGCTTTTTGGCTCTTAAGCTGAACTGTCGACTGTGATTCCACATGAAGTATTAATTTTCCTTTGCTCACTTTAATATCTTTTGTCAGTCCACAAATAATTTTAAAACATTACATCATCGGACTCTGTGTGTAGTTGTTGAAAATTTGGTGATGGAGATCATGTGCATCTCATTATGGTTGTGTGGTCTTCAAGGACCTTCATGCTGCCCAGCAGGTATGGGACGAAAAGATCTCCATGTCCGCCGGATTAATTTGGCTCGAATAAATGTCTCCAATCACGACCATTAGCCGAGTGCTGATATCAGCGTTCCACATTGAGGCACGTATGTGCAGACTCAATCTGCCTGTCCAATGGGTTACTAAACCAATATATGAAGCATGATGCACCCTATACTACTCCCAATCCCACAAAAGGCTTCATCAATAATAAGGGATTTATTCACAAGGAAATGGAGAAAGCAGAAGAAAGCAAAGCCGAGCATAGGTGATCATAAGCCAAAATAAAGAGCTATATAAAACGTGCCCCCAGAAACAAGATGGCTTATCAATTATGCCTCAATCTCTTTCATTCAATTGATGGAACACAGGACTCAGCGGGAATTGACGAGACAAAGGACACCTGTTCCACATGGCAATGCTCATGGATGCATTGTGGGTCTTCGTTCAGGTGCGCAGCGGTCTCTTGCAGGACTTGTCCTCATTGTGCCTTGCATGCCGGCAACAAACACATTCCCAGCGCATCAGCTCGGTAATTAACCACGATGTGTACCACAAATCTGAACCACCAGGAACTCTCCAACAATGAACGGTAGCGAGACCCAGCCAACCAGGGGCTCAGGACAGAAAAAGAAAAACAATGTGTGGTGTGCGCATTTTTATTACGTCCTGCAGGGCCCATTGAACCATCTCTGGTGCACACCCATTGGCCGTTAGCTAGAGAAATTACTTGTAAGGACAGATAAATGGGAAGGCTCAAAAATGTTGGGAAGGTAAAGGTGGAGGGCTTGTACAAAGACATTGGGGGGAGGGGGAGAGGAGATCTCTCTAAGCACATGCTCAACATGCTCTGTCATTTATGGGAGCTACAACACACTTGCACAAAAACGTACGATGAAATGACTATTCTACTCTATCCCCCAATTTACCCCGACACAAGATCCATAACAATATATTATGAATGTAAAAATGCCATAATTTTACATGTGATTGTGATTGACCCCAATGGAGTAGGATAGTGTAACTAACAGCTGGTAGGCTGGTACATTGCCAGCAGGAGGTGCTGCATCTCACAACACGATGCCCTTCAGTTGCAAATGCAAAGCCGATGATCCTGTCTCCATTTATTTTAAGGAAATGAGAATATTTTGAGGTCTCTTTTGACAACTGAAATCGCCTATTGCATGCAAGTACCCTGGCCAAATTTACTGCAGTTCTCTTTTTTACATTTTGTCTCAATATCTGTTGATTATACATTTGCCACAGGGAGAAACCATTTTGTCCCATCGTGCCTGTGCCACATCCACAATGCAGCAACTCAATATATGAATTTTATGATCTCGTCCAACAGCCTGGTGCAGAGGTAGCACCCTTACCTTTAAGTTGTCTTGTCAGGGTGTGATTCCCAATTTGACTATAAACTG
Organism: Eptatretus burgeri; assembly: GCF_056783735.1. Lineage (NCBI taxonomy): Eukaryota > Metazoa > Chordata > Myxini > Myxiniformes > Myxinidae > Eptatretus > Eptatretus burgeri. Next base: position 79,733,012 of record NC_140965.1, read on the forward strand.
TCAGATTGTAGTGTTTCACAGATAGTGCATTGCTTTCTCAGTGTGTCATCCCTTGGATGGAAGTTAAGCTGGTTGTCCTTTCTGCTAAACATTGGATGGTGGGTGTTAAAGTTCCCACAGTGTTTTTTGTGAAGGGCTGGAGAGTTATCAGCAGCACCCTGACCAAAATCTTAATTCCACCCCAAACCAATTCTAGTCGAACATTAGGCCTTACGGCTGGTACCCCAATTATTTTCTGTTTATTATTCAATCTTAGTGTGCTAGATGAAGTACCCGGTGTTGCCCGGGGAAATTCAATGTTATATTCCGATAATTAAATTTGTGTTGTTGATAACAAATCACCACAACCTCAATGTACGATCTTCACAAAACATATTACTCGATTGCTCCTGGGGAAAACCCAGGCAGTGTATAAGTAACATACTCACTCAAGGCCTGAGCATGGAGATGTTATAATAAACTTGTGGAAAGCAATCTTTTTAATAGCAGGCGTATGTGTAAACACGATAAAAATAAAATTTGTGTTGTTGACAACAAATCACTTCAACCTCAACATACAATCTTCAAAATAAATATGACTCGATCGCGCCAAGGGTAAAAAAAAAAATGCAGACAGTGTATAAACACAAGACCCGATTGAGGCCCGGAGGCCAATTATCTGATTTAATTTGGGGTCAATATTTTTTATTCAAAGATAACCTACGATCTTCCTCTGGATGAAAGAGGAGGCCATGCAATGTTTGGTCGCATTGATTCCTGCAGGGTCGGAATACATCAACGAATAAACAAACAAACAAGCAGTCATAGACTGGTACTTATGAAATCGTCAACTTGACCTCTGACCTTGTCTTATAAAAGCTGTCTCTAGAGAAGGTAGCGACGCAAACCAGAAGTTTCTACGATGATTCTGTACCAAACCTCTCATAAAACATCCGATTTTACCAGAATTTCGACAACCGAGTGTTAAGCATACTTAACCGTTACCAAAATTGAAGACAGGATTGAAATTGACTTTAAAACGAGTGCGTAATGCCGTGTGTTACAATCCCCCTCATTAGCATAATCTTCAGTTAAGCCTCAGATACGACACCCGACAGAAATCTCATAAAACATCCGATTTTTACCAGAATTTCAACAACCGAGCATTAAGCATACTTAACCATTACCAAAAGTGAAAACAGAATTGCGATCCGATTAAAAACAAACTCGTAACGTCGACCGAAGCAAAAATCTCCATTTCTCCATGCAATTATTTAATATTATTTTATCAAAGTCACAAAACCGTAATATTCGGACATCCACCAACAATCTTTACATAATCCGATGGCTTAGCGAGTCAGGCATACGACGATAACCTTTATTGGGATATAAAATGACCTTTAAACACCATCTTTATCGAAAACAGCGTCAGCGCGCACACGCAAAACCTTTACGTGACTCATCGCCGCCTCTGCTCGAGCACGCTGCACCACGTGACCAGCCGTGATGCGGCGAGTGAAATATTTTTAGACAATCTTAAAACGTCTCCAAAACATCCGATTTTTTTCCCACAATTTCGACAACCGAGTGTTAAGCATCCTAAGCGATCGCAAAAACCGAAGACAAAATTAAAATCGAAGTTAAAACGAACTCGTAACGTCGACCGAAGCAAAAATACTCCATTTCTCCACAGGAATTTACGGAATTATGTTTGACCTCACTGTGGCCTTGACCTTTGACCGATTTTAACAAAAATCTAATCAGCGCTAGCCATCACCCTCCTGAATCAGGTGGTGTAATTTGACATTGGTAGCTTCTTCCGTTCTCGAGTTATCGTGCCTACAAGCAAACACACAAACACAGGACGGAAGTCATCAATATACTTACGAAATCTTTAGATTTCGTAAGTAACAAGCAGTCATAGACTGGCACTTACGAAATCGTCAACTTGACCTCTGACCTTGTCTAATAAAAGCTGTCTCTAGAGAAGGTAGCGAAGCAAACCAGAAGTTTCTATGATGATTCTGTACCAAACCATCAAAAATCGAATGTTTGACCTCACTGTGACCTTGACCTTTGACCGATTTTGACCAAAATCTAATCAGCACTAGCCATCACCCTCCTGAATCACGTGGTGTAATTTGACATTGGTAGCTTCTTCCGTTCTAGAGTTATAACTTTTTTTTGGATGCTTGACCTCACTGTGACCTTGACCTTTGACCGATTTTGACCAAAATCTAATCAGCGCTAGCCATCACCCTCCTGAATGACGTGGTGTAATTTGACATTGGTAGCTTTTTTGTTTTGGATGAGATAAGCATGAGGAAAGGGGGTCCTAGACTTGCATTTGGTAAGAGGACTGGAGGGGGTGGGGGGGGATTCTCATCTTGCGTTTGGTAGTGGGACTTGACGAGAAGGGAGAGGGTGGGGTAGGACAGGATTGAACAGAATGGGGTATGTTAAAACAGCACGTTAATACAGCACACAGAGAATGCCCAGAGATGTCCGTGGTGGGTGGAGAGGGGAGGGGGTTCAGGAGGGGGTAAGCATGAGGGGAGGGGGAGGGAAGACAACGTGATGGGATGAGAAGGTAGTGTGAGGGGATGGGAAAGGAAGGCAGCGAGAAGGGAGGGGAAGGCAGCGTGAGGGGAAGGGAAGGCAGCATGAAGAGGGGGGAGGGGGAAGTGAAAACAGCATGAATGGAGGGGAAGGGAAGGGCAATAAAACATGGCCAAACGGCTACATTTTCATTTTATGCATAAAACATGTATTTGCTTTGAAATTAATTTTCTCTGCAACCGTTTGTCCGATTGAGACAACATTTTCACCATCAGAGCGACACCTCATGTGGAATATTTGAACATGAATTCTGACATCATAGGTCAAGTGGTGTGGCAGCCATGTTGAAAATAAACAACTTTGGACATCTATCTCTAAAACTGTTCCATGGAAAACATTGAAACTCGTGAGATAAACGAACATCGACGCTTTATACAAACACTTCGTGGGGATCGAAAATTAAAATCATAATTGTGTTGAGAAATTTACGAAACCTCCCACCCACCTTGGAATGGCTAAAAGCGGGATCGTTCGGGTGGAAACCCAAAATCACAATTGTATTGAGATATTATCAAACCAGCAAATGTTTCTGCCGAACTCGTGAATGTGCTACTTCCAGATCGGGAGCACTTTCTTACGGATCAAACGTCAAAATCATAATTGTATTGAGGTATTTATGAAACCTCCCACCCACGTAAGACATCGGCTGGGACCCCAAAACGTTCCACAGAAGGTTTGATGGAACTTGCCCCAAAACTGAGGGAGTAATTTGAGGACAGACAGACATCATCAGACAGACAGATGGACACTCCTGCTTTATAATACAGATTATTTACCTTTGTTGCACTTCATTTAATTGCAGAACATTAATGCCAAAAACTCAGTTTCCGTATTCCAAATGCATCCGAATGAGGCAGTATCGATGATGCATCTCGATTGGTCAAAACACGCTTAACAGAGTCTTTGTTTGAGTTGCAAGATGGCGACCCCCAGGAGTGGAATGCAATGCCGATACTTGTCCCAAGTGTTGTGCAATTCATATAATTTCCAATGCGAAAGACAAAATAAGACCATAAAGACAAAAAACAGTGGAGTAGAGGAGAGCGTATCCAGAGAAATGGAGGTACTTAGGTGGTTATTCAGTGATTGGTCATAGTTTTCTCCAGAAATACTGTATTCAAAGTGAGGATACATCCACAGCATGCTCCCAACAGCAATGTTACTGCTGGTTTAATGACGGATATCCACAACTTAGCCTGTGCACAAAGTCACCGTCACAATGACTACAAGTACATGATGTTATGGTATCAGTTCTTCTCGAATTTTGCAACAATGCTTTTATTTGGAACGCCATGAGAACAGGCTTACTGTTCCAACATTTTAGAATGGCAGGAAGGCTGAAAAAAAATCCCATCAGACCAGAGTGAGCTGAGGTTGTTTCAGTAATTCGTGAATAATTATGTTATTTAAGAATGCTGTTTCAAACGTGTAACCACTTCAAACAACTCGCCTGCTGAAAGAAATTAATCTTCATGTGGTAATTTAAAAGCATGGTTAATTATTTTTTTTGCCATTTGTAGAGGTACACTTGACACATACTTGACATACCAGTTGATGATACAAGTGAATTGGGCTGTAAAATATAGATGTTTCGTTTAGAGTCTAGTGCTTTTGCATCAGCCAAGCTTCACTTGCTTCTACCAGTATGCATCTTCTGCTGGCGTGTAGATACTGTTGTGGCCAAAAATATTGGCACCTTTGCACTTTTTTTTTCAAATAATGCACCATTACAAATAACTAGATTTCAAGCAGGTGATTCTCCTTTACTTTGGAATTGAACTCACCTATGGTGAGTTGCAGGTGCCTGCAATATAAAAATCATTCATTCAACCAGTTTGAATAGAGAAAAGGAGTCATTCTGCTATTTCGTGTCACTGTGTCGACCACAATGAGCATGGAGAAAAGAAATAAAACCGAGAATTGTTTGAGGAGGTCAGACACATGATTGTAGCCAAGCATGGACAATCTCAAGGCTGCAGGTCCATCTCCAGAGACCTTGATGTTCCTGTGTCCACCGTACGCAATGTTATCAGGAAGTTTAAGGCTCACGACACTGTAGCCAACCTCCCTGAACGTGGCGGCAAGAGAGAACTTGATCGAAGATTGCAGTGACGGATTGTTCTAAAGGTGGAGAAAGCACCTCTATCAACTGCCAAACAGATTTAAAACTGACCTTCAGACATAAGGTACGACAGTGCGACAGCACCATCCGTCACCAACTCAATGAAAGGGGGTTCTATGGTAGGAGACCCAGGAGGACCCTATTGCTAAGAAAGAGACATGAGAAAACTCGACTGGAGTTTGCCAAAACACACCTGAACAAGCCAAAGTCCTTCTGGGAGAATCTGCTGTGAACATATGAGACCAAATTAGTGCCTTTTGGTGAAGTGCATCATCTCTATATTTACAGAAAACAAAATGAAGCATTCAAAGAAAAGAACACCTTCCCTACAGTCAAACATTGATGAGGTTCAGTGATGTTTTCGGGTTGCTGTGCTGCCTCTATATGCCTGGTGTTGGCTTCATGGTTAGGGTGGTGCACTTGGGATCCTAAGATCCTGAGTTCAAATCCTGCTGACTGTTGAATTAATACCAGGTGGGGTTGACTCTGCCTGTCATCTTTCTGAGGTCGGCAAAATGAGTACCAGCTTACTGGTATCCTGTGGCGGAGTGGAAACCTGTCCAGGATTGTGCCTAATAGCTAAGGAAACTGCTTAGGCAGCACCAATGCTCTGCACAGAGTATGGGCCCATTGGATGGATGGATGTGCTGCTAAAGGCACTGGGTGCCTTGAATGTCTGCATAGTATCATGAAATCAGGAGATTACCAAAGCATTTTGGAACACAATGTTCAACCCAGTGTCAGAAAGCTGGATCTGCGTCGAAGGTCATGGCAGTGTGACCACTCCTTGGCTTTTTTTCACAAGATCTTGGCTATTTTTTGTTCACCTTGGCGTCTTGGTTTTCAATAGGTTTTCTTGCCATATAGGTTTTCTATTATCATCGCTTTTCCGAAACCTTGTGAATTTTTGGCTTTTTTTCATTAGCTCACCTTGGCATTTATGAAAATGAGTGGCCACACTGAGTCATGGGTCTTGTAGCAGGACAATGACCTCAGACACACTTCAAAAAGCATCCAGGAATGGTTCAAGACAAAATGCTGGACTCGTCTGAAGTGGCCAGCAATGAGTCCAGATCTAAATCCCATTGAACACCTGTGGGGAGATCTGAAAACAGCAGTTGGGAGTAGGCACCCTTCAAATCTGGGAGAACTGGAGCAGTTTGCACAAGAAGAGTGGGCCAAAGTGCCAGTCGAGAGGTGGAGGAAGCTCATTCGTGGCTATAGGAAGTGATTGACTGCAGTTATTTTGTCCAAAGGCTGTGCTACGAAATATTAAGTCGAGGGTGTCAATAATTTTAGCAATGCCATTTCTTTATATTTTCTGATTTATAATCAGAAAATATAATATAATTATATTAAGTTTGAATCAAAAACAAAGGTTCTGTAATATTAACAGTGAAATAAGGAATTGCGGGGACCAAATACTTTCGTCAGTTTAAACTTATTTTTGGAGAAAATTGTGTGTTGTTTGAAAAAGGTGCAGTGGTGCTAATATTTTTGGCCATGACAGTAAGTCAGGTCAGGTAGGAGCATGTGCCAGAGCAGCACGTCGCTGTGTCCACTTTCCACCAGACCTCCAGAGTCCTCCGTCTGGCCATCCCACAGGCAGATGCCTGGGCCATCCCCATCTCCTTGAGATGCTGATCAAATTGCTGCAACCATGAAGCAGGTGGGTTGGCCCATTGACCTCCTGCACTCACGAGGCTTCCTCGCTAAGAGAATCTGGTGAGCAGGACCAGAGTCAGGAAAACAGGTCACATTTCCATGTCGCCACAGCTGATGCTCATGGAATATGCAGGTAACAAATCTCATTTGAGTCTCTCTCAGCAATGCCTGTTGGACACAAAGTCCAACCAGCGATAGCCAAGGATTCTTCGAAGAGACCTGGTGCCAAAGGAATTAAGTCTCCATCTCAGATCCCTGTCAGAGTCAGTCAGAGTCAGAGTCTCACATCCGTGGAGCAAGACTGGAAGCGCCAAGAACCTCAAGACATGGACTTTCGTCGTCCTGCACAGTTACCAACAATGCCACACCCCATGATCCAGTGAATCCATGACTCCCTAGGCCCGACACAGACGTCTTATGACCTCTGGCTCACAGCCAGCAGAGACATGAATATCACTGCCAAGGTAAGTGATTCTCTTCATGACCTCAACATCCATCCATTGGGACCATACTCTATGAAGAGCGTTGGTGCTGCCAATGCAGTCTCCTTGGCCATTGGGCACAATCCTGGACGGTTCGCCACTCCGACACAGGATACCAGCAAGCTGGCACTCATTTTGCCGACCTCAGAAATATGGCATTCTATTGTTGTTATTCTTGTTTTGTTTTTGTTATTATTTTTTATTCTATTGTTTTTTTTTTAATTATTTTATTGTTTTTATTATTGATATTATTTTTTATCCTGTTATTTTTTATTCTATTGTTGTTATTGATATTTCTATTGTTGCTGACCTAATATTTTTTATTGAATTAAAGATAGTGATATTTGTATATTGTTTTATGTTTTTTTATTGCCACTTCCTAACTTTATGTTAATTTTTATGACCACCACCATCCAGCCATCGACTTGATGAAAGTAGATGGTGCCACAGAATAACTGAAATTGCTAAATTTGAAATAGACTCAGGGATGATCCAGAGAATTTGGCAGACTGAGTAAATGGGTAAATTGA
>NC_140965.1:79750408-79762908 GCF_056783735.1 Eptatretus burgeri
GCACGTGTTGAGAAGCGCGGGAGGATTCGCGGGAGCCCTGGTCCGAAAAACTTGAAGACCACATGAGGTGGAGAGGTTCGAGATAGGCTCTGGGTTTCAGCTCACCTGTCCCCCGAGCTGGAGCTCGTTATTAAAGGCCTCTGCCACCATATCTTGGGTGTGTGTGTGTGTGTGCGCGCGCGCGTACGTGTGTCCGTGGGCCTGTCTAATAAGTAGGAACTGCTGTTAAGTGCAAGTGACTGTACATAATAAGTAGACGTTTGTAGTTCTTTTGTCGTGCTTTTGTTGCTTGTATAATTGCATACGTGTTTTGCCTTGTTTAATTGCATACGTGTTTTGCCTTGTTTAATTGCATACGTGTTTTATTATAATAAATGTCCTTGTGTGAATGGATTCCTGTTTGTTGCGTCCATTCCCTCATTGAACTGCCCCATCTTGCACTCGGAATATAGTTGGTTTTTAAATAGCCGGTAAAGTGATCGGGTCCAACGGGACTGCGCGATAATACCCCGCTCGGTTATCCCAAAAGGAAGCGAGCCGCTTAAGCGGCTCGTTTCCAAGCGGTCCCGTTGAGGTACAATCTCTCGGTAACCTACCTGCGCGAATAATTAGGTAAATCGAAGATTTGGCAATGAGACCCTGTAGCGCAGGTAGAGTGCGGGCAAGGTTGTGGTGGGATTAAAAACCCACCCGTGACTGGTTTCTGGCGTTGTTCCAGAAAGTCATGACTGAATTGTCCATTCGGTGGGCGAAGTGACCGCTCTTGGTTAGACGCGGTCGTTCGCACGCCGGTGTGCGGAAATCTACAACAATACATACAAATAAGCTGTGTAAGTTTCAATCTGATATCTTAAAAAATTCCTGAGGTTTGCCAATTATAGAATCACCAAACAAATGCCATTTGATTATAATGGGGTGTTATTGTTGTCATGGACACCGTTTTCTCTTTGCCACGTGTGACTTTTTCTATTCCACATGGGACTTTTCATGATGCTTCCATCCAAGATGAGCAAGACCTGAAAAAAAGACAATTTTTTTTATATTTTGTGCTCTCTTAGCTTGGTACTGAGGAAGTTTACCAATGAATGGACGCCTTACGATTATGACTGGTGACCCCTTAAGTGTTACTGCAGAAGTCCCTTAGGTGGAGGATTTTAGGGGTTTACAGGATTTATGGGGTCTTAGGGGTTTTAAAGGTTATTTGGAGTCTAAAGGGCCTTAGGTGTATTGAGGATCTTAGGGGTCTAAAGGGTCTTCGAGGGTCTTTGGGTTATAAAGGGTCTTAAAGGTTTTAAAGGTTAAAGGGTTTCAAGGGTTCTTGAAGGGTCTTAGGGTTATAAAGGGTCTTCTGGGTCTTAGAGAGTTTTATGGTCCTAAAGAGTCTTTGGGGCCAAAAGAGTCTTAGGGCATTAATGGGTTTTTGGGTGTCAAGGTATCCAAAGTATAGAGGGGTCTGAAACTCTCACACACACACGCACGCACGCACGGACAGACACACAGCTCCTTTTATATTAGAGAAGCATGGCCACCTGAGAAATCCATACACATGGACATGCTTTTATGATTTTTTTTTCAGTAATGGAACAACACCATTTCCTGATTCATCATCCATTTCAAAATATTCTATTACGCTTACATATTTTCCATTGCCGTTATAATTTACTCCTCAGAAATATGTGATAAATCTTTAATTTGGCTCCATTTTAACTTTCATAAGGACGTTCCTCGTGGGTTTATCTGATCAGCTTTCATCAGCCTTCCAACATATGCAATACACATGTTGATGAGTGGTAAATACATGTGGTCATTTACAATAACAGTGCACAGTTTACATGTTAATTACTCAGAATCTGATGACCAAAAATGAATTGTATCACCGTACTTTGCGGATGGAATTTAGCGAGAAAATGTCAAGGTGTGCCCTTCCAGTAGAATTAGTTTTCAGTGAAATCCCCAAGTTTACCTATGATCATATTCCATCACATTTTTGACTTTCGTTTGGAATCTTTTCTGCCTTCTTTTGTATGCAGCAGCTGAAGTTGCGGCGATGCCGCTTCATGTCCTGTAATGCCCTCTGTAGGTCATGGTAGGAATTTAGAATTTTGCCATGGTGCCGGTGATCGCTCAACTACTCTTCGTGAAGGACACCGTGGGATGTTTAACGCGCGTCTACCAACTAATGCCAGCAGACATGATATCCAGGTCTACATCTATCCATGTGATGGCACACCCATTAGTGGATCACCCTGCCTGTGAAACATCGGCATGACAGTTTATAGCTGGGTTGCGATTCAAACCCAGGCTCAGTAGCTTAGAGAACAGTCTGTGTACCTCTCGGCCATCCTGTTAGCCTTGTTGTGAAACACCTTTCCGGTAGCATTTTTTCCACCACCACACACGAGGTTGATGTTTCCGGTGAGTTTTTAAGATTGGCAGCCCACGTTATGTCTCGTTAAACATACCTGCCCCTTTTGAACAACTCTCCACACCTTTGGGCTACTTGATCCTGAATTTCAAACTGTGTGATTCACCTGAATCTCATAAGCAAACGCCGAGTTGCGGCGCGACATTTTTCAGAATGGCGAAAAGAGGAAGGTCTGAGGTCTGCTTTGGAATTTCCCTTGAAATGTGAAGTACAATACAGTTAAACCATAGCTTGCCATTGACGTGTATATCATATTAAACAGCAATGCATAATTCAAAGAAAAGTTATTTGTTTTTGGTTTGCAAACAGTTCTTTATCTGAGGCTGGATGGAAATTGTAATGTGAGCGACAAAATGAGAGAAATTCTGTTCATCTTCAAATCTTCACTGTTTTTTAAATTTACATACATGTACATGCACAAACAAGTGGGTCTACTTGCTATCAGCTGAGAAGTGTTTGATATAAGGGAACAGGTTTTATATGTAGGCAACAAGAAACACTGATATTACTGGTCGATGTGGAGTAGAAGGAAGTGGTTTTATCAACCATCCACCCAACAATATAAAACCACAGTTTTTAGTCAACTCTGCTTTACTTTCCATTCGTCATACTCACAATGTGTAATTTGCTTTGCGTTTACAAGCTGTACTCCTCTTGCATGCCAGCGGTCTGAAGGCAAGCACAATGGCTACTGACGTGAACGACAGGTTTGTTGTTTTCCTTATGCTTATCAAGTTGTGCTCTCATTTCTCTTTAGCTTAAACCCCCTGTTTATCAACCAAGGTCTTTGGCCTAATGAGGTGGGAGGATCCAATTTAGTTGTGTCTTCTTTACTCGCTGTTGTTAAAGCTTCTCTGTCAATCTTGAAACTGCTTGTCTTGCTGAAAGTTAAGGGTATGTTACTAGAAACAACTTTATCTACTGCTTATACATCATTGAAATGTTTGGTAGGATTGGGAAGAGAATGTAGGTCAATAATTGCTCCCTGATCTCACAAAGTTATATTGTTGCCGGGACGTTGGCCGCGAGCATGACCACCAGATGGAGCAGTAGAGTCGGCTCGCCCGATCGCTCAGAATTCAAATCGTACTGTTCGGAAAAGTCCGGAGAGTACGGGTCCCTTTGGACCGTGAAGGGTCAATATTTCCACCACGTGGTACAGGGTTATTCGCCAAATCTCAAAATACCTAGAGACCACGGGGCGATCTACCGAGTCTTCACACGCTCGACGGAACCCGTACGAAACCGAGCCGCTTAGCGAGCTCGTTCTGTGTGCGATGCCAAGCGGTTTCAATCGCCAAGTTCCGTCGGTCAGATTATTCCGTTACTGCGGCACAACAGCCTGCTAATTTCCTCAGCACGCGGCACACTCAGTCAATGCAGGAATGGACACAAACGAGCTGAGAACATTTAACAAATTGGGTTTATTTATAAAGCAATGGGGGCCTCGGGAACACAGAAGACTGAGCAAAACCGAATATCAGAAATGCAATGCGAAGATTTATACAGCAAGCAAGCCGGCAATAGCCGGCTACCTAGCCGCGAGCGCGCGGCTGGACATCCCCTTCTTTTTGGAGCTCCGGGCACCATCGTCCGAGCCAACTCAGCTGAACCTGACCTCGAGGGATCCTCCGGCGGCTGAACCTGACCACGAGAGATCTTCTGGCGGCTGAACCTGACCACCAGAGAGAAAGCCAGAGAGAGATAACGGGGGAGCGCCAGAAGGAGAGAGAGAGAGCCAGCGCCAGCGAGAGAGAGAGAGAGAGAGAGAGAGAGAGAGAGAGAGAGAGAGAGAGAGAGAGAGAGAGAGAGAGAGAGAGAGAGAGAGAGAGAGAGAGAGAGAGAGAGAGAGAGAGAGAGAGAGAGAGAGATCCTCTTGGGGATGAACCCGACTTTTATCCTCCTCCTCCCGTGCCGACCACCCCTCCTCTCCTCGTCACTCGCCTTCTCATTGATCGGAAACAATCATGCCATTCCCTGGCCGCCCTCCATTGGACAGGCACGCGGTAGGCGGGGCACTTCCACTCCTCTGGGCGGAGTCTCCAGCGGAGGCGTTTGTGGCTCCGCTCACCGCCTCACCTCCGACCGCATGTCTAATGATGACCGTGTCGAGTTGGAGACGGGGCGGGGAAGACGCCCGCTCCCTGCCGATTGGCTAAGGAGGGACGCCATGCCTACGCTAGACTCCGCCCATGCGCGCGCCTGCTGGCTGGCATGCACACGAAGAATGTCGCGAACGTCATGGCGTCAGGATGGACGTGAAGATGGCGTTGTTGTCGTTGTTGTTGCTGTTGTTGTTGTTGTTGTTGCGGGAGATGGGGTATTCCAATAACAAATCGCAGCGCATTTACATTTATTCACGCATTAGACCAGGGGGAGGAAGCTATCTATAAAACACGTACTTACCAAGATAACTGAGCTAAAGGACCTGAATGTTGAATGTGATAGCTTTTCCAGATTCGCAACAATATTACAAGTGCAGGTTGAGTATTGCATCGACCAATAAGCAATCGTATGCCCGTCTGTTTGGAGACTTAGAGGTGTTGGTACTCCTTTAACGACTGACATCTTCAGATCAGCTATCGAGGTTAGGCTCGTGGTCAAGGAAGCCATACTGTTATCTTGCTCCCTGCTTGACAAATGGAACCTTAAGCGTTTGAATAACCGGGAAGCAGCTTGGCAGTATTTATTGTACAAATGAAGAGGCCGTTAATGCATGTCAGATGCTGCAGAAGCTTAGGAATTGCCAAATGAGAAAAGCTGCTGCTGACACAGATTGCTGATCTCTTATCTTCTTGCTGGGATTTTGATCTGATGGGAAAACCTTCGCAAGGACATCGAAAAGGACACATTGAGGTTTCAGCGTTATAGGTTTCTGGTTGATCAAAACACTATGCCCTAAAGCCATTTTTAGTTCAACAGAAAAAAAAATATTTGAGGTTCACCTTGAAAATCTGTACAAAACGATGTGCATCAGTGATGTGCCGCCCTTTGCCTGCATCTTAAAGCATTCTGTTCATGTATTATCATTTGCTGGCTTCTACTAATGATTGCTCAGACAAATTGGCCGGTTTCGTCGGGCATGTATGCCTGCTATTTTGCTAATCCCCGCCAACCAGCAGCCAGTCTTTAAAGGTGAATGAAACCGAAAGCTTTTGAAACAAAATCCGCTAAATTATTCAGGAACAACCTGCGGAGAATATTTTACAGTACACTTTAAGGCATCTCCAAGCAGCAGCTGCCGGCAAGGCAATCCGACAGGCAGGTGCTGAGAAAGTCGTTCTGCTAATTACGACATCTGTTCCATGTCTTACTCTTCAAACGCTCTGCGTGTATCTCTTGTTGCCATAGATACCTGCAAGACTCGCCCCGTTGCAAAGAGTGGGCGTTTCAACCAAGGGATATTACGTCGTTAAGGATGCGACTTGTAATTTGTGGACGTCTCCTCATGTGTTTTTAGATTCTTCTCAAATTTGGAGGCATGAGTTAATCAACCAATTAAATTAAGCCGTCAGTGATGTAATATTTGATGAACTTTCGTGGGCACAACTCACGGCCTTGTTGATAGATTCTAAAAAACCAAGAACCTAGCATCTTAAATCATTCTATTCTTCCATTTCTAAGATGAAGCATATTTTCAAGTGTTTTCGAGAAAAATGCATGACAGTGTTATATATGGATGTCCATAAAGTCCGTGTGCAATTTGAACTTTTATAACTTTTGGTGTACACATGATAGAAACAAACTGCAAATGGCATATGAAAGCATAATTCATCACATTTTGTTAATGTTATTGTTAATGGCGTTATTATTAATATAGTTGAATCGACAATTCTCCTGGTTTTCTTGACGAGATGACATTTTTTGATTTGGCAACTTCTGCATATTTGCTAAAGTCAACCACCACAATTACCACATTTGGTTCCTGAACTACAACTAAATTAAACCTTCCACCTATCGCTTTGTACCAGCAGGACTAGGCTACCTGCGACTATACTTCGAATGTGAAATGGTTCTGATGTCTTCCCAGCCAAGTGGATCAGTAGACGTGGACCAATTGTTTGGCCACCTTTGTTTGCCTGACCTGTCCCCATTGGACTAAATTGTAGTGTAAAGCTGTTGTTTACTCATCAAAACAACCTTCTTTGGATGAATTTATGATTACGATCACAAACGCAATTAATGAAATTACTCAGGAGTAACTGGAGAATGTTTTCAACAAGTTGGAAAATCAAATTGAATGATGTATTATGAAAGATGGTGGTTATGTTGAAGTCTAATGAACTGTATTGAATAAAAACACTATCGATCATGCTTTCAAGCACCATTTACAGTTTGTTTCTATCATGTGTATATCAAAAGTTAAGAAAGTTCAAAGTTGCACAAGGACTTTATGGACAACCTGTATAGGCTGCATGTTGAATGTGTCAACCTAAATAATGTTGCCATGTTTTCCACCAGTCAAGGTTTCAATTTGGGAAATGACATTTGAGATTCACTTTATACTCCTGAACATTCGATGAAATATTTGAATCTTATATAAACCGTTCAACTGAAAAACCTCTGTGTCTTTCGACCATGGTTTAGGTTTGATGGTAATAGTTGGTCGATGAAATGATGATCATTTTATTTTCTATCATACCTGTAAATGTGTCATCATTTTGGGCATCCACCCTGCATTTACCACTCACCTAGTTTATGCTTTAGAATTGAGCGTGTCTGACTATTGAAGTGACATTCATGTAGGCTACGGACGTGGCTTAAATGGATGACCGATTCATGAAAGACCATTTCAGTGCGATTATTCAGTAATTTGGTTTCCTGAAATTCCTAGCTTCTTGGCCAATGATTGACGATCTAATCTGCCAAGGTAAATTATCTGGATTTCGATTGGAAAAATGTATGATTGACCGTGGAACGATACTTTGCTCGTGCAAACGTAGTAGACTAGTATGTGAGCATGGGAAGGAGGGGTCGTCCCTTTCCAAATATAACATATCTGCTACGGAAGGGGGCAGGCTCCTCGACAAGTGACATGGCTGCACGATGGGTCAGATGATAGTGGTGGGAGGAAGTTATCTGAGGTGCTGAACCTGGCATGCTGTGTACTTCTTGTTTTCCATGCCGCCACGACCATGAAAGTCCATGCAAAGATCAACACAGCCAATAGTGAGTTCCCGTTTAATCTCCATCGTGCATAGGCCAGACAAGCTGCTTGGAGCCAGACACCAAGTAACAGCTGTTTTCGGCCTCACAGGCCCAAGCAGGATGCTGTAGGCAGACAGTTTTCTCTTTGTTATTCTGCACGGACTTATCTGTATCTTTCTCCCACACATTTATCTGCAATGTATTCTGTCATTGTGAGATTCCCCTTATCAGAACGAAATTTGATTCATATCAATCGAAAGGATTTTTAATCAGAAATCTGAGCTTCCCCGGTACAGGGAAAGCGGTGTCATTGTTCTCACAACACCTGTTTGAAAACAAACGGAACCCTTATGACACAGGCAACTGGACAAACCGACATATTCGCTCAGCAATAATAAGGTCGAGTTGTTTTTTAAACTAGATGTGAAAAAATGTAAAGCAGATCGATTGTCATGAGTTATGGCTAATAATTGGTATTGTCAGCCATTTTGATATGTGACTCATTGCAACCAATCTCCCAATAGTACAATGTTAGATTAGATACTAAAGTCAAAAGGCAATGTTCCTCTTTCTCCTTCCTGTGGCACCACATTATTAACGATGTTCAATCACATGCTTACTTCCAGGACTTCAAGCAGGTGGTGCATCACCATCCCACCACCATCTCATCCCCCATATTTACCCACCATGTTTTATATACCACCATTAACCCAAACTAACCTATTCAAATCCGCTTCCTTCCTGGTTACCATCTCCTTCCATCCTTTCTCTCCTCTTTTCTGGTTCATTCATTCTCTCGCTTCTTGTATTCTGCTGTTACCGATATTGCCCCACCTTTAATGCATGTCCTCTGCCACCTCGCTGTTCTCTGCACCTTGATCTGGTTTCGAAAGGAACCTGAATATTCACTATTATGTGTGTAAATTGGGGCTTACAAGGCTTATCATAAATTTGCTTCTCTTGATAAACTAAACTGGGAGGGTAAAGGATTACAGATGTTTTATTCTGAAAAGTTCACATCAGTGTTTCCATTATTATGCCTCTGCAGCTGAAAGCCACGGTAACCTGAGAAGCACTGAAGGGATTTCAGTACAAACTTGGCAAAAGTAGGGAATGTAACACAAAGATGAACCGATTCAATTTTTGGTTTCAACATGGTCAATGGTTTTGTGCCATTTGAGAAAAAAGATTTCAGAACATAATTTGAGTCAGATAGATCTGATGTCTGTCTCTCTCTCTCTCTCTCTCTCTCTCTCTCTCTCTCTCTCTCTCTCTCTCTCTCTCTCTCTCTCTCTCTCTCTCTCTCTCTCTCTCTCTCTCTCTCTCTCTCTCTCTCTCTCTCTCTCTGTCTCTGTCTCTGTCTCTGTCTCTGTCTCTGTCTCTGTCTCTGTCTCTGTCTCTGTCTCTGTCTCTGTCTCTGTCTCTATCTTTCTATCTCTCTTTTGCCTGTCTCTATTTTGGCTGTCTCTCTTCTGTCTGTTTTTCTTCTGTTTGTCTCTCTTCTGTCTGTTTTTCTTCTGTTTGTCTCTCTTCTGTCTGTTTTTCTTCTGTTTGTCTCTCTTCTGTCTGTTTTTCTTCTGTTTGTCTCTCTTCTGTCTGTCACTGTTCTACCTGTCTATATCCCTTTCTGCCTCTGTCCCTTGTGTTTCACATAATTTTAATGATAAGGATTAATTGTATCTTGAAGGGTGAAAATAAAATATTGTATAGCAAAAAGGAAGCAGTTTTCACTCTTATCTTATATGTATCTTTAATGGTTTTTACCGCACTTATTTCCTCAATAAGGTTTCCATGACCACCATTTCACAAGAAATGATTGGGTTGGAACAGGCCTGGTTGAGGGACTTGTGACTGTTCGGCTTTGAAAAAATGAAATGCAATTCGTGTTTTCCTAACATTTGCAAAGTGGTATTACTATGTGCACGGGGAAGGGTGAAAGCTCCTTGTGTTGTATAAGTGTTTTTCAAGACAAACCACCAAAGTCTTAAAGCTGTTTATGGGTGGGACTTTATGGGTGGGACTGTGAGGCTATCCATGTGAGATCAGCTGTCAAAAGCCTGAGTTTACCTATATAACATCCCACCTCTACCCCATCATTTTTTATTTTTACGATAATCATTCCTCCACATTTATACAACGGCAACAGGTTCATGCTATTCAGTGAGCCTGAGACCATCAACCTGGAATTGTCATAAACTTTCTGTGAAGCATGGAGGAGCACTTTGTACCAAATGGAATAAAACTTTCCCAGCAGGCAGGCAGTTAGGTAAGAAAGTTGATGGAGCAGTTGATGCCTTTGGAAACTTGAGTTAGCAACAGGAAGGAGTTGAAGCTCATTTCTGATCTGGAGAGTTTTTAGTTAGTTTGGTTTGGAGACCTGTTGGCATGGTGACGCTGATGCCAAGATCAGAGAAGACAATGGGTTGGACACAGGAGAAGTTGGCCATAAAGAGGTAGCCACACATCACCCAGCACGAGCAGCTAGCTATACCATGTGGTTTGCTGCCAACCATACCACCATGGTCCCCTGTCCCACCGCTGCATGGCCACACCAGTCACGAGAAGAAATGCCCCCCTCCCCACTCTCTTTCTCATTATATCCCTTCTATTTTCTCTACCCAAACTTGAAGGTTCATTCATATATTTGAATACCCCATCTTCCCAACAAAACCCCTTGGCTTTACAGGTCTAAAGCTCCAGTTATATTTGGTTAAGTGCACGTTCTGTGTCGTCTTGTTGGGGCTCCATCGCAGTTCATGCCCTTGTCATGCTTTGTGTTTATTGGTTTATTAATTATTACTTTGCTTGTGTGTTTATTGCCATCATTTCCTCTGTGGATATTATGCTTGCTAAGTTGCTGAAGTCTTGCTATTATCAACCCATTAGGAAAGTGGAAACCCTTGCCTTAGTGTGGGGATTGCCATATTCCTGCGCACTGTTCTAATCTGGCCAAATTAACCGTTTGGCTATCCAGGGCTCATGCCCCACATGCATGGGAGTGGTGAGACAAAAAGTTTGTACACCCATGTACGTGCCAGTATATATGTTTGTGTTTATACTTCTGTATTTATTTCGAGTATTTCGAGCCTGGTGTTGGCACAGTGGTTAGGGCAGCGGCTTGGGATCCAAAAGGTCCTGAGTTCAAGCCCCGTTGGGCCACTGAATTAATACACCAGGGGGTTGACTCAGCCTGTCATCCTTCCGAGGTCGGCGAAATGAGTACCAGTATACTGGGCCGGTGTATACCCCGGTTAAAATAGGTGTACCATATCCCTGTGTCGCAAGAGGCGACCAGGGTTGCGTCAGGAAGGGCATCCGGTGTAAAACATGTGCCAAATCACGATGCGGATCATATGGATGATCCGCTGTGGCGACCCCTAATGGGAGTAGCCGAAAGAAGAAGAAGATTTATTTCGAGTATTTCATTCAGATCTTGAGGTATAACCCCATAGGAAACCTGGTGTTGGCTTAACAGTTAAGATTGCTGGCTTAAAATCTAAGGGTTTTGAGTAAAAAGCACCTGTCATCCATGGACAAAAAGAGGTAGTTTAATGAACACCAGATGGGTTGACAGCCTGTCATCCTTCTCCATCGGCGTTTGCATCGGAATTGTATCGCGGCACAGCCGTGCCCCCAGAAAAATGATACGGCCAAGCAGCCACAGGCTGCATACGGATAAATAACTAAAACCTCATAGGTTTGCATCCATGGGGAGGAGGAAATCCCTCTTTGATTGCTCCACTGTGTGCGGAGAGAAAAGCGATGCCATAAAGTTGACGTTGCTAGCACTCAAAGTGCTCTGGAAAGTGACGTCACTCCCCACAATCTCAGTGGTTGTGCTCATGTGAAAGTCACCTCGAGTGTTGTCTCATATATCTATCTGTCTGCATGCGTGCATGATTTGTGTCCCGGCTCCTCCATAAGCCGTAAAGCCTGCATTAAAAAATCCCCTTTTCAATCATAGGAAAAATAAATATTATATCCGACTTGTTTGTCTCAAAAGGTTTGCTTGCAAACTTGGTATCTTATGTTTTTTTTGTTTTGTTTTTGTATATTGACCCAGGTGGTTTAAACATAGCAGCACACCAGCCAAAGTCAAAATTAATCATAGATCGAGAGGTAATGGCTTCCTCCAGAGTAACGATCGCTGGGGTATTGGATTTTGTGGGCTAAAACTCTCAGCAGGCTCTGCCTCATCAACATTCAATAAGATCGTAATTAATATGTATTTGCAAAGGTTTGAAAGAAAACGACATTCCACTTCACTTTTTCTCTCGCTTTATAAAGTGAATTTCATACCTCCATTAATGTGCCACTGGAATTTCTAAATATTAGGATGAAGCTTTCTCCTTCTCACCTAAAATTATCTTTCACATTATATAGATATTTGTGTTTCATGCTCAAGACATGACGTCAGTCACATGTGGGTAGGAGGGATGTGGGAGGTGGGTAGAAACATCGAGGGTTGAAGCATTATCAAAATATGCACACAATGAATACACGTAAAACAAGTAAAAAAGACATAAAATGTCATCGCCCCCATTGTTTTAGTAATTTTTCTATTTGGAGTTTAAGGGCAAGCCCATATTTATGTACAACTAAAATGGCAGCCAGTCTACCAATCGGCCATTTTTGATCTTGTCATAAAATAAAGTGAGGTACACATGTATGCCATCATGTACTGTGCGTGTACCAAGTTTGACCAAAATCAGACCATGCATATCTGAGAAATAGTTGGCGACACATTTAAGTTAAAAAAATGGCCACCAGTCGACCATCTTGGATCGGATCTCGAAAGAAAAAATGAAATGCACATGTAAGCCATCATTCTTTATCTGTGTGCCAAGTTTCAACAACATTGGTAGATGCATGTCCAGGAAATGGTTGAGGACGTGTTCAACATTGGGTTTTTTATAACTAAAATGGC
>NC_140965.1:79767908-79770408 GCF_056783735.1 Eptatretus burgeri
CACGCCCTATCTTCAATGCTCTTGTTGAGGGAAGGAGGTTGTTGGCCAAGATCTCGCGATACATGGCCCCATCCATCCTCTCCTCATTACGGTGCAGTCGTCCTGTCCCCTTTGCAGAAAAGCATCCCCAAAGAATGATGTTTCCACCTCCATGCTTCACGCTTGGGATGGTGTTCTTGGGGTTGTACTCATCCTTCTTCTTCCTCCAAACACGGCGAGTGGAGTTTAAACTAAAAAGCTCGATTTTGGTCTCATCAGACCACATGACCTTCTCCCATTCCTCCTCTGGATCATCCAGATGGTCATTGGCAAACTTCAGACGGGCCTGGAATTGCGCTGGCTTGAGCAGAAGGACCTTGCGTGCGCTGCAGGATTTTAATCAATGACGGCGTAGTGTGTTACTTTTGGTTTTCTTTGATACTGTGGTCCCAGCTCTCTTCAGGTCATTGACCAGGTTCTGCCGTGTAGTTCTGGGCTGATCCCTCACCTTTCTCATGATCATTGAGGCTCCACGAGGTGAGATCTTGCATGGAGCCTCAGACTGAGGGAGATTGACTTATCTTGAACTTCTTCCATTTTCTAATAATTGCGCCAACAGTTGTTGCCTTCTCACCAAGCTGCTTGCCTATTGTCCTGTAGCCCATCCCAGCCTTGTGCAAGTCTACAATTTTGTCCCTGATATCCTTAGACAGCTCTCTGGTCTTGCCCATTGTGGAGAGGTTGGAGTCTGATTGATTGAGTGTGGACACCTGTCTTTTATTCAGATAACGAGTTCAAACAGGTGCAGTTAATACAGGTAATAAGTGGAGAATGGGAAGGCTTCTCAAAGACAAAACTAACAGGTCTGTGAGAGCTGGAATTCTTACTGGTTGGTAGGTGATCAAATACTTATTTCATGCAATAAAATGAAAATTAATTATTTAAAATTCATACAATGTGATTTTCAGGATTTTTGTTTTAGATTCCGTCTTTCATGGTTGAAGTGTACCTATGATAAAAATTAGAGACCTCTACGTGCTTTGTAAGTGGGAAAACCTGCAAAATCGGCAGTGTATCAAATACTTGTTCTCCCCACTGTATATATACACATTTATATTCATATATATTTATATATATATATATATATATATATACATTTGCTTATACACATATATATATATACATATATACCGGGAGTAGTGGCGTGCGTCTGTAATCCGGATACTCGGAGGCTTGGGTTGGAGGATCGCTTGAGGGCGGGCGCTCTGGGCTGTGCTATGAGAGGGTGTAGGGCAGACTGGAATCGTGACGAAACCCAATCTTTATCCCTGTGTTGTAAGAGGCGACCAGGGTTGCGTCAGGAAGGGCATCCGGCGTAAAACCTGTGCCAAATCAGTATGTGGATCATAACGGATGATCCGCTGTGGCGACCCTTAATGGGAGTAGCCGAAATAAGAAGAACAACATATATATATATATATATATATATATATATATATATATATATATATATATATATATATATATATATGTGTATATTGTTGCGGATTCGCGCCCGCCGGCGTGCGAACGGCCACGTAACTCGAATCGCGGCACGTCGCCCACCGGACGGACAATCCCGTCGTGACCCTCTCGGACTAACGCCGGGAACTAGTCACGGGTGGGCCTTTCGGCCTCACCACGATCGTGCCAATCGGCCCCCCGCGTGGGATAGGGTTGCTCGCCAAATTCGACCTACCTAAGTACCCACACGGAGGGTAGACCGGGCGATCGCACCTCGCCGCAGGTCGACTTCGGACACGGGCCACTTTAAGCGACCCGTTCCGTACTATCGGGATAACCGAGCGGTGTTATCGTCAACCTGGACGGTTCGATTAATTATCGGGCGTTTTAGCCCACGACCAACCCTTTACGTGAAGTAAGATGGAGATTCAATAAAGGAAAAGACGAAGCGAAACGGGAAAACAGTTCAACATAAAGCACATTTATTTCGCGATGGCACACGGATAGCACACATATACAATTACACCAAAAGCAAATGTAAAAGAAGAAGAAACACACAATAATGCACAAAAAGCAAATGTAAAAGCAAAACACAATGCAGATCTATCGCCGACTACCGAGCACACGGCAACACTTATACAGTTTTACTTCACAGACGGCGCCGACAACACATATACTCAAAGCAAAAGAAAAGGACCACCCTCAAGGATGATGGGGGCAGACGGGCCTGGGGCCGAGACCGCGTCGGGCCTA
The DNA here is from genome assembly GCF_056783735.1 of Eptatretus burgeri. Taxonomy (NCBI): domain Eukaryota; kingdom Metazoa; phylum Chordata; class Myxini; order Myxiniformes; family Myxinidae; genus Eptatretus; species Eptatretus burgeri. Next base: position 79,770,144 of record NC_140965.1, read on the forward strand.
CCCGTCTGATGAGCCGCAAAATGGCGGTGGCGCCCCGACTCCGCGGGCCTCGCGGACAGTGTCTGGAATGGGGTGGGAACGGGGCCCCCTTCTCGCACTATCTCAGCGCGGGGGGAAACAGGAGGGGGTTGTTGATGCTCGGGGGAAGGAGGATATCTCCCTGGCTCGGGTCCCGCGACGAGCGTCTCCACCACGACCTCGGTCGCGTTGCCGGCCTCTCCTCTCCGCAGCTCCCCGACTCTGACACGAGCACCCCCTCGACTGC
>NC_140965.1:79777908-79795408 GCF_056783735.1 Eptatretus burgeri
GTCTTGTCAATGGGGGTTGTGTGGTTGATGTGTGTTTTTAAACAAGCCCATGCCTCCTCCCCTGAGGGGAAGAAAAAAAATACAAAAACTTTAAAAAACCTAACAATATGTATATTTTTTTCGTTCATTAAAAACATTTTTTTTGTAATTTCTTTCTTGGATCTTGTGTAAATAAATTAGTATGGTGTTCACTCAGGCTTGATGGGCTGAATGACTTCCACCTGTTGTATTTCCACATAATTTAAAACACCTCACCACTATACATATATATATATATATATATATATATATATATATATATATATATATATATATATATATATATATATATATATCTTCTTCTTCTTTCGGCTGCTCCCGTTAGGGCTCGCCACAGCGGATCATGCATATGATCCGCATAGTGATTTGGCACATGTTTTACGCCGGATGCCCTTCCTGACACAACCCTGGTCGCCTCTTGCGACACAGGGATCTGGTACACCTATTTTAACTGGGGTATACACCGGCCCAGTATACTGGTACTCATTTCGCCGACCTCGGAAGGATGACAGGCTGAGTCAACCCCCTGGTGTATTAATTCAGTGGTCCAACGGGGCTTGAACTCAGGACCTTTTGGATCCCAAGCCGCTGCCCTAACCACTGTGCCAACACCAGGCTCATATATATATATATATATATATATATATATGTATATATATATGTATATATATGTATATATATATATATATATATATATATATATATATATATATATATATATACACATATACATATATATATATATATATATATATATATATATATATATATATATATATATGAACAAAGTAGGGTAGTTGAGCATAAAAGGTGGACTTTGGTCATTGGAAAAACATGGATTTATTTAAATAGATAAATACATCATGGTTTGGGAGTGAGGATGGACAGGTAACAAAGAAAGCCATGGTTGAGATTCGATGTGGGAGCATAAAACCGGGAATTGGAAGTGAGTGCTCACACTCCAACTTTAATGATCTGTTTTTCATCATCCTTAATGAAACTATTCGAATGACTGATATACTTTAAACTTTTAATATTGTTGAATCTTTCTTGTCTTAATCCAAGATCTCTTTGAGCGACCGTGCCAATTATACCTATCCTTTCGGAGTATAGGTCGTTTGTGACTCTATATTAATTAATTAACCACATCACCTTTTCAGCCAGATTGGATAATGATGAAATAAATAGTTGCAGAGCATAAAATTAAAATGTATTTTTCAGATTTGAGCAATGTTTGTCGACAAAAAGTGTAAAGCGATTTCCATCACATAATTGCACAGTTATTTTACTGAATTACCATAAACTCGTACATATGTTCAAGTTCCTTTTCACACTTTGACCCAAAACCATTATTTTGACCTTCAAATGGAGATGGCGACTTTTTTTTTGCTTTGCTGGAACTTTCCCTTTATTTTACTCTCGAGTCCTTACCCTGCTCTTTTGCAAAGACACGAGAGGTTATATGTTCATCTCGTTTTACTTTCTCCCATGTGTCATGGCCCACATGCTTGCCCCCAGTTTCTCTTCCGTTTCATTGTATACTTCTCGAGACTCTTGATATAAGACCTGAAAAGCAGTAGCAAAACTCAGAATGCTTTTGGATTTCTGACAATATCCACATTGTTTAATAAAACAGGTGGTCACAATGTCAACAGCGATATATAAGCAAAGTAAAGATAATGACAGACGAGGAAAGCTCTATCCTCTGTTCCCATTTATAAGTGGTGGCAGCTTTCATCATTTATAGTTGTTGAATGTAATATGTTTAAAAGACTCCATTTTTCTTTCCTTAATCTTTATTACCGCTGCCTTATGCTACCATGGATGGTATTTAAGAGACTATAAGAGCTGCAGTCAGCTATAATTTGTTCGTTTTAGCGTAAGCAGCAAGCGCTTGCTGGTTGCATCATTTGTGGAGGGCATTACTGGGTTGAAGAGCCAGCACCTCCTGTAGGTTCGGGCAAGAATTTATTTGTTCAGGTTGCGAGCTATAACTCGCATGCTCCTCATCGAAATACCGTGTGATTGTTAACGTCCACCAACCAATGCTCGTAGATGGGATACATGGAAGAACAGCACAGTCATTGATATATTATTGCCCAGCATGCGATACACCAGAGTGACAGTTTATATTTTAGTTGATAATTAATCAAACCCAGGCTGGACAGCTCAAAGGTGAGTGTACCACCGAGGAACTAACCTGCCAGCCCTAAATAAGCGACATTCTAGAGCAGCTATAATAATACCTTTTATTCTTAGAATGACCCTTATAAACACTTGATTGGCTAAATAATAGTAATGTTTAAAATCTCTTTTAAGTGTAAAAATGATTGTTTTCACTCTTCTCTTTGATATTCATTTTACTCTTGCATATTTGATTGTTTGTTGTTTTTTTTTTAACTAAAATGTTACTGTTTACATCAAAAATAACTTCTTTTATTTTTCATAGTTCCATTTCCTGTTTGTTTTTCTTACGATATAGGTTTTGCTTCCTATAATAACAGCAGATTTACTCGGCGTTGCATGGGAAGAGAAATGTGAATCAGTAACACTTTGTAGCCAAAGGAAATCGTAATACCTTCTGCCAGCACCACCAGATGGCGCCACACATTAACACAGATAATTTACGCTCCACCTGCCCCCACATCCCCATGTGAGACCGCGGCCACATAGCCTATATTAACTCTACACAAAGTTGTATTTGTACCCCGAGTTTGGAGTTTGTAACTTTAAAGATGTGTCTGTGCGTAGAACACACACACACACACACACACACACACACACACACACACACACACACACACACACACACACACACACACACACACACACACACACACACACACACACACACACACACATATATATATTTGCCTTATGTAGGTATAGATGTGGACCATTTAAAGCTGGGAGACAATCTTGGTGATTTTTCTTGGCACTTCAATAGAACCAAGACATCAAGGATAGTGATTCTACCTCCCACCCCTAGACTTATGTTTGGAATAAATGAATGCTATAAAGTTCTTCTTAAGGATGCTCTGTGGTGATGCTTGTCTCTGTGTCCTTGACAGTGAAGCCAACATACAGCAGGCCCTATCAGAGACAGATCTGGAACTGGGCAGCACGGACACACTGGCCAATGGGGGGAAGTCTGAGCCGGGAGCAGCACATCGTCTTGCATCTCGCCTCTACCATCTTGATGGTTTCCGGCGTGGCGATGTAGCCAGGCACTTGGGAAAAAAGTATGCATCTCATCCCAAGAATAGAGGTTTGGTATTGAGGGCAACATTATATCAAATAAAAATATTTTAATTGAGCTCGTGTAAGTAAAAGTTGCAGATTTGGTGAACAAGGCTAACACAAACATTATATATTTGTATGCAGCCTGCAGCTGCTTGGCTGCATCATTTTCTGTGGGCACAGCTGTGCCACTGATGCAATGCCCCTATTACCAGCACACTGGTACTCATTTTGCTGATCCCATAAGGCTGACAGGCTGAATCAACCCTTCCTCATGTTCATTCATTGGCCCAACAGGGGCTTGAACTCAAGATCCTCAGATCTTAAACCAAGCACTTTAACCATTAAGCCAACACCAGACCTACAAAGTTAATATGAAGCCACATTTTCATGCTTGTAAACAAAGTTGGATGAAACCGAAACAACTCCGACTGTGCAAGTGAAAGTAGTGCATTTGCAAACATTATTGCATTTTCTTTCTCCACTACTTGCACCTCATATGTCCAATATAATTAATTTTCCCTTCTCCTGCCTGACCACAATCACTTCACAACCTTCGCCTTTGATCCCTCATCACACACCTCTTTATTTCCTGATTTTCACCTTCCCTTCCGAAGAATAGTTCAGTTTTATATTTCTTTGAATTGCGAAGCATTCATCATTTAATCTCATCATATTGAGCAGACAGTTGGCAGATCCAAGTGTTCAAAATCCTGAAGGTGAAATGAGCTGAGAATACATAAAATCCACCAAAATATTTTGCGTTCAACAACATGAAACATGGTCGGTAGGAAGGTGCGTACGTGTATTGTGTATTGCCAATCAGATGTATATAATTGCAGAGTCATAATACGACAAGTTAAAGACCATGAGACGACAGTAAATGCAGTGCTAATGTTTAATGGATTTGAAGGAAAAAGAAAACTTGGTTCAATAATTTGAAGAGCTTTAAAAGGAACATTTGAGATAATAAAATAGTTTGTGTTGTATGTTATAATTGTTTTAAAAAGTGAGGAGCTATAAAACATTCAAACGAAATTTTTTTCACACGAGCCCAATGCAGGGATTTATTCCTGTTTATAAATATATATATATATATATATATATATATATATATATATATATGTATTACTAAAACAATCATCTTGTATATATATATATATATATATATATATATATATATATATATATATATATATATATATTGTTACAGCTGTGGAAATTCGCAAACCACCATACAGGGCCGTAGGTGAGATAACTCTAAGTACATGTGTAGTTAGCCCCGAACCCGTTGTTTAGAGGGAATTTATGTGATTCATTCGGGCTGCGACGCTTTGAGACAGACGTTTTTCTGTTCTATCTTTATTTTGAACCAACCACGTCTCAACCGCCATCACACAACAACCACCTTAACCACCATGCCAGCCATCGTCACCAACGACAACCACGCTCCAACCCTCAGACAACAACAACAATGCCAACAGCCACGACCTTTACCTTCACAACTCAATCCCTCAAACATTGCATCACCGTCATTCCCAAACGGCACCATAACCATCAAACCACCACCAATAAACCCTCCACCACCCTCACCTCTCTCCTTCTACGGCCATTTCCGCACCACCTGTGAACTCTGAGCATCGGGCTGTCTTGGGCTCGTTCAAGATACGCACCGAGCCGCGAGTGCAAATAGTGGCCTTTCCGACGGAGAATTCGGATCAAGAACGCTACACGCCCACTTCTGGTCCATCCAATTAGCAAGCGCGGAGCGGCTTGGCCCTGCCTCCAGGCGCGTCTGTGTGAAATCCAGATATGCAAATTCTAGGATCAGGGGAGGTTCACGCCCACTTTTCCTCCGTCCAATTGACGAGCGTGGCTCCGCCCCCGCGGTCATCCTGATCCGGAAATTTGTATATTGTTTTCTCCAGCCGGGCTATAAAACAGCGAGCACAAGGCGAATCGCGGCAGAGTGTGGCAGCGGCAGAGTGTGGCAGCGGCAGAGTGTGGCAGCGGCAGAGTGTGGCAGCGGCAGAGTGTGGCAGCGGCAGAGTGTGTCGGCAGGGCAGAGTGAGTCGAGTCATCGGTGTAGCAGAGAGTGGAGTCGGGTGGCGAAAGCATCGAGTTAGGTTCTGCAGTTGGCTGAGGAGAGTTGTGGGAAGAGGCCAAGGAGCTCGGGTCCGAGGCGAGGAGGATGGCGGTCGGCGACGAGGTCGCGGTGTGAGATCGCTCGTCACGGGACTCAAGCCAGCCAGCCATTCTCTTCCCCTAGGGCATCAACAATTCCCCCTTTCCCCCACGCTGAGATAGTGCAAAAAGGGGGCCCCGTTCCCACCCCACTCCAAACGTCGTGCCATCGAAACCCGCCAAGGAGCACGGAGTCGGCACACAGCCACGCGGCCACATCTGTGGCTCGTCCGCCAATGCGTCACGAGGACGCGGGTAGGACCCCCCGGTCTCGCGGACCTGGCCGCTCCTTCAGGTCACGCGCGCATATTGGCCTACAGGCCCGTCTGCCCCCTTCTCTATGAGGGTGGCTTCTTTCCTTTGCTTTTGAGTAAATGTGTGTTGGCGCCATCTGTAAAGTAGAACTGTATAAGTGTTGCCATATGTGCGCGTATTCGGTAGTAACTCTGCGTCCATTGTTTCTTTTGTTTTAACTGCTATAGGTGCATTTTGACTGTTTGGCTGAATATGTGTGCTTTCCATGTGTCGCGTAATAAATGTGCATTGTGTGAACTGTGAAATAAATGTGCATTATAGTCAGGTCAGGTTCGATCTGTGACCTGCTACAGGTACCATGTAAACCTGTACTAACCTGTTCCATGGTCGGGTTGTCGGCGACTAAACCGTCTCCCCCACCAGGTTTTCTGGTGAGGAGGGTGTTTGGATATGTACACCCAGCAGGATTAAAAACAAAACCTGTCAAAGGGCGGAGGAGCTCCTTGTGAGCCAACGGCCATCCATATCTAGTGCCCAACTGTGTCTGCGGACGTCCTCCTGCAGTTGGGCTACTTCTTATTAGGAGGTTGGTGGCAGGATTTGCACTCCGGCCACCGTAAAACGCTTCATTCCGCAAAACGCAAAAACGCAAAAAAATCTGAAAACCCACTCCATGGGAGTATCTCCTGTGCAGCTTCCCTTCGCAGGGCAGCTCACCGGATGACAGGATTGGGGCAAAGCCTTCGGGACCCCCAATCTTTGATAGGAGGGAAACCACGGGGTAACATCCCTGGGTCAGATTGCGGGAGAGTGTGTCGGAGTGGTGCTGAGGTGTCGTCCACCAGACGGCGGTCTCCTTGGGTTAACCTGAGGCGGTCCCTTCGGGTGGGTGCCTGGAATTTCCTATCCCTAAGAGAGGATGATCACCTGTCTCTATTATCATCTGAGCTCAAGCGTTTGGACATCGGGATTGCAGCTCTCTCTGAGGTTCGGAGATCGGATTGCGGCGAGATAATGGTGGGTGGTTACACCTACTATTGGTCTGGTCGCTCTGATGGTTACCATACCCAAGGAGTTGCTGTAGCTGTGTCCAATAAGCTGACCCCAATGATAATTGAGGTAACACCGGTCAACAAGCGTATTATGAAATTAAGGATTCGCCACTCCTTAGGTGTCATTTCCCTGGTCTCTATTTATGCTCCGACTGAGGCGAGTGATCTCACCGTGAAGGACACATTCTACGCCACACTCGAGTCTGTGGTTGATCAGTGCCCCAGACGAGATACACTTCTAGTCTTGGGGGATTTCAATGCATCGACTGGAACTGATAGGGATGGTTATGAGGTGTGTGTTGGTCCCCATGGGTCAGGAACTATGAACCAGATTAGCACTAAGTTCCTTGACTTTGCAAGAAGTCATGGACTTAGGGTGGCTGGTTCATGGTTTCAGCGCCCGCAAGCTCATCGCTGGACTTGGTATTCCAACGCTGGCGGTGTGGCAAAGGAGATTGACCATGTCCTCATTGACGGTCGTTGGAGGATGATCCAGAACTGCAGGGTCTACCGGAGTGCTCAGTTCCTCAATACTGACCACAGGCTTGTTGTAGCAACTCTAAAGCTGCACCTTAAATCCTGGAGAATGGTACCATCCCAGCCTAGGCTGGATGTTGCCAAGCTCAGGGATGAGAGAGTAGCTGAGGAGTTTGCGAACAGGCTGAGTGGACACTTGGGGGTCTGGTTGCTTTGGGGGGTCCTGAAGAGTTGTGGAGCACCTTCAAGATAACCGTCCTTGATGTTGCCGGTGGATGCCTTGGAGTTCACCGCAGGGCAAAGAAGAATTTTGTCTCTCAAGGGACACTGGATACCATTGACCAGAGTCGCAGGGCCAGGCTGAATGGCAGAGCTGAGCTGTTCAGGGAGCTGAGGCGTAAAACTGTACGTGCACTGAGGGTGGACAAGGAGGCCTATGTGCGAGGAATCTATGAGGGGGTAGAGCATCACCTGTGGACAGGTGATTCTCGTCCCGCTTACAGGGGAATTCGCGCATTACGTTCATCCAAGCCCATCCCTCGGAGCACTGCAGTTCGAGCAGAGAGTGGTAGGCTCTTGACAGAGGAGTCTGAAGTGAAGGCCCGCTGGGCCGGTTACTTTGAGCGGTTGTACCAGGCTGATCCCCCAGCTGTCAAGTTGGACGTCAAGGGTGTTACAATCCCTGTTGCTGACCCTCGAATCAACTGTGGTCCACCATCGCTTGTGGAAACACGGGCTGCAGTGAACCAGTTGAAACGGGGCAAAGCTCCAGGGATCTGTGGCATCCATGCTGAACTTCTCAAGGCTGGTGGAAATGCTGCACTCGTGTCGTTGCATGCAGTTTTGTGCTCTGCCTGGAACACAGGCATCATCCCAACTGACTGGAAGAGGGGCCTTGTTGTCCCTCTCTGGAAAGGGAAGGGTGATCGCCAAGACTGCAACAACTACCGAGGGGTGACGCTGCTCTCAGTGCCGGGCAAGGTCTTTGCTCGGATAATTCTTGATAGGGTTCGCCACCATCTGCTTGAGCACCAGCGTCCAGAGCAGTCAGGCTTTACACCAAAGAGGTCAACGATTGACCGTATCCTTGCACTTCGTGTCCTCACCGAACACAGACGAGAGTTTCGGCAGGGGCTGCTTGCAGCCTATGTTGATCTCTGTAAAGCGTTCGATTCAGTGAATCGGGATGTCCTCGGGAGGATTCGTGGTCTTCGTGGGGTGCCACCGAAACTGATCGATCTGATGTCTGAACTATACTCTGGTACTGAGAGTGCTGTGAAGTGTGGTGGTACCATCTCTGACTTATTTCCAGTTGTTACTGGAGTTCGTCAGGGATGTGTACTTGCCCCCACACTTTTCAGCACTTGTATGGACTGGATTTTTGGGAGGATGTCGGAGAGATCAAGTTGCGGTGCATCGTTTGGCAATGTCAAGATCTCGGACCTTGATTTTGCAGATGATGCAGTCATCTTTGTGGAGACTTTAGACATCCTCTTGGGGGCCCTCGAGGTGCTGAATGAGGAATCGGAGCCGTTGGGATTACGGATTTCTTGGGTCAAAACTAAGATCCACGCTTTCGGTGACATCTTGGATGCTGCTGTCCTGTCTGTGTCTGTTTGTGGTGAGGATGTTGAGGTCGTGGATAGATTCACTTACCTTGGCAGTGATATTCATGTCTCCGCAGGTTGTCAGCCGGAGGTCAATAGACGTCTGGGTCGGGCCTGGGGAGTCATGGATTCACTGGATCATGGGGTGTGGCGCTGCCGGTACCTGTGCGGGAGGACGAAAGTCCGAGTCTTCAAGTCCTTGGTACTTCCAGTCTTGCTCTATGGGTGCGAGACTTGGACTTTGACCAAGGATCTGAGACGGAGACTTAATTCCTTTGGTACCAGGTCTCTTCGAAGAATCCTTGGCTATCGCTGGTCGGATTTTGTGTCCAACGAGCGGTTGCTGAGAGAGACTCGGATGAGATTTGTTACCTGCATAGTCCGTGAGCGTCAGCTGCGGCTGTATGGACATGTGGCTCGTTTTCCTGACACTGATCCTGCTCACCAGATTCTCTCAGTGAGGGAGTCTCATGAGTGGAGGAGGCCAGTGGGCCGACCACGTGTCTCATGGTTGCAGCAGGTTGACCATCATCTCAAGGAGATGGGGATGGGCCTGGCATCTGCCTGGGGGATGGCCAGACGGAGGCCCCTGGAGTACCGGCGGAAAGTGGACGCAGCGACGCGCTGTTCTGGCACATGCTCCCATACCTGACCTGACCCTGTGTGAACTGTTTTTCCGTTTCGCTTCGTCTCCTTCCTTTTAATTGACTCTCCATCCTGCTTCACGTAAAGGGTTCGTAGTGGGCTTAATACGCCCGGTAATTAATCTGAACCGTCCAGGTCGGCGATAACACTGCTCGGTTATCCCGATAGCACGGAACGGGCCGCCCAAGCGGCTCGTGTCCGAAGTCGACCTGCGGCGAGGTGCGATCGCCCGGTCGACCATTCGCGCAGGTACTTAGGTAGATCGAATTTGGCGAGCGACCCTATCCTGCGCGGGTGGGCAATTGGCACGATCGTGGTGAGGTTAAACCCCCACCCGTGACTAGCTCCCGGCGTTGGTCCGAGAGGGTCACGACTGAATTGTCCGTTCCGGTGGGCGAGGCGGCCGCCATTCGAGTCGAGCAGCCGATCGCACGCCGGCGGGCGCGAATTCGCAACAATATATATATATATATATATATATATATATATATATATATATATATATGATATATATATATATGTATATGATATATGTTATATATGTATGTATGTTCCCAAAATACAGCCAAAACGGTACAAGATAGTGCAAACATTTTAAGGCTACCTAACTCATCATTTGCCTGTGGTGTGCAGTATCAAGTTTTGTTCAAATCTAGCAACGAAAAAATTATTTAAAAAATCAATTCCCGATTCAGTCAAGTACTCTTCGGGAGTATTTGATCAGTGCAAACAACTTCAGCGGTATAGTTTGCTGGAGCTATCTTTTTTTATTTTCTTGAAATGATTTATCAAAAAATCTCCAACATTTTGTGGAGACAAAGAACGATTTATTTTTAAGCTTAAAATAAACCGCCATTTTGATCTCATACTTCTGTGTTCATTAATAAATAAAATTGTGTTTAGAATATTACGCACAATAATTTCTTCGACTTTCTTTTCTCCGTTTGTTTTTTTTTTTCACATTAACGCGTAATATTTCGTTCAAATTGGGCAACGTAAACAAAATATTAAAAAATCAATTCCCGATTCAGTCAAGTACTCTTCAGGAGTATTTGATCAATGCAAACAACTTCAGCAGTATAGTTCGCTGGAGCTATGTTTTTTTTTTGAAATGATTTTTTTTTATCAACCGCTGTCAACAACGGGAACCCAATGGGTTCACGGATCGTCTAATATATATATATATATATATATATATATATATATATATATATATATATATATATATATATATATATATATATATATATATATATACATACATACACTAGCGATACCCATGCACATGCACGGGATAGCAGTACAACATAGCTGGTTGCAGGCGACAGACCGTACGGGGAATGACAAAAATACGCATTGTGTAAAATGCAAGTAGTACTATGGAACGGCATGTCCAAACATTGTCGGCATGTCCACTAAGTGCCACAGCAGTTTCATAGGGATCGTGTGAAGGCGAGCCGAGTTTATAGTGTGCAAGCTTGGTATTATAATATATATATATATATATATATATATATATATATATATATATATATATATATATATATATATATATATATGTTGTTACGAATTCTGGCCCGCCAGGCGTGCGAGCGATTGCGTAACTCCAATCGCAACCGCGTCGCCCACCGGACGGGCAATTCAGTCGTGACCCTCCTGGAACTACCGCCAGGAGCCAGTCACGGGTGGGGGTTTAACCTCACCACGATCGTGCCAATTGCCCACCCGCGCAGGATAGGGTTGCTCGCTAAATTCGACCTACCTAAGTACCTGCGCGAGTAGTCGACCGGGCGATCGTACCGCGCCGCAGGTCAGCCTAGGACACGAACCGCTTAAGCGGTCTGTTCCATGCTACAGTGATAACCGAGCGGTGTTATCGCCGACCTCGACGGATCAGACTCTCTTCTTTACCCAGGTGTTCAAAACCCACTAATTTATTCCGCGATTCAAGATGGCACTTTCAAAAGGGAAAAAGACGACGAACGGGATACATTTCACACAAGGACATTTATTATAAGCAAGCACATATTACACACACAGCACAAGCAAGGAATCATGCACGTATTTACAAGCAAGGCAAATCGAAATTAAACACGGATACAGGCAAGAAAGCAATGAAAGCAATACCACCGACTATAATTATTGGCAATGTGCAGGCACTTACACAGGTTTACTTGTCGGACATGGTGCCACCCATGTGGCTCCGCCCTTCGCTCCTCCCCATTTTCGGCTCCACCTCCCTTCGAGAAGGTTCTCGAAAAGGGGCATTCCCTCACCCACACAGACACACACACAAACAAAAGTAAAGACCTCCCTTTAGTGGTCGTCCAGTTTCTCTCCCACGATCGTCAGCGTGGTCGCGCCTGGTTCCGGCCTCCCACACAGCCGGCGAACCCTCTCCGGTACCCCTCGTCCAGACGCGCAGGTCCACCAGACAGCCGACACTGCTGTGCCTCCCGTCCGCGTCTCCACCAACAGACCACTCGCCGGACCACGAGCGCAGGACCGAGAGAGGGGGGGAGAGAGAGAGAGAGAGAGAGAGAGAGAGAGAGAGAGAGAGAGAGAGAGAGAGAGAGAGAGAGAGAGAGAGAGAGAGAGAGAGGGAGAGAGAGAGAGAGCGCTGCACCAAGAAGAAGGAGAGGCAGAGACGCCTTCCAGACCAGAGAGAGAGAGAGAGAGAGAGAGAGAGAGAGAGAGAGAGAGAGAGAGAGAGAGAGAGAGAGAGAGAGAGAGAGAGAGAGCGAGCTCGACCCTGGCCACCAAGAGAGAGAGAGTGAGCTCGACCCTGCCCACCAAGAGAGAGGATCACTCGACCCCGACAGAGAGAGCTCATGGACCAGAGAGAGAGAGCGAGCTCGACCCTGGCCACCAAGAGAGAGAGAGTGAGTTCGACCCTGCTCACCAAGAGAGAGGAGCACTCGACCCCGACAGAGAAAGCTCCTGGACCTCGCGCGCGGGGCTCCGCCCTTCGCTCCTCCCCGTTTTCGGCTCCACCTCCCTTCGAGAAGGTTCCCTCATGCTGTTCATCCACCAATCGGCGGCGAGCTGCCCTCCCCCTTTCCTTCACACCAAGCACGGGGAAAAATAGGTGGGATAAAATCCACGCGCCCAAAAGGGAACTCTTTTGGTTCCCTTTTTCATTCGACGGTTTTCAACGCGGCTTGTTGCTTGCGTGGAGGTTTGTTCAAAATAACAATAGAAATAGAAAAACGGCTATCTCAGAGTTGCAGCCCGGTGAACACGAAGAAGCCCTTTAAAGAACGGTGAGGGACTATCTGCACATAATCTTAGCGTCATAACTGATCTAAGAAAGGGTGAATTGCGAATTTCCACAGCCGTAACAATATATATATATATATATATATATATATATATATATATATATATATATATATATATATATATATATATATATATATATATATATATATATATATATATATATATATATATATATTGTTACGAATTCGTGCCCGCCGGCGTGCGATCAGCCGCGTAACTCGAATCGCGACCGCGTCGCCCACCGGACGGACAATTCAGTCGTGCCACTCCTGGGACTACCGCCAGAAACCAGTCACGGGTGGGGGTTTAACCCCACCACCACCCAGTCCGCAGTCTACCCGCGCGAAATAGGGTGAATCGCCGAATGTCGATATACCTAAGTACCCGCGCGGGTAATCTGCCGAGGGATGGGACCACGCCACAGGCCGACTCCGGACATGAACCGCTTAAGCGGTTCGTTCCGTATTACAGGGATCACTGAGCAGAGTTATCGTCGGCCTTGACGGTTCTGATTAATTACCGGGTGTTTTAATACCCACTATTAATCCCTTACGTGATGCAAGATGGAGATTCAACAAAGGAAAGGACGCAGCGAGACGGGGAACAATTGGACAAGCACACTTTATTACACACACACAGACAAGCACGCATTCACAGCCATACAGTGATGCACATATAAAAGCAAGGACACAATGCAGAGCTACAACCGAATATAATTATTACAACACTTGAACAGTTCTACTTTTCAAGACTGGCGCCACACACACACATTGATACAAAACCCAAAAGAAATGGAAGTCGCGACTTCCCTGAGCGCGTCGAGTCCTTGGCGACCGTAACTCCGAGTCCCTCTGGCGTGGTCCGCGAGCTAGTGCCGCGCGTCGCTCGTGTGGTCTGCTCGACAGCTCGGACGAACGAACAGAACCTCCGACCAGGGACGATCACCACAACTCTCCACAATTCCCCTTCAGGGACAAGGCAGCAGGAAAGGGAACGACGTTCTTGTCGACCTTCACGTCCACGCCTTTTGTCAATCGCTTGAACGAACCAAGAGCCTCCTCGCACGCGAGCCTCTCCACGCCCATGCCTTTTATAGGGGCTGGCTCCGCCCCGCTGCCTCGCCCCATTTCTGTCTCCACCTCCCTTCGAAGCGTTTCCAGAAAGCTCTCGAAGGGGGGGCGTGCCCCCACTCCGACCGCCTCACGCCGTGCATCCACCAATCGGAAGCGAGCTGCCGCACCCCTCCCCTTCACACCAAGCATGGTGGGGGGGGGATTCAGGCGGAAGCATCAGGTGGGGAAATTAGGCGGGAAAACCCTACAGGCGTTGTTGGTTTTTGTTCTTGCACGCGCCCGCATGGTGCTCGATGAATGGCGAGTGGCGAAGATGTGGTAGCGTAGTTGTGGAAGGTGGCGTCGTGTAGTGAATGGCGTGATCGTGAGATGTTGGTTGTGGCGATGTTCGTTGTTGTTCTTGCACCAAATTAACAATAGCCAAAGAAAAACGGCTAACTGAAGCGTCGCAGCCCGAATGGATCACATTTATTCCCTCTATACAACGGGTTTGGGCTAACTACACATGAACTTACCGATATATCTCACCTGAGGATCCGTTATGGTGTAATGCGAATTTCCACAACCGTATCAATATATAGATTTTGATATATATATATATATATATATATATATATATATATATATATATATATATATATATATATATATATATATATATATATATATATATATATATATATATATATATAGATATATATATACATATATATATATATATATATATATATATATATATATATATATATATATATATATATATATATATATATATATATATATATATGTAGATTTGCAGGAAAATAGTTTTGTGTTGCTTGTTGTGGTTATAACAATTTGGATAACACGATGGTATGAACAATTTTTTGAAATATTTATGATTTTCCTGAGTGTTGTAATGATAGACAGCCTCACATATCGTTATCGTTGATCCCCTCTTTTCAGCAACGAGTTCTCCAGACAAGTCGCTGAAGAATACCTCCAGTTCTTTGATTTCACAGGAATGAGTGTGGATAAGGCACTCAGGTGGGTGCAGATCAACACTCGACTTTGCAAAACATATTTCACTTTGCACCTTCTAATATATCAGAACTGACCGATTCACCTCATACTCACCCCAAGTCGGTGCATTATATTAAGATGTCTCATGGCATGTAGTATGACTTCCTGATAAAGGTATCGTTAGAATCTCGTCTGACGCAATATTCTTCTGAACGTACAAACTTTTTGTGAATCATTAGACCAGATGAAGACTCCATTGATAAAACCCTGGCCTTCTCTTCAAAATGGTCGATTGCAGTTGTCCCTCTTAATCATTCTCATTCTGCAAACCTCTATATTATGCTCCAGGAAGGCCGTGCCATCAAACTAACATTCAAATGAACTTAATTCAAACTTCAGAAACTGAGAATTTGCATTTTTCATCTCATTAGAAAAACGCACCATTTGGGCAGCCAACTCAGTGAGTTTAATTTGCTGCTTAATGGTACATTTTGGTTTTTTTCCCCACAATAATTATCGAAACTAAAGTAAAAGAAAATAAGCTTTCACGATAAGGTGAAAAATAATTTCCGTTTAAAAAACATGTTTCCTTTCCTTTTCATGACCCCATCTCTATGAGGGTTGGCAGGAGAGCCGAGAGGTATGCACATTCCACCAGCTATAAACTGCCGCACTGGTGCTGTGGATGTAGGGCAAGGCAGCAATGCGTGTCATCCCTCGGATGGACGTTAAGCTGGTTGATAAGTCTGCCAGCGCTGGTTGTTGGTGGACGTTAAAGAATCCATTGTGTCTTTCATGAAGAATCAGCGAGTTATTGCTGGCACCTTGAACATGTTCCAAATTCCTGCACACTCAGTCGAATATCCTGCATAGGAATGGCAAACTATCCAGGATTGTAACCCCAACCAAGAAACCACTTCAGCAAAACCGACGCTCCATCAAAAGAGTAATACATCATGATGATCTCTTTGAAGTGATGTCAAAATCTATTTACGGTTGAGTTGCACGAGGTCCTGAGAAAATGATAATCCGTTTTGCATGTTCTAAAGCATGATGGCTCTCATATTATTGTCTACACACAGGAGCTTCCTACGAGCTTTTGCACTCATGGGCGAGACTCAGGAGCGTGAACGCGTTCTGGCACACTTCTCTCATCGCTTTTACCAATGCAATCCTGGAGCAATTGCTTCTGAAGGTACTTCATTAGTGTTGGCTGTATCCCAAAAAATATTACACATGATTGGGAGAAACATTTTGTCATATAAGTTTCAAAGTTTTTGTTTTTTTTAATAGCAAACACTTTTTAAAAAAAATATATAGGTTAATGGAAGAGCCAGGCAACACTGGGTGAAAGGCCAACGGTGGTGCAGAGAGGAACATATAGACAATGAGCACAGACAAACAGGCAGGGCAACAAGAAGGGACACAGACACAATTCTGCAGATAACAGGACTCGGAGACATGCAACAGCAGGCATAAAAAACACTTCAGAAAACATAATTGTATTGCAATGAGAAAAAACAGATGGTGGTGAGTCGCTGCTTTCAAAATATCAGATGGGAAGTAAGACAATGGACTCAATGAGGAAAGCAGAACAAAGGAGTGAAGGTGAGACTAGATATGCCTGGTGTTGGCTTAATGGTTAGGGTGGTAGGCTTGGGATCTGAAGGTCCTGAGTTCAAATCCCACTTTTCTGTTGAATTAATATCAGGTGGGGTTGACTCAGCCTGTCATCCTTCTGAGGTTGGCAAAATGAGTACCAGTTTGCTGGGATGATTGAGCCATTCGCGTATCCTCTGTTGGAGTGGCGACTCGTCCAGGATTGTGCCCAATAGCTCACGAGACTACATTAGCAGCACCAATGCTCTGTACAGAGTATGGTCCCTCTGGATGGATGGATGAGACTAGATTTGGGAATCTGTAAAACAAGGCATGGTTTGCCAAATAAGCACTTGCCACTAGCAGGTCTTTGGTAACACAACAGGAGGAAACAGGAAAGGGGGTAAGACCAGGCATAAAGCATTTGAGGACTGCAAAGCCATAAACCTGTTGGGGGTTGAGTGAAGATCAATCTGCAGTGGCATGGAATAGGGCCTGATGCGTTTTTGTGCATTGTTAGAAGTTAATGAAATGCAAAGAATGATTTTTCTTTGTGAAGAATGCCAAGGAAACACTAAAACATGTCAGAGCAAGTTTTAAAACCAAGGAGTGCAAATCATTCACTGTACCTCTGCCAGAGGTTGACCACAGAAGGGCACTGAAGGATTAGTAGAGCGATCCCAGTGTGAATGTGTCTTTCCAGAATTAAATTTCGTATTCTAGGTGGTCGACCAAAGCCTTATCATCTCAAGATGAGCATCCAATGGGACAATTAAATGAGGTGCGGAACTACTGTATATCACACTTAATGGGATTTTCAAGATGGTGTGAAGGATTTTGCTGGGAGATGGAATTGCTCGAAGAGAAGTGATTGATAGAGGAGATAACTCTGGAAATAGAGAGGATGAAAGGATGCTGCCTTGATGTGGCAATTTCCCAAGACAAAGAAACATAAGCCCAACAATTGTGTCTGCAAGTTGGTACAATACATCTCTGCAAGTTCGTATATGAAGAAGAAGAAGAAGAAGGTGAAGAAGAAGAAGAT
>NC_140965.1:79800408-79850408 GCF_056783735.1 Eptatretus burgeri
ATTCTCCCTTGAAGCGAATCACGACCAGGTGAGTTCGGTCGTGCCGAACGAGTTAGAGGGGGCGAGTACTGTTGACGGGTGCAGGAGGAGCTTGGGGAGTATGGAGGCCCCGGAAACCCTTGTGGTGGCACGATTCCCCAGTGTGATTGGCCCGGTGTGTGTGGTGAAATGTGTGAATGCAGCGGGCGTGTTGAAATGCACACCGTGTGTGGAAGAGACCCCATGTGTGAGTGGTGTGGTCACGAGTGTGCCGGGGTGCGTGCTTCCCAGCAAGCCGTGTGTGGAAGAAGCACCATATGTGGAAGGCATGAGGTGTGTGTGTGTGTGTGTGAAACCCCCTCTGCGAGTGGAAGCCCGTGTATGAGTGAAGTACCGTGTGTGAGTGGAACCACCGATGTGAGTGAAACGGCACGAGTGAGTGAAGCACGGTATGTGAGAGAGACAGCGTGTGTGAGGTCGCTGTACGTGAGGGAGATGACAGTCTGTATGCGGGAGAACGCAACCGCATCCCCGTGTCCGAGTGCCATGGTGGAGTGTGTGAGCGTCGTGGCACGCAGGAGAGTGTGCGTTGAACGGCGATGACGACAGGACCAGATGAAGGACAAGGGCCAAGTAGCGGCCGTAGCTGAATTGAGAACCGTGCCGGGTTTGCACAGCAGTGAGCCGCGGGGTCCGCCACGTGCGCGGCTGCGCAGCTGAAACCCGGTCCGGAAACGCCAGCGGTGGATGTTAGCCGATCCCACAGACGGACGGAAGCTAGGCTGGATTCGGAATTTGGACCGGATGGGTTCTCCACGCGAGCGTGTTTGGAAAGCTCCGACGAGCAGAGCATATATGTTCGCGTGGGGAACCCCTCGAAACGCGGGCTTGCTTTGAGATGCGCAGAGTGACGTCATGGATGCACGTGTGTTTGGAATCCGGCAGAAGGGAATTCCTGCCGGACGGTACCGTCCAAGAGGGACGAGGTGCGCGGGGCGCAAGCAGCTGCCATGACGTCACGGAAAAGAGCGCAGGCTGTGAGTTGCCGCGCTGGTGTGCGCAAGAAGAAGAAAAAAAAGAAGTAAAGCGAGCCTCGCCACTTCGAGTGAACATGAGCCCCAGGCAGGGGGTGGAAGACCCCCTTGTTTGGGGGCACAGGAACTACTAGTTAGGAGGATGGGTTAGAGTTAGACCGGCTTCATGGGGACATGGGTTGGTTGTACCTCATGGAGCCCGTGGAATGGATTAGTTAGAGGGATTTTAGTTTAGATTTAGGAAATGGAATTTTTGGATTTTTGGAGACACGGACAGACTGGAAATGTGTAGTGGAGACGTAGCTTAGCTACGTAGAGTAAATGGAACGTGCATGAGTTTTAAGGGATGACGAGGGAGCACGAGTTAGTCAGGGGATTTAGTTAGAAGGATGGCAGTGTGGAGTGTTGGTGTGAGTTGCGAAATGTAAAGTATGTGAGGAATGAGTGTAGGACAGTGGGCCCAATTGTGCGAGTGGAGCGAATGTGGTAAGCATGGTGCGAATGACTGGTTGGGGGGAGGAGTGATTCCCACCCAAGTGACCCCAGGGTCAGTTTAATGTTTAGTTAGTGGGTTATTCAAATTTACTAACAGGAGGTCATTTTGTTGTTGGTGTCGAGAGAAGGCACCAAACCCGTTTGGAGGGGTGCAAGAGTTCATGGACCGGCTGGGAGCGTGGCTGTGGAATGTTGAGTATTTGTTTTGTGGGCACCCCAGGCACCGGACTATTCAGCCAGAGTAGGCCAAGGGCCCAAGAGGGGCCGGGATAGAGTAGTGGGCGCGGGCAACCCGTCGGAAACGGGACCCCGAGCATCAGAATGCCACGGGGACAGTGTACTGGGCATGGGCGACCCTCGGAAAGGGACCCGGGGCATCAACACGCCACGTGTGCATCGGAAGAGGGGCAATGCCAGAGAGGGCAACCCCCCGCATTGTAGGGAGCAGCTCGGCTCGGAGGCAGTCTGCGGGCCTGGGGGTGCCATGGTTAGAGTTCGGCAGAGAGGGAGTTCCTGCCAGTTGAGCCACGCTGCCCAGCCAGGAAATTGTGCGAGGGCACGTATGAAAATTTGAGGGCAAGGCCCAAATTTATAATGGACACCAATACAGGCGACGGGAATCATGGTTTTTACAACTGATAGTTTTAAAGTGTGAGGCGTTTTTGGAAAGCCCCGGGGTAGTTTCAGGTTAATGAATGTTAGGGTAGTTAGGAGATGTACCCCTTCGCACCATCCATCCCTTCGCTCGTTGTGGGCCGCTGGACTCACCTTGGTAGATCGCTGAACTCTGAGGGGGCCATTCTGAGGCTTCATTGGGCCTCAAGACAGGACGCTAGCCTCTCCCTATTCCCCTCCAGAGAGGGAACATAGGGGTTGGGAGTAGGCTAGGTGGATGTGATAGGCTAGCCGGACAAAGACAATAAAGGGGGTTAGGGAGTCAATTATAAAAGGGAAATAAAAATAAAGAGGGGCTAAATTTTGTTGTTTTTGTGGCAAATTAAGGGAGCGGTTATGGACAGAGACAGGCAAAGACGATAGAGCGGGGGGGAGACAGTAGGCTAGGTCCGAGCCCGCCTTCAGAGCGGCCGGCACCACCGCACTCCCTCCAGACCTGATGGAACCACACCAGAGGCCGGCCAGCTTCACCTGCCGGCCTGTTGTGCTGCAGCTGCCTGGTCTGTATGGGCTTACCTTGCCATGCCTAGTTGCCTGCCTCTGCCATGACCCCATGCCTGCTAGCCCTTGTTTGCGTTTGCCCCTGTGTCCATCCATCACCATGCGCGCCAGGACCATCCAGTTTTGTGAGGACTGCCCAGCAGGCAGCCTGTGCATCCAGTCCATTTTTTGTGTTTTGCGACCATCTCCATCCATTCCCCTGCAACAAAGACTTTGCTATAACTTTTGCCTTTCCCCTTTCACAGATCACAAGTCCTGGGCCATGGTTAGTGTAATGTAATAGATAAGTTAAGATTGTAAATACGTGGAACCCCACCTGCATGTTTGTTTTAGTGCCGGCAATTTTAGTTAAGTTGTCCGAATGAGTCTGAGAGTTTGTTAGTTAGTGACGCAGCGCATTAGGTTATTTATTTTTGGGACACGTTTAAAAAAAATGTCACTCAGGAATCCGAAGGTAGAACGTACTAGGGGAAAACTCACACATGCTGGTCACACGAAAATTTGACGACTCGGGATGAGTCTGTAAAAAGTGGACGGGGTAGTGTTACGAATTTCGAATTCAATTGCACACAACATACAGGTTCCCTTCGTCAGCTACGTCGATAAGTGCATGTTCCCTAGATAGCTCACCTTCCATTGTTTAAATGTTTTTAAATCGATTAGATGCGCTGCGGATCGATTTAATAGTTAGGGAGCAAACAATGGAGACGTCCCTCCCCCTCTTCTGCAAAGAGGTAGAAGAAACCTGCGGTGACATCAACAACTCCCTCCCAACCGTGGTTGAGCGGGGGGGGGGGGTGGATCACGAGGGCATGAGTCACGCCGGGTGCGGTGGAGGGGGTGCAAAGGATAAAGAGGACATCTTTTCTTTGTTCAAAAAGAGTTCCGTGGGAGTCCCGTGGACGGGCTGAGTTGGTAGGAGTCCCGTGGCAGAGTTCGTAAAGTGTCCCGTTCTGAGTCCCGTGTGCAAAGTTCGTGTGTTGAGTCCCGTGGTAGGGCTGAGTTTGTGGGAGTCCCGTGGTAGGGCTGAGTTTGTGGGCTGAGTTCGCAGAGTCCCGTGTGGGAGTCCCGTGGTAGGGCTGAGTTCGTGGGCAGAGTTTGTGAAGAGTCCCGTTCTGAGTCCCGTGGCAGAGTTCGTGTGCTGAGTCCCGTGGGAGGAGTAAGCTTTTTGCTTCGGAGAGAGCAGTCATTCAGCAGCCGTCGGGTCCTGCTTGGCTTGCTTGGCTTGAGGCCTTCGGAAGCTTTTTGCTTCGGCTGGCTGAGTGAGCTTCGGCTGCTGCTTTGTTTTGGAAGGAACTTGAGCCGGTTGTTCGGCTCGAGCTGCGAGTGGAAGCTTCTTCCTCTTCTTCCTCTTCTTCTTGGTTCGCGGAGCTTTACGTTCTCCATTTTGTTTCCCGGCTTGGTGCGACGTGTCGGCCTCTTCTTGGAGTTGGTTCCTCGGGGAAGCAACGATCGACAGGAAGGATCGGCGCCTCATCTCACCGGCATGTGTTGAGAAGCGCGGGAGGATTCGCGGGAGCTCGGGAAGGAACGTGGCTCACGGCGATTTGGATCCAGCTCGCTCTCACTGGAGCCCGAGTCCGGACAAGTTGAAGACCACACGAGGTGGAAACGTTTGAATCAAGCTCTGAGTTCCAGCTCACCTGTCCTCCGAGCTGGAGCTCGTGATTAAAGGCCTCAGCCACCGTTTCGTGTGTGTGTGTGTGTGTGTGTGTGTGTGTGTGTGTGTGTGTGTGTGTGTGTGTGTGTGTACACATGTGTCCGTGGGCCCGTGGGCCCGTCTTATAAGTAGGAATTGCTGTTAAGTGTCAATGACTACATAATAAGTAGACGGTTGTAGTTCTTTTGTCGTGCTTTTGTTGCTTGTATAATTGCATACGTGTTTTGCCTTATTTAATTGCATACGTGTTTCATTATAATAAATGTCCTTGTGTGAATGTAAACCTGCTTGTTTCGTCCATTCCCTCATTGACTGAACATTTCGTGTGTTGGGAGATAGCCGTTGGTTTGCCGTAATAGGGGGACATTTGGACCGACGGTTCTCGGCAGTTATGCCGCTCGGAATCGCGCACGGACTAGCTCGCCTCGGCGGTTTGTTCCGTACGAGATCCGTCGAGGGTGGAATACCCCGGAAGTTGGATCACGTGGGTATTTAGGTACATTGAAGATTGGCAATCGACCCTACCCCACGTGATCTGCCGATTGGCGTATTTCGGTTCTTGTACAAGGACCCGTCGCTCGGAGTTATCCAGGCGGCGATCTATATTTCGGGCGATCGGTCGGGCCGACTCGACTTGCGGCTCCATTCAGAGCGGTCGGTTGGCGGCTGACCCCCGGCCGGAAACAATTGGTAGTCAGGAGTGGGGTGTGAACCCATCCACCTCCGTCAATTTGTAGGTTCGAATCCGCAACAATTGGTTGTCAGGAGTGCGATTCGGCCCCCTCCGCCTCCGTAGCAAAATTCACGGAGTCAGATCAGGGGTATACGGAGAGCCCCCCCCCCCGTGTCCCCAAATTACGAGCATTGTAAATTTTATTCCCAGCACGTAAAATATTTAGCCAAGGCGAGCAGGGGCAGGAGGGATTAGGAATGGATTTGGCGATCTATTTTCCGTGGAATCGGTCAGCCGACTCGACTTGCAGCTCCGTTCAGAGCGGTCGGTTGGCGGCTGACCCCTGGTCGGTAACAATATGTATATGTATATGTATATGTATATGTATATGTGTATATGTATATGTGTATATGTATATATATATATATATATATATATATATATATATATATATATATATATATATATATATATATATATATATATATATATATATATCTCTCTGATGGTATATTTTTGGTTTGCATTGGTGGGAACAATCGTCTGAATGGCAGATCAGCGTTTGTTCTTTGCAGATTATGTGGTTTTACTATGCGAGATATAATCTGTGGCTGTCATGTTTATATCGTCACATGGTATATCATGGTCTCAACGAGAGCTATACTCATGGGTCATTCATAAAGTTCTCTGAATGAAATAGAAAGAGTCAAATAAATACTAATTTCTTCTATTTTTCAACACAAGTTTATTGGATTCACTATATATGCTGGATATCCCTTATTGTCGGGTTTTCCGTGTGTATGTGTGTGTGTGTGTGTGTGTGTGTGTGTGTGTGTGTGTGTGTGTGTGTGTGTGTGTGTGTGTGTGTGTGTGTGTGTGTGTGTGTCTGCAACGTGAGGCTCCACAGCACGAACCAGCGAACTGATTTCGATGAAACTTTTCCAACATGTGCAGTATTTGTTGGGAATGTGCGCGTTTGAATTTCATTGCCGAGCAACCACCCGTTGCTGTGCGGCGTCCGAAAAACCGTGTACAGTATTTTTAATACTTGTCCTACAGTTTTGAATGTCGAGAATCGAGATTTCGGAATTAAACACTTCGAGATATTTAGAAAATTTTACTCGAGCCGATTTTTGATCGGTTTTTATTTTTCAAATGGTAGTCCTTCAAAAACCGGGTGTCTCTTCACCGTCATTTTTTATGAGGGGCTTAGGAAAGTGGGCGGAGCTTAGGGAAAGTGGACATGGTTGATGAAAAGTGGGAGTGGCGTAGGAAAGTGGGCGTGGCTTATGGAAAGTGGGAGTGGGTTATGAAAAATATTGTGTGGCTCAGGAGGTGTGGTCAAACAAGAGCATTGAGAGAAGTTTATCAGGTTGTGTGTGTGTGTGTGTGTGTGTGTGTGTGTGTGTGTGTGTGTGTGTGTGTGTGTGTGTGTGTGTGTGTGTGTGTGTGTGTGTGTGTCTGTAACGCGAGGCTCCACAGCACAAACCAGCAAACCGATTAGTTTTCAAATGGTAGTCCTTCAAAAATAGGGTGTCTATTTACCGTCATTTTTTATGAGGAGTGCCAGTTGGCAAAATACGCAATAGGAAAAATCTTGCCAGGCAGAGGAACAATTGTATGTGAACCAATACGTCTTGGCAATGAATCTTCGTCGGTGGATCGGTCAGAATGAAAAGCATCGTATCCAGCGCTTCGATCCTTGCGAATCCCTCGTCGCCTACCGGCTTGTATAACTAGTTTGTTACCTTTTTTTTGTTATCAAGCAAGTTTGTTATCAAGCAAACTGGTTTGTTATCGTGAATATTTCTTTCAGATGAACATGAAATATTTTGAACAAATCTTTGAAAAATACCTTATGTTTTCTTCAATTTTGTCGAAACATATCCGAGGTCAATGTATGGTACTTTCAGAAAGTATTCACACCCCTTGACTTTATGTCACATTTTGTTTTGTTAAAGCCTGAATTTAAAATGGATTAAATTAAAAAAAACTGTCAACAATCTTCACAAACTACCCCATCATGTCAAAGTGCACACATGTTTTTAGAAATTGTTACAAACTAATGAAAAATGAAAAGCTGAAATATCTTGCATCAATAAGTATTCAACCCCCCTGAGTCAATACTTTGTAAGAAGCACCTTTGACAGTGAATACAGCTTTGAGTCTTCTTGGGTATGTCTGTATCGGGTTTGCCCATCTGGATTTGGGGATTTTCTCCCATTCTTCCTTGCAGATTTGCTCAAACTCTGTCAAGTTGGATGGGGAGCATCGGTGAACAGCAATCTTCAAGTCTTTCCACAGATTCTAAATGGGATTCAAGTCTGGGCATTGTCTGGGCCACTCAAGGACTTTCACATTCTTGTTCTGAAGCCATTTCAATGTTGCTTTGGCTGTATGCTTGGGGTCATTGTCCTGTTGGAATGTAAATCTTTGCTGCAGTCTAAGGTCTTTTACACTCTGAAGCAGGTTCTCTTCAAGGATTTTCCTGTATTTGGCTCCATTCACTGTTCCTCTATCCTTGCAAGTCTCCCAGTCCCTGCCACTGAAAAGCATCCCCATAGCATGATGCTGCCACCACCATGCTTCACGGTAGGGATGGTCGTAGATGGTTGATGAGCTGTGCTTGGTTTCCGCCAGAGGTAGCACTTTTCATTCAGGCCAAATAGTTCAGTTTCTATCTCATAATGCTACATAATCTTTTGCCTCATGCTCTCAGAGTCTTTCTCATGTCCTTTTGCAAACTCCAGGAATGCTGTCATGTGCCTTTTTCTCTGAAGTGGCTTCCATCTGGCCACTCTCCCATAAAGCCTGGATTTGTGAAGTGCTGCACAGACTGTTGTCATTCAGGCAGGTTCTCCCATCTCAGCTAACGAAGTCTGCAGGTCTCTCAGAGTGGTCATTAGGTTCTTGGTCACCTCTCTGACCAAGGTCCTTCTTGCCCGGTTGCTCAGTTTGGTCAGACGGCCATCTCTAGGAAGAATCTGGGTAGTTACATCTTCTTTCCATGTCTTAATGATGGAGCTCACTTTGCTCTTGGGAACTTTCAACACAAGAAATTGTTTTATACCCTTCCCCAGATCTATACCTCCTCACAATTCCATCTTGGAGTTATACGGACAGTTCCTTGGACTTCATGGTAGAGTTTTTGCTCTGTCATGCACTGTCAGCTGTGGGACCTTTTATAGAAAGGTATGTTTCTTTCTAAATCACATCTAATCAATTAATTTGGCCATGGGTGGACTCCAATCAAGTTGTAGAGACATCTCAAGGATAATCATAGGAAATTGGATGCACCCGAGCTCAATTTGGAGTGTCACCGCAAAGGGGATGAATACTTATTGACACAAGACAGACATTTCAGCATTTAATTTTTAATTAATTTGGATGAAATTATAAAAACATGTTTTCACTTTGTCATTATGGGGTATTTTGTGTAGATCGGTGATAAAAAATTAAAATTTAATCCATTTTAAATTCAGGCTGCAACACAACAAAATGTGACACAAGTTGAGGGGTGTAAATACTTTATGAAGGCACTCTATCTTGACCTTGGATATGTGTAGATAAAATTTAAGAAAACATTCGGTATTTTTAAAAGATTTGTTCAAAATATTTTATGTTCATCTGAAAGAAACGTTCACGATAACAAACCAGTTTGCTTACTCGTTATTATAAACTTGCATGTTGAAAAATAGAAGAAATTGGTATTTCTTTGACTCTTTCTATCTCATTCAGAGAACTTTAATAATGACCCATGAGTGCTGATCTCGTGTAGATCATGATATACCACGTGACTATATAAACATGGCACAAGGTGTTTACTGATTCTACTTTAACATTCTATTTTCGCTAAGTATCATTGCATGATTAACCCGAATAACCAATATGATTACAGTGTTAACAATCCTAGTTGCTCTCACCATCAATTGCCAGCGGAGGGCAGTAACATATGCCATCTTTTCGTTTGGGATTGGATTTAATTTTCATCTCAATAAAACTAATCTTTTCATTGTCCAACAGGATGCACTTCCCTTTGAATCGTGTAGTCTGGGTTTGATTCCTGACCTGACTATAAACTGTCGGATTGTTGCTCGCAGGCGGGGTGCTGCATCACAATACACCGTCCTTTGGATGAACGTTAAGCCGTGTCCCATCTGCTCTGCAGCAGTTGGTGAACGTTAAGGATTCCAAGGTGTGTTTAACGAAGAGTTGGCGAGTTATCGCCGGCAACCTGAACAAATTATAAATTCTTGCCTCAAGCTGTCGGGAATTGATGCCATCCTCTCAGATATTCCTTGATACCAGGTCATGCTGCTTGCTATTTAAGTGTACTTACTCTGTAGACAGAAGCCTCTAATTTCATGGACCCAGGTGTTCTCACATCATATGTGAATGGCCATTTTTGCTTGGCACAAAAAAAAGATAATCATGGTGGGGAAGGGGAAGGGGAGGAGGGATAGTTTTTACCCCTCCTTGTATATTTGACTTCACTATCCATTTCCAATATAATTTTGTTCCCATTTTTTTTTTTATATAAACCTTTGGCTCTTTATAGCAATTTATTTTTGCCTTGGCAATATGGGCATGGCTACATGTCACAATTGTATCTGTTGCTTTTCTTTCAGATGGTGTCCATACACTGACATGTGCTCTCATGTTATTAAACACGGACCTGCATGGGCACGTGAGTTGACGTTTGAAATCTTCCAAGTCGAACAAGGCACAGCAGGATTTCCACATAAATGAACTAAGAAAATAAAACTGGGTCTCGTTGTTCCACACCTTGATAAAAGGGTGATGGCAATGACACAAGGAAAGGTGGTAGGTTGAGACCATTGCCGTGAAAAGACGTCGATGAGGTCAGAGACAAACCCATCATGACAGATGTAATAATTTATTTTATAAATTTTCCACATCATATCAAGTTGCCCTCTCGTGGACACTTTGCAATTTTGGCTTTTGCCAATACATTCTATAAAATTAATCGTCCCATGTGGATTGTCAAGATTTTATTTTAGTGCACATTTATCGGGGGCCATGAAAAAGTTAAACTACAGGGTGGAACGTTTTATTCCTGACAACAAGGCTGTTGAGAATGTGCACACACAAGATAGATGGATGAACTGAGTTTGAGTCGGTATTTGAGGACTGGAGGGAAGAAGTAGATTAGATAAACACAGAAGGGATTTGATTTAGAATGAGAAAAAAAGCTAATTTTGAATGGTGGAACTCATAGACGTATGTGGAGGTGAAACAACTCCATGGAAGTTTACTTATTTAGTTCACAGCAATCTACAGGGTCCGCCTAAAGTCGTGACCGTATTTGAAAATGAAAATTTTCGTGACCATAAATGAAAATGAAACAACACACTTTGGAGATTGTTCACAATTTATTTCGTGAACAACCACATCCAGTAAGTGACCACCACGGGCATCCACACAAAATTGTGCCCGCTGCGCATCACACTCCATCACTGATGCCAATGTTTCCAATGTTTCCAACTAAATGTTAATGATTTCTCTACGAATGTTGGCCTTTAGTTCCTGTAAGGACCTGGGTTTTGTGTTTATGACTTGTCCTTCAGATAACCCAGAGAAAACACTCTGGGGCTGTTAAAACTGGAAATCCTGAAGGTAAACCTCGGACAACTCTTCCCCGGTTGGCTGATTTCCCGGTTTGAAGACCTTCCTTTTCCTCCAAGATTTTCAAATTTAACAGCCCCAGACTTTTTTCTCTGGGGCTACCTGAAGGACAGGGTATACCGCACAAATCCCAGAACCTACAAGAACGAAAGGACAATATTTGTAGAGAAATCCTTAACATTCAGTTGGAAACACTGGCATCAGTAATGGAGTGTGGTGTGTCGCGAGCACAATTTTGTGTGGATGCCCATGGGGTCACTTACTGGATGTGATTTTCACGAAATAAATTGTGAACAATCTCCAAAGTGTGTTCTTTCCTCTTCATTTTATATATTCACGACAACTTACTTCTTATTTCCTACATTGCTGTTTGAAATACACTCATGACTTTGGGCAGGCCCTGTATTTATAATTTTGTTGAAGCAACAAGGAAGAACAAAAAAAATTATCATCTGAAATGACGGCAAGCCATTAATGGGGGATGCACAGTGGTTCCACGACTGCAGTCGGATATGAAAGAAAATGAAAAAGACCACGAGAAGGCATTTAAACAACAAAAACAAAATTATAATGACGATGGGATAAAACGAGGCTGCCGTCGAAGTATAACAAAATACAATCACTGTATATCAATGAATGTTATATACGAGGAGATTAAGGTGGACTGAAATAAGTAAAGTGGGAGAAACCGAGCAGTGAATTGACAATATCCTGGTGTTGGCATAATGGTTAGGGTGGTGGGCTTGGGATTCTACAGTCCTGAGTTCAAATCCCACTTGGCCGTTTAATTAATACCAAGTGGGGTTCATTCAGCCTATCATCCTTTTGAGGTTGGCAAAATGAGTACCAGCTTGCTGGCATGAGTGAGCCATGCGAGTATGCTGTGTCGGAGTGGCAACCTGTCCAGGATTGTGCCCAATAGCCCAGGAGCCTGCTTCGGCAGCACCAATGCTCTGAACAGAGTATGGTCCTGATGGATGGATGGAATTGACAATAATAACTCGGGCGTCTTCTTCGATGGACCACAAAAATGCCACACTCTTCCCTGAGCCTTGACTCTACATTCAAGAAATAATGACAGGGGGATGAAGTGAGAAGGGGGAACAAAGGTGATGGTGAAAATAACTACTTTCTATTTCAACAGAGTTGATTAAGCTATTGAATGGTCTCTGCAATGCCACACATGGCCCCTTTTCACATGACAAGCAAACCTGTGCTGTGCTGAGCTGAACCCTGCTGGGCACAGGAGGACATTTCATCAGAGCTTTCATTCATTGCCTTTTCACTCAGCATGAAGAAAGTCCATTTCTCAATTCCTGCCCCAAATTGCAGGTAGCAAGTGGTCTTTTATTCTCAGATACACCTCGACACCAGGCTACACTGCTTGCTCTATCAGTGTTGTTGCCATGTGGGATAGCAGCTCCTACACTGTCATGCACCCAGGTGTGTCAGCAACTTAAACGAGTTTACGCACATCATTATGTAAATGGCCATCTTCGGCGATGAGAGCCAACCATAACATCGTTGTTAAGAAAATTATTTACAAGAGTAAGACTCATGGAAGAGCAAGGTAAAATTGACAGTGAGATAGCAGAGTAACAATTCGGCACAACCAGCAAGGGGAGAAACTAACATGAATGAGAGAGAAAAGGTGAGGAAACACTGAAACCAGCAAGTATGAAGCATGTGTTAAATTGTGTTAATGGGGGAAATAAAGATCATGGGTCAAGAAGGGAGATGATGAGGTGGCTGTGCACTGCCTGCTTCAAGTCTTGGAAGGAGAGTGGGAAAGAACAGCCTCTGGAAGGCGCTTCCAGAGACCGGAAAAGCGATGAACAAAGGAGTTGAGGTATGCCGACAGCTTGGATTTTGGAAGTTTAACCAGAAGGGGTTGCTGTAAGAATATGTGCATCTTGGAATAGATAGGGACGGTTGGAAGACTGAGAGAACAGACGAAGCAATATTGGAGAAGAGGCAGTTAAAAAAAACAAGCTCAAATGAGCTAAGATCCTCGTCCTCTTAATGATAACGTCATAAAAACGAATATGACGTCATTGTGATGTATCAGGTTTGCGATAAATTATCTGTGCTAATGCCCGGCTTGATTCCCGCAAACAAAATTCAAACAGCTTGCCTAGTTTCGGAGATAATGGTAGAGGCGATTTCCATTAGCGGCGATATTATGACGTCAACTTTTTTTCTAGGAAGAATTTCCAAAATCGGAGATGGTTACTGCCTGCGCTTAGGCTTTCTGCATATACATGGCAAGTTTCACGAAGATCCTATGAAAACTCTGGGTTGTGAAACAAAATATCAAAAAATAGGAATGACGTCATAAAAATTTATATGACGTCATAGTGATGTATCATATGTGCGTTAATTCATCTCTGCTAATGCCCTGTTCGATTCCCGCAAACAGAATTCAAAAAGCTTGCCGAGTTTCGGACATAATTTTTTAGGCGATTTCCATTAGCGGAGATATTTTGACGTCATAACTTTTTTTCTCGGAGGAATTTTCAAAATCGGAGAACGTTACTGTCTGCGCAGGGTATTTTTACATATATATACCAAGTTTCAGGAAGTTTCGATGAAAACTGTAGGGTGTGAGACAAAAAAAGTCCACAAGAACAACAACGTGAGTAAGACTTAGAGATCCTCCACGAGGATCTAAAAACAGAGAGACCCTGCGATGTGAAAGCAACAGACCATGGGCTTCAGCTTCATCATGGGAGATTTCAATAATGTTGAGATTCAAAATCATTTCTCCTCTTCACACCACTTTCAAAACAACCGTTAACATGCAAACTGATTTTTCAATTATAAATTAACAGGAAACAAACATAAGTATATGTGGAAAAATTACATGTCCAGACCGGGAATCGATGCCAAGTAATACCTGGGTTCGATTCCCGGTCTGGGCACGTATTTTTTTCCACATATACTTATAAACTGATTTTTATAGTTTTCATCTTCATAGTCATTCATGATTCATAAAAAGAGGACATTCAGATCCATTGAAAATGATGATGAGATAAAATGAGATGTGTATGAGGAGACGAACGATCTTAGCTACCAGGCTAATTAGCTATTTCTTGATCTCTTACATATAAGAGCTGGTAGGATGGCATAGAGGTATGCACACTCGCCTCAAAGTTGGCTAATCTGGGTTTGAATATCGACCCAGCTATAAACTGTCATCGTGGTGTTTCGCAGGAAGTTCACACATCATCAACATGTGTGCCGTCCTTCTGATGGACGTTAAATTGGACGATCTGGCTGCCGGCATTCATTGGTGGAAGTTAAATATCCCACAGTGTCCTTCGCGTAGAGTCGGCGAGTTATCACTGGCACCATGGAACAAATTACAAATATCTGCCCAATCTTCCTGTGCCGGAGTGGCAACCAGTCCAAGATTGTAAACCCGAGCCAAGAAACTGCTTTAGCAGCACCGACACTCCGCATAGAGTATGGTACATGATGGTGATGATCACTCATAACAAATACTCTCAGAATATTTTGGATATTCTCCAACTGACTGAGCAATCTTAGAATCGCTTCGATTTGACATTCCTTCAAAGCATTTCCAGTATAATACAACTAAAAAATCTCGAGCATCTCCACAACACGAGTTAATTGTGATGATGGTAAAACTTGGTGTTTAGTCATCTCCGATATACAAGAGGTCAGCTCACCATGGCCCGGTTTGCTTTCAGTGCAAAAATTCAAGGGATGACCTTTAGGTAAGGGTCGATGGGGAGTAGCACCAATTTTAACAGTGATGTCGATTTGAGATTATTCAACATGAAGGGTTAACTTTGTGTTTAGTGAACATGTAGCAAAACCACTTAGAATGATTAGCTTACATAAGCAGCATACAAACTGAATGGATGATATGATTTAGACAAAACATTATTTTATAAGTGTGTGTGCGTGCGTGCTTGCGTGCGTGCGTGCGCGCGCGTGTTCACCTGTGCCTATGCTGAAACTTTCTTTCTGCCCTTCCTCCCTCATGCTGCTTCCATCATTTGGATCTTACATACCTGCATGAACACCAAAGGTGGTAAGTACCTTTTTTGGATACAAAGTTGTGGCTCTTGAAAGAGCTAAAACATCGAATGGATCAGGATGCAACAAAACAAAAGGAACAGTAGAAAGAGAGGGGGAAACGCACCAACAGCAAGGAAGAGGGACAAAATAGTGGGAGACTTGGACAAATAATGGGTGTGGGGAAGAATGCGATGTGAAGAAGGATACAGCGGGGTGGACAAGATGGACACGGAAGCAAATTCTCCATCACAGAAGTAGAAGGGAAAACTCGGGAAGAAGTAGAAATGGCACAAAAATCATTTTTTAACGAAGAGGAAGGTGATGGAGTAGTGGGTAGAGGGAGGGACTGATAATCTGGAATCCCTGAAAGAGGTGGGCAATATCCTGGCGATGACAAGCAATCTTCCTGTTAGATTATATATATTAAAAGTTTAACGCCGACCCCTTCGGAGGGTCATTGCAGGTAGAAAAAAAAAATCATGGATGGGGGATGACTAGAAGTTTAAGAGTGTCTTGAAGCCCTGGAGGGAAGAATGAGATTGAAATGTTCTTTCGGGAATAAACATCACACGAGTCATCCAAATCTTGGAGAAACCATTTGCAGAGGAGGAAAGCATAAGTAGGCAGCAAATAAGACAGATGATATTAAAAAAAAATTCTTCTTTCTTCATATTTTGGGGAGTGTTGGGAGAAGTGGGTTGTTGGCAGGTGGTTGGGGGTTCTTTTTTGAATTGTTCCTTTGAATTGTTTCTTAGTTCCTATATGGATTTAATCATACTAATTGCCTTCTTTGTGTTGGAATTGGGAAGAGGCACAAGTGAAATTGGCAAAACTGTCATTTTCTTTACATTCCTATTTATTTGTTCTTATTTCTTTATTTATTTATTTACTTTTTCTTAAAATTTTGTTTTTAGAATTTTTTAAACAAGGGTCTGCCTGTTGGACTTGCTTCTCATATAAATGTTCAACTTGAATGAGACCTTAGGCCAAAAAAAACAAACATTTGTTTGCTATTGCATGGCCAAAAAAAATTGGGTGGGTAGGTAGGGAATTTTTTTTTTTTGACAATTTTTTTTGCCATGAATACATTCATATAACTCGATTAAAAATGTTTATTTTCCTTGGTGGTAGTGGTAGTAGTGTGGTGGTGGTAGTGTGGTTTGGTGGTGGTAATGGTGGTGGTAGTTGTGGTGGTAGTGGTGTGGTTGTGGTGGTGGTTGTGGTGTGGTAGTAGTGTGGTTGTGATGGGGGGTGATGGTGATGCACTCGACTTGCTAAAATGCACTTTATTCTGTCTTAAATTTCTCTACATATTTAACAGTGCATGCATGCTGAAAATATGCATTGTTTATTAATATATATGTATATATATATATATATATATATATATATATATATATATATATATGTATATATATATATATATATATATATATATATATTTTTTTTTTTTTTTTTAACAGAACGTCCAGTGCATTTTTGCAAGTCTATTGCACTACCACTACCACCACCACACCACTACCTCCACCACACCA
Organism: Eptatretus burgeri; assembly: GCF_056783735.1. Lineage (NCBI taxonomy): Eukaryota > Metazoa > Chordata > Myxini > Myxiniformes > Myxinidae > Eptatretus > Eptatretus burgeri. The sequence goes on from NC_140965.1 coordinate 79,816,654, forward strand.
CCGCCGCCGCCACCCCACCCACCACCAAATTACCACTGTCACCATCATCACCACCATCACCACCACAATAGGTGAAACTAACCGTCAAAAGACTGATCCACAAAGCAGTCCTCGTGCGCCGCCATTTTGAAACTCTCAATGACGTAACACGCGGGATTCAAAATGGCGGCGCCCGAATCAAATGCGCCCGAGTCCAAATTGTCAACAAAAATCATCGGGTCACATATAAAAGCAACTAGCATAACCCGCGCTCTGCGCGACATATTGGGGTGGGTGTGTTTGAGAAAGGAACTGATGCAGAGTATCAGTAGTAATTTTACTTTAATGCAGTAAGTGGAATACGATTTCACTGTTTCAGAACCATTTTATTTACCTTTTTTTGTACTATGCACCTCATATGGTCTTTGAGATAATGTAAGCCGAATATAACGTTACTCGAGCGCAGAACAAAGTCGAAGATAGCGCGACACAAAACCACAAACTCGGAAATAATATATAAGATGGGTCGGTAGGAAACCAGAAACAAACTCCTTTTTTTGTTTGGCCTTATCAGAAAGGTTTTCATACAGTTCTGTTTTGTTAGATTGCAAGCTGTCGGACCCCGCTATTCATGGATTCTCTATTTGCAGACCTCGAATATTCGTGGTTGATAAAATGCGACCTGCTTCTACATTCGTACCCTGTACTTCGCGAACTCGTGTTATTTTTTTGTGTATTTGTGATTTTACACAGGTGTATTCCCATTTGTTTCGCATTTTCATGGTTTTTTGCGGGTGTATTTGTGGTTTTCGTGGGCGTATTCGTAGTTTTTTGCGGGTGTATTCCCATTTGTTTCGCATTTTCATGGTTTTTTGCGGGTGTATTTGTGGTTTTCGTGGGCGTATTCGTAGTTTTTTGCGGGTGTATTCCCATTTGTTTCGCATTTTCATGGTTTTTTGCGGGTGTATTTGTGGTTTTCGTGGGCGTATTCGTAGTTTTTTGCGGTTGTATTCCCATTTGTTTCACATTTTCACGGTTTTTTGCGGGCGTATTCACAGTTTTTTGTGGGCGTGTTTGTAGTTTTTTTGCAGGTGTATTCCCATTTTTTTCGCATTTTCATGGTTTTTTGCAAGCGTATTTGCAGTTTTTGTGGGCGTATTTGTGTTTTTTTGCGGGTGTATTCCCATTTGTGTCACATTTTCACGGTTTTTTCACAGGCGTATTCACAGTTTCTTCGCAGGCGTATTCACAGTTTTTTGCAGGTTTATTTGCGGTTTTTGTGGGCATATTCGTGGTTTTTTGCGGGTGTATTCCCATTTTTCTCGCATTTTCATTGTTTTTTGCAGGCATATTCGTGGTTTTGTGGGCGTATTCGTGGTTTTTTGCGGGTGTATTCCCATTTGTTTCGCATTTTCGTGGTTTTTCATGGGCGGATCCACGGTATTTTCGTGGCTGTATACCCAATTGTTTCGCATTTTCGTGGTTTTTTGCGGGCGTATTTGCAGTTTTTTTGCAGGCGTATTTGCGGTTTTTGTGGGCGTATTCGTGGGTTTTTTGCAGGCATATTCGCAGTTTTTTCCAGGCATATTTGCAGTTTTTCTGTGCGTATTCATGGTTTTTTGCTGGCGTATTCGTGGTGTTTGCAGGCATATTCGCAGTTTTGTGGGCGTATTTGTCGTTTTTTACGGGTGTATTCCCATTTGTTTCGCATTTTCGTGGTTTTTTTGCGGGCATATTCATGTTTTTTTGCGGGCGTATCATCTATGGTTTTTCGCAGGTGTATTCCCGATAGTTTCGCATTTTTGCAGTTTTTCGCAGGCATATTCAAGGGTTTTTTCGCAGGCAGATTCGCGTTTTTTTCTCACGGGTTGATACGCGGTTTTTGCAGGCGTATTCGCGGTTTTTTTGCGGGCGTATTTATGGATTTTTGTGTGCGTATTCACAGTTTTTTTGCAGGAGTATCCATGGTTTTTCACGGGTGTATTCTCGTTTGTTTCACATTTTTGTGGTTTTTCGTCGGCATATTCGCTGGCGTATTTGTCGTTTTTCGTGGGGGGATGCACGTTTTTTCCGGGCATATTCATGGTTTTTGTGGAGGTATTCCTATTTGTTCCGCATATTCGTGGTTTTTTGTGGGTGTATTCATGGTTTTTTGTGGAGGTATTCCTATTTGTTCCGCATATTCGTGGTTTTTTTGTGGGTGTATTCATGGTTTTTTGTGGAGGTATTCCTATTTGTTCCGCATATTCGTGTTTTTTTTGTGGGTGTATTCATGGTTTTTTGTGGAGGTATTCCTATTTGTTCCACATATTCGTGGTTTTTTGTGGAGGTATTCCTATTTGTTCCACATATTCGTGGTTTTTTGTGGGTGTATTCATGGTTTTTTGTGGAGGTATTCCTATTTGTTCCGCATATTCGTGGTTTTTTTGTGGGTGTATTCATGGTTTTTTGTGGAGGTATTCCTATTTGTTCCACATATTCGTGGTTTTTTGTGGAGGTATTCCTATTTGTTCCACATATTCGTGGTTTTTTGTGGGTGTATTCATGGTTTTTTGTGGAGGTATTCCTATTTGTTCCGCATATTCGTGGTTTTTTGTGGGTGTATTCATGGTTTTTTGTGGAGGTATTACTATTTGTTCCGCATATTCATGGTTTTTTATGGGTGTATTCGTGGTTTTTTATGGGTGTATTCGTGGTTTTTTATGGGTGTATTCGTGGTTTTTTGTCGAGGTATTACTATTTGTTCCGCATATTCGTGGTTTTTTATGGGTGTATTCATGCTTTTTTGTGGAGGTATTCCTATTTGTTCCACATATTCGTGGTTTTTTGTGGGTGTATTCATGGTTTTTGTGGAGGTATTCCTATTTGTTCCGCATATTCGTGGTTTTTTGTGGAGGTATTCATGGTTTTTTGTGGAGGTATTCCTATTTGTTCCACATATTCGTGGTTTTTTGTGGGTGTATTCATGGTTTTTTGTGGAGGTATTCCTATTTGTTCCGCATATTCATGGTTTTTTATGGGTGTATTCGTGGTTTTTTATGGGTGTATTCGTGGTTTTTTGTCGAGGTATTACTATTTGTTCCGCATATTCGCGGTTTTTTTCACGGGCATATTCATGGTGTTTTTGTGGGTGTATTCCCATTTGTTTCACTTTTTTGCCAGCCTATTCATGGTTTTTCATGGATTATTCAGTTTTTCGCGGTTATATGTGTGGGTATTTTTCGCATTTTCATATGCGTATTCATTGTTTTTCAATGGTGTGTTCCCATTTGTTTCGCATTTTCCTGGGTGTATTCATGGTCTTTCGTCGGTGAATTCCCGTTTGTTTCACATTTTCACTGTTTTTCGCGGGCGTATTCATAGTTTTTTTTTTGCAGGCGTATCCATGGTTTTTCACGGGTGTATTCCTGTTTGTTTCGCATTTTCGCAGTTTTTCGCGGGCGTATTCGTGGTTTTTCCTGGGTGTATTCCCATTTGTTTTGCATTTTCACTGTTTTTCGCAGGCATATTCACGGTTTTTCACAGGAATTTTTTTATTTCCCTTATGAATCACGAACTGCCAGGAACCTATCCACCTTTCTCCCATTGAAACAATGCCCCGACATTTGTGGATTTGACATTCGTGACATTTTCCAGGAATGTATCGCCTGTGAATAGCGGGATCCAACAGTATTTGGATTATTTCCAGGTAGGGAAGTCTTGATCACAGAAATACCAGAAAGATGCACAAAGCACACATGTGCTTGTGTGTACCACCTCTTTCTTTTTATACACAGACAAAACATATTTATTGTTGGGGGTTTGGAATGCATCAATAGATGCAGGTGAGTAAACTGTAAAATGCTGTTCAGGAATTCTCTGGAGATGGTTTATGCGCAGCTGACTGGCATATTGCTATGGTCTTGTTCTATTCTCCAATGCAGAACATTGGCAAACGCATGTCATGCCAAGACTTCATTGGAAATCTTGAAGGCTTGAATGATGGGAAAGATTTTCCTCGAGACTTATTGAAGGTGAGACTGGAATCCTATCATCGTCGTGTACTAACTGGAGGCCACAACAATGATGTGTGCTTGAACATCTTGTTAATTTTACAGAATCTGTCCACTTACTTCTATAACACCTGAAGTTGTTTCCACTAATTTGTGTTTTGAAGAAGTGGACAAATAAATAGTCAAGTGGATTTGAAGCTGGGCTCCAGCATCATGAGCCATGAGTTCAGATGGTAAAACCAAGCATGTCTGTTTATGTACCATGCTCCATAAAGAGCATTGGTTCTGCCAAAGCAGTTTCTTGGCAAGGCTTGCAATCTGGACAGGTCACCACTCCGATATAGGACACTAGAATGAGGGGTGCAGGAGTTTGGAATTTGTCAGAGTGCTCACCTTCTCTACAGCAATGACATTGTGGGATCTTTAACATCCATCAACCACTGTTGACAGACACCCAGTTTAACATCCATCCAAGGGATGGCACATGTTATGATGACTTGCCCTGCCTGCTAAACACCAGGGTGACAGTTTATAGCTGGGCCGAGTTTCAAACCCAGGTTTTTTTTCGAGGTGAGTGTGCATCTCGCTTTGCTGACTTGTCAGCCCAACACCAAACATGCCAACCCAAAATGCTTACTGAGGAAATCATACTTACACTATGCGATTGGAAATCAAGGGGCTGGCAGGATTGCCTGGAGGTGCACACACTCACCTCTTAGCTGTTTAGCCTGGGTTTGAATCCCAACCCATCCATAATTTGGCTTCCCGATGTTTCACAGACAGGGTGATTCATCAGTGTATACATGGCCCCTCGGATGGATGTTAAACTGGGCGTCCCGTCTACCGGCATTAGTTGGTGGATGTTAAAGATCCCACAGTGTCCTTCACAAAGAGTATGGGAGCTATCTCCAGCAGCATGAAGAAATCCGAAATTCCTACCATAACTGCTGATGGGAGGGCAATGGCAAACCACCCAGTTTAACTCTTGCCAAGAAACTGCTTATGTAGCACTGATGCTCTGTAACAGATTATGGTGTATCAGAATCAGAATATAAATCAAGAAGAGCCAAACTTAGTGATATCTGAAACATATCATTGTTGCCCACAACCTATATTCATGTTCACAAGACCTACTGTAGAGGATACCTTCAAATGTTTTGTTTGCATGCAGCAATTGAGGCTCATGGAGAAGCTCAATGTCCATTGAAAAAGTGTCACAGACTGCCAGAGGGAAAAAGGAAAAGTGAACAATCCAATTGGTTGACCCATAATTGGTTGGCCTGTTTTGGCATTCCCAGCTGGGCAATTTATCCTACAGTTCATGAATATTGTGATCGCATGTTAAAACCACATATACTCCAATAATTTCCCCCTTGTATTATCATGTCTTTGAAAAGATGCATTGTACTGTCACTCCTTGTCCTGCATGTTGTATAAAGCTCCTCCAGGTAGTGGGGCGGCATTGCCAAATAATTGTGCTATTATGGATAAAAGTAACAAATTTTGTACAAAGGTTAGCGTATTTTATGCTCATAATTTCTGGATATGGAACCACCTTCAATTATCCCTTGTGTGCATGCTCCACGGGAGTTGCATTTCCAGTGTGAATACCAACATTTTTCGATGAAGATATCATTTGCATCCTTGAACACAGGGTTCACCAAACCAAGAAAAAAAAAATATTTGGAACAGTCTTACAATTATCTGATGCTAAACAGTTCAGTTTGAGACATTACAGATTGCTATAGACATACATTCATAACTCATGTGCAGTGAGTCAGAATAGCCTCACCCCAAATCAAGTAACTATTTTATCCTGCATACACTTGCAATAGTTACCTCCAGAACCTAAGGTGAATGGAGGTTATGTCTACATCCCTGTATGTCTGTCTGTCTGTCTGTCTGTTTGTCTGTGAGCAGAATATCTCTAAAAGTTATGGATGGATTCGGACGAAACTTGGTGGACACTTTGGGTGTGTGATGAGGAAGACGTGCTTAAATTCTGGTGAAGATCCGAATCTGGATCCAGATCTGATCATTTCTTAAAGTGATTCTTCACCATTGAGAGATCGGGCTAAACCGATATTTAACACGATATCTCAAAAAGTTATGAATGGATTCAGACTAAACTTGGTGGAGAGGTTGCATGTGTGATAAGGATGAATTACTTAGCTTTTGGTGAAGATATGAATCCGGATCCGACAATTAAAAAAAAAAAAGTTTAACTGATTCTTCACCATTGAGAGAGATGGGGCTAAAAAAAACGAAACGTGTTATGGTATTTGAAAAGGTTGTAGTCGGATTATAACAACACCTGGTGAATGAGTTAAGTAGGTGACAAGAACAAGATGATTCGATTTTGGTTTAGGTCTGGATGCAGATCCGACCTATCAGTGGGATACAAAACGTAAACTGTTCAGCCTGGTGGAGGTACATGTAGTGGATAAAAAAATGGAAACACCTGGGTAAATGAAGGACACCAAACAATGGCTTCCACACAGGGGTGGTCCATGTGTGATTACACAAATAACATCCCAGCATGCTTAAGGTCATGTATAAAAATGCTGCACAGGCCTGGTTGCCTATAATTATGGCTAGCATGGCTTCTGGAGGAGTCCCAATATTAGAATCTGCCTGACGTGTGGTCTCTCAATGGTTTGATGAGCATGACATTGATGTTATCCATTTGTCCTGGCCTTTTCAGTCATCATATCTGAACCCAATTGAGCATTTATGGGATATTCTAGAAAGACGCCAGAGACAGCGTTTTCCACCTCCATCAAACAGATGTAGTCTAGATGTCAAACACCATTTTTCAAAATGACCTTGCATTAGGGTCTGCACAATGTTTTTCTGCATTTTTGTGATCACCAGACCATCTGAATGAATATTCTGAGTGTTGCCACTCTGGCACCCTTGAGCATTTTTGTAGAAATCCATTAATATGCAAATTAGCAGTGGCTATTTTTGAAATTACTATTTTTCTTAATATCTCCAAAATTAAGCATCCAAATAGCCTGGTTGAGGTGTCCAAACCCATGTTTTTAGGGTCACTGGTCATGATAAACCCACTTACAATTTGATAACATTTAAATTTAGCTCATTAATATGCAAATTAGCAGTTGCCATTATTGAAAATGTAGATAAATAGACATATAGATAGAAAAAAAACACTTCAGTCTTTGTGAATTAGATCACTTTATTATTCATACAGATTCAACAATTCGACAGTATGCTATGAAAGCAGCTAACAACATGAACAAAAGAAGACATTCCTGTGTAAATCAAATGTTCATATATATATATATATATATATATATATATATATATATATATATATATATATATATATATATATATATATATATATATATATATATATATATAACAGGTTTGTAATCCTCATGAAGGCTACTTCAGTGCTTGGTGTCTCATTCAGTGTCAGAGTCATCATCAAGGGCAAATGCAGCAGCTGTCTTGGTGCGCTCATTCCTGCATCCAGTATCTCCATGGCTCGTACAGAAAACTCTGCATGGTAACTTGGCTGCTGTGCAGCGGCATTGAGCTGTGTAGCATTGCTTGTCGGAGGAACATCCACATCGTATTAGCTCCAATATCTCTGGTGGTGCAAGAGCGACGTTGGGCGGCAGCAAAATTGGAAGTAATGATCTTGATGCCACATCAAGTTTCCATCCGTACTGAGTGGGATCCAGAGGTGGTGGCTGCAGCTCAGCAGCTGACTTCCACATTGCTGTCTGGATATGAGCGTGCACACGTTTTGTTCAAAAGACTCTGTAGTTGGTTGCAGAGCCTATTAGGTCTGGTGCTTTGATGGCATTTGGTTTCGCCATCTTCATGAACCACACCTCTTTGCGAACATCAGACATGTTGCTTCTCTCCTTGCTACCACAGCAAACAGCCATGAACACAGTGGCTTCGGCGATGACATTGTCAATAGATACATCCACATTCCCAAGTTTTTGAAGTGAATGGCCTGCTGCGAGTGTCTTCTTGCCAGTCAGTTTACCTCTACCATACATCTGGGCAATGGTGTCCCAACCTGTCAGTGCGTGTAAAGCTAGTAGGTATTGCATCATCCCGGCATGCTTTCTGGCAGTGGCCCCAATGTCGATCAACGATCGACCAGGACATGCTGCTTCCATTGTTACGCAGCATTGCAGATGAAGTTCTGCGAAGTGATACACAAGCAAGATGAACACATCAGTATCATCACAGATGACTGTGATGCATTTTGCACCATCTTTGGCAACTTTAGCGACTTGCTGAATCATGATGACATCTGCCTCCTCATGCGTCGTCTTCAAATCAGTGCGACACCTTTGGGCTCCGTGGTATATTTCTGCTGGGGTAGACTCCTGTCCCACAATGACGAGCCTGTGTTGGCTCTGCTTTCTCTGTTGACTAACGTCAATCAAATTCTGGCAAATCAGTTCTATCAGCTGAACTTTGTTCTCAGTTACTGACAGAACCACCAGCTGTGGCGGCAGTGGAGTCTGGCGGTTCTACCTGTGGTGCCTGCTAGCTTGCTGCCCAGCACTTGCTAATCTTGTTCCACTCTTGATGCTGAAATCATGATAGCTGTCAAATACCAGACATACATCTGATTTGTCCACTTTTGCCATGATGTAGCTCGTGAAGTTGTCAACAAAGTCTTGCACAATTTCCCTGTTAGGTCAATGAATAACCCAGGGGATTGCACAACCATCTAAGATGGTGACTTCAGGTTGTGGACCCAGTCTTGTTGACATTTCCACTTGGAGATTCTTCTTCAATGTCGACTTGGTCTTTGCTATTCTCATCTCCCCCTTTTCATCGAACATTGATGTTGGCACAGGTGCAAGCTCGTACTCTAAGACGTCACATAGTTTTATGTTTCGACTTTGTTGGAGTCCCATGACCCTGGAGTAGATGAGATTTATATCACAAACCTCAGTAGACCCCACACACATGACTTTCCGGGTCACTGCCACATTTGTGACTTGTTTAGATAAGGGAGCATTGAATCCTGCTGTCCACCTTTCTTCATACGAATGCATCTGAGCTCGGCCAATGTCAACTGCCCTTGGCGCATTCACCTTCTCCACTCCAATTCTGTGCCCGGTGTGTACCCCGGTCAGAATAGGTACACCGTATCCCTGCGTGTCGTAAAAGGCGACTAAAAGGGTTGGCGTCAGGAAGGGCATCCGGCCATAAAAACATCGCCTCAAAAGGAAACCATGATGAGTACAACTGATGGGCAGGGTACAGCCCGAAGTACCCTGTGGGGGTCCTCACCCTCTCTCGTTAAAACTCAAGGTGGGGAACCCGATCGAAGCAAGGGAGGAAATTTTTCCATTTATGATGACCAATCGTCTGATGCCCCACGTGGAGATCGGTTTCTGAGGTTTGGTATATGGAATGTAGGGACAATGACAGGGAGATCTGGAGAAGTGGTTGAAACATTGGTCAGAAGAAGAGTGGACATATGTTGTGTGCAGGAGACACGGTGGAAGGGAAGTGGTGTGAGAATGGTGAAGGGAAGGCAGGGGCAGAAGTACAAGTTTATGTGGCAAGGGTGCCCGGAAGGTTACATGGTGTTGGTGTAATGTTTTCTGAGGATTTTGTAGACAGTGTAGTGAGTGTGACTAGAGTGAGTGAAAGGTTGATGATGGTGAGAATTGTGATCGGAAATCTCTTGGTGAACGTCATCTCGGGATATGCCCCGCAGGTCGGTCGAGGCGATGAAGAGAAGAACATGTTCTGGTGTGCGATAGAGAAGTTGATGGAGAATGTGAAAGATGAGGAAGTTGTTGTGGTTGGAGGAGACTTGAATGGACATGTGGGAAGGAGTCCAGCTGGTTTTGAGGGAGTCCATGGGGGTTATGGATATGGTGTGAGAAATGGAGAAGGTGAAAGGATCTTGGAGTTTGCTGATGGAGCTGATTTGTTGCTCTGTAATACTCAATTCCAGAAAGCGAATAATAAGCTTATTACATACACGTCAGGTGGGTTGACGACAACCATTGACTACCTGATGGTGCGTCGGTGAGATAGGGGAAACCTCCGGGACACAAAGGTGATCCCAGGGGAGGAGACTGTTTCGCAGCACCACCTGGTTGTCTGCGATATAAGGGTGAAAGGTGCGCGGAGAATTCGGCGGGTGAAGTACCAACCAAGGATGAAGGTGTGGAGGTTGAAAGAGGCGACAGTGAAGGAAGCATTAAGAGAGAGGCTGAGTATGGTTGAAGATGATGTGGTTGAGCTTGAATGTGGTTGGATGTCAATGAAAGCTAGTCTATTGGGAGCCGTTGGTGAGGTATGTGGATGGACAAAAGGACCACCGAGGCACTCGGAAACATGGTGGTGGGATGATGAAGTTGGAAAGACGATTGAAGAGAAGAGGAAGAAGTTCAAGGAATGGCAAAAGGCAAAGGATACGGTGGAAGAAGAGGCTGCACATGAAAGTTATAAGGAAGCCAAGAAGGCTGCAAAGAAAGAGGTTGCAAAGGCGCAGGAGGCCCATTGGAAAATGTTTGGAGAACGCTTGGATTCGGAGGAGGGTAAGAGAGCGGTATTCAGGATCGCAAAGCAGATAGCGAGAGAGAGATTTGATGTGACGGGGGTGAGTTGCTTGAAGGATGAAGTGGGACAAATCGTTGTGGACTCAGATGGAATTAACGGAAGATGAAAGAGATATATGGAAAGGCTGTTGAATGTAGAAAATGAATGGGATAGCAACATCGAGAGTAACCCGGTTTTAGGACCAGCAGAGAAGATAACTGAGAAGGAAGTTGAGGAAGCTATAAGAGCAATGAAGGTAGAAAAGCAGGAGGGCCGACGGGAGTTGTGGGAGATATGTTGAAGGCAGCGGGAAGTTGGGGTGTGAAGAGAATGACAGAGATCTGTAATCTGGTGGTGAAAGAAGGCCGCATTCCAGTGGATCGTCCCTCTGTACAAGGGGAAAGGTGACCCTCTGGACTGTGGCTCCTATGGAGCAATAAAGTTATTGGAGCATGGAATGAAGGTATTGGAAAGGGTGTTGGAGAAGAGGATAAGGAAGAAGGTAAAGATTGACGAAATGCAGTATGGATTTATGCCAGGAAGAGGAACGACAGATGCAATTTTTATTGTAAGGCAGTTGCAGGAGAAGTACATGGAGAAGAGGAAGAAGTTGTTTTTTGGGTTTGTTGATCTGGAGAAAGCATTTGATAGGGTCCCACGCGAAGTAATGGCATGGGCATTGAGGAAGTTAGGAGTGGAGGAATGGTTGATCAGAGTAGTGATGGCCATGTACGAGAGAGCACGCACAGCTGTAAGGACGAAGGATGGGAACAGTGGTGAGTTTGAGGTGAGGGTAGGAGTGCACCAGGGGTCGGTACTAAGTCCACTGATATTTGTAGTTGTGATGGAGGCGCTGGCTCGGAGGGTAAAGGAGGGTTTACCGTGGGAGCTGCTGTATGCAGATGATCTGGTGTTGATTGCAGAGAGTATGGATGGACTGAAGGAGAAGATGAACAAGTGGAAGGAATGTATGGAGGCAAAAGGTTTGAAGGTGAATATCGGTAAGACGAAGGTGATGGCAAGTGGTAAAGCATGTGGTGAGGTGGAAAGGACTGGGAATTGGCCATGTGCTGTGTGCAGGAAGGGTGTTGGAGTGAACTCCATTCAGTGTACAATGTGTGCTGAATGTGTTCATCGAAAATGTAGTGGGGTGAGAGGGTCATTAACCAGTGTGGCAGCTACATTCATGTGTAAGGTGTGCATCGAGGGAGCAGCAGATGAAGGAATTGTTGAGTTGGATCTTGGAGATGGTGTGAAGCTGGAAGGGGTGAAAACATTTTGCTATCTCGGAGACATGCTGAATGGAGAAGGTGGATCAGACTCTTCGACGGTTGCTGGAGTGAGATGTGCATGGAAGAAGTTTCGGGAACTGAGTGGCGTGCTGACAAAGAGGGGAGTGTCGTTGAAGCTGAAGGGAAAGGTGTATGCTACATGTGTGAGGAGTATGATGATTTATGGGAGTGAGACATGGGTACTGAACATGGAGCAGCAACAAAGGCTGGAAATGCGAATGGTTCGGTGGATGTGTGGAGTATCGTTGAGAGAGAGGAAGGCAAATGATGACTTGCGGAAGATGATGGGAATAGAGTCTGTGATTGAGGTTGTGAAGAGAAACAGGTTGAGATGGTTGGGTCATGTGTTGAGGAAGGATGAAAGGGACTGGGTGAGAGGAGTGTTGGAAATGAGTGTAGTCGGAAGTAGAGGATGGGGAAGATCGAGAAAAACTTGGCTAAATGTGGTGGAAGAGGAAATGTGGGCAAGGGGATTAAGAAGGGGAGATGCAGAAAACAGGGTAAAGTGGAGAAGATTGTCATGAGGCCCGCAAGGCTAACCCCCGCTTTAGCGGGGAAAATGGCCTTTAAATGCGTGTGTGTGTGTGTGTGTGTGTGTGTGTGTGTGTGTGTGTGTGTGTGTGTGTGTGTCTGCGTGTGTCTGAGTGTGTGTGTGTGTGTGTGTGTGTGTGTGTGTGTACTCCAATTCTGCCAGTTATAATGTTGACAACTCTGTCTGCATGTTCGTTTGGGTCAAGTGGGTCGATACAGGACTGGAGTTTTCTCCTTATCTTATCTCGGTCCTCTGCATCAGATCGTATGTGTGATGGCTTCTCTTCCTTGTGAATGGTCACCTCTGTGACTATGTGCCCCTCAGACATATCTGTGAGATAGTGGACTATCTGACTAAACGTGTGTATACTATAGGCCCACTTCTTCAGTGTAGAAGGCTTCAGTGTAATACTAACGATTCTATGTATGCCATGACCGTAGCGCATGAACGTGGACTCGATGTACATATCCGACAATATGCCATTCCATAGGCCCTTCTTGTGCCGCATCACGTGATCTCCTTTTAAGAACATTTCCAGAATGTCTCCATGAAGCCTTTCCATCGATCGAAGGTAGTAGAGCCCATATCTAGCATAGTTGTGATGTCCAGCAGCGAAGAAGTAGGGGAGCATCTCCTCATAGCCCAAAGATGCAATGGCCAGTCTCCTTCACGCTCAGCACGAACAAACGCCATCATGATGAATACAGGTTTCACAAGGTTCTGTACCCATAGTTGTGTGGTCATGCTCTTTGCTGCTTTGGTTTCAAGAGTGTCCATTAAGTCTTCATGACTTTCTGTCTGAGCCACGCTGGAACGAAGGACCTCCTCAGTCACCAATCGCAGGGTCCTGAAGTTTTTGAGAAACTTTTTTTCCACCAAGCATATGAGCAACACCTCCAAAGACAGATTTCATCACGTCTTCCAGCCCACTTTCAGCCATCAAGTTCCCCACACAACCGATGAAACTTATAAGGGTGTGCATGCCGCCCAGCCTTGGTATGAACTGGGTAAATCACTCAGGATAAACCCATTTAACATGAACGGCCACTCGATACAGCTGTTGGTCGTTTGTGAAGATGGTTACGGTTTGTCCACACTCTGCGGTCAAGCGTTTTCCCTCCAACATTGCTGTAAACATCGTGTTTGGATCAGCTGGATCCACATCTATGAGTGGTGTATAAATGGCCCTCGTTGCAGGTTGGATGGATCGTCCTTGCTCTCTGCAGAGCTTTGTATTAAAGCCACCAAACTCTGGTGTGTTCTGATCAGAAGTAATTTGCTTCAGAAAAGAGAAATCCATATCTTGAACTCTCCTAAGTTGTATAGCTCGATGAGCCAACACGGGGAGAGGTAACACACGTGTGGCTTCTTCAACTGGCATCGCTGGTTTCTCAGGTCCCTTGTACCTTTGAACCGAAATGTCTTCTGTCACAGGTGTCTTGATTTCATCCCGGGTCAATCGTCTGATGATGGCTTCATCTTCAGATGTGGAAGATATCTCCTGATCTTTTATGGTAAGTAGTACTGCAAGAGAATGTGTTGAAATGAGTCCATTCGGGGATGAGATAGTTGTGTCGAAGTTGTCAGCAACATCCTGAACGAGGCCACATTCAGCATTGGTGGTTCCCCTAATCCCAGAGTGAACAGTTGCAGCCTTTGCTGCTGATCCCTTGAAACTCATCATAGGAACAGGTCACACGATAGTTGTACAACTGCTCGATGAGGCTTTTACGACTGACTAGAACTCCCAGTGCTATTTGGAGTGTAGTTGGTCGATTGGTGATCATATTCGTTATGATGTTTCCTATCAGAGCTCCTGGAAGTGTGCAGTCCAGTTTAGCTGATATTTTGGAGAGTAGCAATTGAAGGGTTGAACTTACTGCTTCATTAGCAATATCTATATTAATTCTAGTCTGATAGGAACTGGGGGCGGATGACAACTGCTGAGATTCCTGTTCAACCTTCTTGGCAATTCGTTCTATGGAAACATCAATGGCGTCATCTTCATCTGATGCTACAAAGTTGATCGCAGTAGACGCTCTGCTGCGAAACAAGATTAAACTAGCAACACCTTCACCAGACAGAACCAGAAGCTCAGAGCCAAGTATATCCAACAATTTGGATAACAGGGTTCGTCGAGAGTATAGCTTTCCTCCATGATCCTTGTACATATTGTCGACTTCTACTGAATTCCAGATGCGCAACATGTCGTTTTTCATCGATAGGATGGTAGAACTGACAGCTGGTTCAATGTCCTGAGTTTCTCTGCCACTGTGTGCTGCTGCTGCTGCAACAGAACGGGGTTCCATGAAGGACTTTATGCAGTCATCGTGATATCTCGCATCAGCAGCATGAAGATCGCTGATTGCGCCCGTTAATCGTATCTTGACCTGGCGTCCTTCTTAATCCTGGCGGGAATCGATAACATCTAGAATAGTTTGTTTGAAAGTTGTCTGATCAATACGATCTGCAGTCCTACAAAGGAGAACTCGCCACCAACGATTAGGATTCTTCTTATCAAAGTCCATGATGCACTTTTCTCCGCAAAAAATGCAATGTTCTTTAAAGTCAAATACTGTCGTCTTTGAACTGCAGCTTCTTTTGCTTGTTGAAGCATCTTCCAAACAGACATTACTCATTCGTTTCAAGTGTCTTTCTATGTGTGAGCGTTATGTGTACGTTGACACACAGTAGTCTCTCTGGCATTTCAGCTCGATAGATTTGTCTGCCTGTAATCTCTGTTCAAGCTCTTCATGTATACCATCTTGTCTTGCTTTGCTTGACCGGATGATACTTCGCACTCTGTCTGGATCAACTGTTAACTGAGGTTTTCCAGCTTTAGTTGCATCGCAGGGACTGAAGAAACAGTCTCCCATGGTGATGGAGCCTCACCTGTAACAATGGAGGTAATTATAAACATCAGTAAACATTTAATTTCTTTGTTCGTATTTTAAAAAATTCTCAGGAAACAGGTTCCACCCTGTGTACTTTAAAAAATCAGAAAAACACACAGTTGCTTTCAGACAGATCATGTTAAATAATAATAAAAAAACTTGCTTGCAAATAATATCGATCATTCTACTGTATCAGAAGACATTACTCTTACTTAAAACTCAACTAGCATAACCCACGCTCTGCGCGACATGTTGGGGTGGGTGTGTTTGAGAAAGGAACTGATGCAGAGTATCAGTAGTAATTTTACGTTAATGCAGTAAGTGGAATACGATTTCACTGTTTCAGAACCATTTTATTAACTTTTTTTTGTACCACGCACCTCATATGGTCTTTGAGATAATGTAAGCCGAATATCACGTTACTCGAGCGCAGAACAAAGTCGAAGATAGCGCGACACGAAACCACAAACTCGGAAATAATATACAAGATTCTCCATGTTTCTTTCATTACATTACAAGCCTCAACTTACCTGATCAGAAACAGTTCATGCTGTTGATCTTCTGAGGTCAACAATTTCTTCACAACTGTACTGGGGATAAACGGCTCTGCGCAAGTTATTTTCAAACAGTTTTGTTGTTGTTGTATAACTGTACTGCAAAAACTCCGATCGGCGCGGACAAATTCAGGGGGTAGGGTTATGCTAATTTGCATATTAATGAGCTAAATTTAAATGTTATCAAATTGTAAGTGGGTTTATCATGACCAGTGACCATAAAAACATGGGCTTGGACACCTCAACCAGGCTGTTTGGATGCCTACTTCTGGAGATATTGAGAATAATTGTTATTTTGATAATGGTGACTGCTAATTTGGATATTAATGAGCTACATTTAAATGTTATTAAATTTTAAGTGGGTTTATCATGACCAGTGACCCTAAAAATATGGGTGTAGACACCTCAAACAGGCTATTTGGATGCTTACTTTTGGAGATATTAAGAAAAATATTAATTTTGACAATGGCCACCGCTTATTTGCATATTAATGGGTTTCTACAAAAATACTCAAGTGGCATCAATCGGGATATTCATTCAGATGGTCTGGTGATCACAATAATGCAGAAAAACATTGTGCGGACCCTAACGCACGCTTTTCTGGCCAACACTCGGACTAATGTGAGTTGATTGACTTTCTCGTAAAGGAATGGTGATGCATCCCTTCTGCAAAATTCCAGACACTGGTGGACTCTAGGCTACAGTGGGCATGGGCTGTACTGGCCACATGTGGTGGCCAAACGCCCTATTCAGTGACTTTAAATAGGTGTTTCCATTTTTTTGTCCACTTCCTGTATATGTGCTCTCCCAATTGCCGTTCTAGTTCCGAGTGCCCTTCTTGTTACCATTGTTTTTGTACCAGCAACATATTGAGGCGATGGAGCATACACATTCATCCATTGAATGCAAAACAATATTCACCAATGAGTTCTATAATAGGTGAGACACTCAAAGATTGTCCTTTCTTGCATGTTTGGTTCTGAGAAAAATATCAGTGGTGAAAATTCACAGCAGTAAAATGTCAGCAAGTACATTATACAACTGGAGCATCAGTCATATCCAGAGACTTTTTGCTTAATTCAGGAGCGTTTGCATTCTCCGTTGCATTCGCAAAGTGCTATGCACACAAGTGCACATTTGACGCACTTGCGTCATCTCGTAGTGCATCTTTTCAGACAACCACAACTGACAAGCTAATGTGCACTTTGTGATACTTGAGGAAGTGTTGTCCATAATGGGGAGAAAAATGGAGCACAGGAGCACCAGCCTTAGAAAGGGGGAGAGCAGCACAGGAGCACCAGCCTTAGAAAGGGGGAGAGCGACATTAGATTTGCGTTAAAATGGGGAAATAACATTTGCTTAGAAGTGCATGCGCGCACGTACGCACGCACGCACGCACACACACACACACACACACACACGGATAATTTGAGACATGGAAGGTCTCTGTTCCATCCTCTGAAACTCCCATATGGAGAGAACAACCAATGGAAGAAAGACCAATCAGCTGACTTCACCCATCCCCATTCTTCGGGTCTTGGCAACGTTGGCTCCAGATTTGCAAAAATGACAACCTTGATATGTAGTCCAAAAAACGTGTTGGTTCAGTGCTACTTCTGATGGTGGCAGTCTTTCCAAAGATCACCCTTTCTTGGTTTAAAAAAAAGGTACTTACACAGCTTTTTATATCATACAGAAGAATTACGAACATTTCCAGTGACTTCAAGCAAATGTGACATGAATGATCAGGCTTCGCCCTCATTTGTTCAAAGAACGATGTTGCATCTGGGTAGCTGTTCCAAGTATCCCATGCACCTAACATTCCATGCCCACGAAAAGCCGAGACTATCGCAGCCGGTAAAGGCATGGAATAATGGACGGGTCTTTGCTCTGAGGGCATTAGTGGCCCAAGATATTGCATGAGCTGAAAATCTCCCATATTTCCCCGTGGATAACTCCGGTCATAGTTCCTTGATGTCCAATTTGTGTACTACTGAAATCGAAAGTACAACTACATCTGTATCCACTGTGTGGATCAGGATTTTGCTATGGCCTCAACTTGCAGCATCAGCAATGTAAACAAACAATCATGTATCCGCTTCTTCGTGTGAAATCTTCATGTGACGGTGACACAATGACCTGAACACCATCAGTCGCTACAATCTCTTTGCTGTGGTCAGTATTACACTCAGCTTCAGCATCTGCCCAATTGCAGCTCCATCCAGAAGAATTGCCGTTACATCTGGACGTTTGTTAAATGGTGCAGCAACTGTATTGAAGCATTCAATAATTTCTCACTTTGAAGGGGAATGTAGTTTACCACTGTCTGATATTGAAGGTGGGTATGCCTGGTTTTCATGCTTGAAGAATTTGTTAGGATCACGCCGTTGTGTTTGCCAATCAATGTACAGCTTCGAAAACAGCGCTGAATCAGATTTTGCTTCAGTCAATTGGCTTTTGTTCTTTTGGGTTACGGAAATATTATGTGGAACAAAACAATGGCAATTGTTCTTGGGGTTTCTTCCTTCCTTTTGGCCAGCCTGGCAATGACAAATGTCTCATGCTGTTCTTTACCGATACATTTGATTTCCTCTGCTGTCTTCATAACCAATGGATCAGCCATTTATTTTGTGTCGAGGAAAATCAGATCACCACTTTCTTCGAGAAAGGGATTTCCCAGTTCTTCTATAGGTGACACTGATTCAGTCACCTGTTCAGTAAAAGTCTTCTGGACTACACTTCCTGGTCTTGGTGGCATGTATCATCAGTTTTCTCAAACGTGTAGGATTCCTTAAGTTCACCAATTACTCTGGCGAGCACTAGACCCGACAGCATCAATCTTCCAAGAGCATCAGGATTTTCAGTCAGTACTGTGTGTAGTTTTTGTAGTCTCAGGCACATAACCAAGGTACTAACTGTGTCAGTGAGGCAATATACAGAGCAAAGCCAAACATTCGTAGAGACTCAATGAACGTAAAGATGAGTCGTTGAAACTCCAGCATCAGTCAGCAGTATTACACGAAGGGCAATTCTCCTTTCAATCAGCACACCAGGTTTCAAAGTCCACCAGGGTTGCATCAGTAGTTTCCAAGTCGGTAGCATGAGCAAACCTCTGCAATTTATAAAGAGAATATTTTCCTCTACAATTTTATTCATGGTTCCACGTAACCTGATGAGCATGTCTCATGCAGGTTATATGAGTGGCTTTAAGGAAAGCATCTGCAATGCCACTTGTCGAAATACCTTCATTGAACCAAAGCGTCTGTCCATCCACAGCCATCCAGCCAATCCCCTTATGTGTTGAAGGCTGCCATCTCAATATGCAGCCCTCATAACTTGACAACAAAGTGACATTCACCAAACTGATCGGGCCATTTCCATTGCACTTGTTTTGCAATGGCATAGAGAGGAAAATCAAACATAAATAACTGGCACCTGGCCAGGATGAAGAAGTTGAACAGCTTCCTTGATGACTACCACAGAGTGTCTGATCATTGCAGGTGAATGCGCATGATCTTTCAACAGAGGGAGCAAAGAGCTAAGTGAGACAGTGAATGAAGCCTGTGATTGAAGACTAGTATGATATGCTGCCCAAGATATGTACTTATCAGGTTGATTTTCGTCACCCTTTCATATATCAATTACCTTGCCCAGCCATTTGTATTCATCTTGTATGGCATTTTGCAAATGTTGCCATCTTCAGTTCAATCAGCATCTTCAGCAGGTACTTCTGGTTGAAGTACTCGACCACATGACAGGCACAATCTTTCTGTCTCTATCTCTATCTCTATCTCTATATCTATCTCTGACACACGCATGCACGCACGCACGCACGCACGAGGAAAGTTAGAGAGCCAAGAGAGAGAAAGGTGAGGATGAGTGCCCTCTAAATACCTGGCATGGTAGGGCTAACCAACGCAGCCCAGAACGCTTAGGGAGGGGTGGTTGGAATGACTCTGGTCTACGGTATGGGAGTGGGGAGGTGCGATGTCTGCGACATGAGGGGTGTGGTGTTGTGCCAGAGGAAAACGGGATTGCGAGTCAGTACATGGTCCTCTTTGTGCGTCCACAGTAGACGGGATGGAGGAGTGTTTAGAGAGAGAGAAGAATAGATGCGTAAGAAGGAAGATCTTTAACCAAACCGTGTAATGGTCTGTATGGATAGCGTGTACCTCTGTGGAACACTCCACCTGAGCGTTCCCACCGGGTGATTATGGCACGTTATCTCCTGCCTATTTATTCGCCAGGGCTCGTGGCAACGTGCGCTCCGCACGGGTCCGCCGCCCATGGCCGGCAGTGAGTCTGTCTGGCTTCACGGGGGTGGCGGGACGTCGACAGTATGGCAGGGAGTCCACTGCATGCGCTCAAAGGACAGCAGTCACACATGGATGATGTTCTCAAAGAAGAAGCTTTCTCAATGGCTCCATGCTACCCCCTTTTATAATATAAGCCCCAGGCGAAGGGTGGGGCGAGGACTGGAAAGCGATGCACCGTGGCCCAAATCCTGCTCCCCTATTGGGCCACAGCAGAACTAGCCACGCTCCACCAGGCTCCTGGACCGGAAGCTGGCTCAGATGCCCACCAGCTTTGGCATGGCTCGGTGCTCCTGACTTAACATCGGTGCTCTCCAAGCCGGCACCCTGGCCCCGAACATGCACCGAGTGTAGTCTCTATGTTTGTTGGTAGCGGACTTTCTTCACCACCTGCAGGCTCCTTCCCGAGCCAAAATGCACACTCAGGACCCGAACCAAACTCCCGGATCGCCCTTCCCACGACCCCTCTTCCCACGACCCCTCTTCCCACGACCCCTCTTCCCACGACCCCTCCTCATTGCTTACAGTCATGCTGCGGTCTGACAAATGAATGAGGGCTGTAACAATTCCGGACGCTCACCCGGGACATTCCCGGTGAGATGTGGTGGAGCTATATAGTGTCTGTTGTGTGGTCGAACATCGTGCGGCACCAAGGATAATGGCCGACGCCACATGGTGCTCAAAATAGAGTGGTGAATTGTTGTGATGCAGAGGTACGAGGGGGTGCAGAAGGCATTTGTGGTCAAATTGATGAAATTTGGTGAGCGAGGTGCGGAGTACGGTGAGGTGCCGGTTGGGAATTGGCATGCAGATTTGAATGGAAAATGGCGCACAAATTCCCAGGGCAGGTTGTCTTGTGTGCAACGGGGATGATCCGGGCCACGGGAGGCATCGCGGTGTGCTCAGTTAGCAATTGTCTGTTGAATGGCGTGTGTGCTTGCATGCTTGTTGTGTACTATGGCTAAAAGGAAAGGGTTAGAGTAGGGGTCAGAGTACAAATCAAGGAGATATTTATTAGACCTACAGTAACTACGAGTCCCACGCATTTCCTTTTGTCCCGCTTACCCACTGGACATGAGGGGAGGATTAACTAAATTAATACTAATGAAATAACTTCCTGGGGATCACTGTATGTTGGGTGCCATTGCCTTAGCTTAGAGGCATGTGATTTTGCTGAACCGCAACAGTATGTTACCTAACTTATCAATGTCGTGGGAAGCAACACTGACTTTTATGCACTCGGGTTATATGTATCAAATGCTGTTACACTGAAATAAATGTTGTCTACACATATTCCATAGTTAATATTTAACTACTACAATAATAGTTTCGAGAAATATGCCGTTGCTGAAGAATAATTGCATGTCAAACCTACCATGACATTCATGCTTCCACATTGATATGGAGGCTGCCATTTTGGAAATAGCACAAGAATCCTGATCTGAGAGTTGCTGCCACCTTACCTATGTGGGATGAACTATAGATGTAGTGGAGATGCTACATTGGTAAATAATGGTAATAAACATACAGTGACCTCCCCAAATAAGCTACCCAAAATGTATACTGCATCCATGCTACATGAGTAAGCAGAGGGTTAAGCAAGGGAGAGACTTTCATGGACACATGGATTTCCAAGGCTTGATGCCAAGGCTTAAGTGCAAAGGTGATAAATTGAGAGTGGTTCAACATCCAAAAATGTTCAATATGGAAACCATTCCACAAAATTTCATGCCTGTATCCACAAGAGCACAATCTTGTGGCTAATGCGCTCCGCTAACGAGCCTTGGACCATAAATAAAACGGAGCAATTGAAACCAAAAAGTAATGTGCGACAGAAAATTCATCCACAGCCCATAGTTTATACTTCTCAGGGGTAGGTTGTATATTCACTTTTATAGGGTAACATAACATGTGCAAAAGGCAGTCATTTTGAGGAAGAAAGGGAGTGCAAGCATTTGACTTGTCTTTCATGGAAGGATCAGATGCCTCAACCATAGCTTGTGTCTAATGGACTATCGCATCAGCTATTGCTTATAATTATAGTTGCTGAAATGCCTGTCAAAATCCTTCAGACATTTTCTTGTTTTAATCTGCTTCATCTGCGACGCGATGCCATCTCATTAAAAAAAAGCCCCTCTGAGTATTTAATTTATCTCCATGGGAGTGATTACATGATCTGTAACCGAACTGCTTACATCTGTTATCATGATAATTGGCGAATCTAAATGCATCTGCTCGAAGTATCTGAAAACTAGCAAATGTCCTAAATATGGGAGACCACCATGGAGACCAGGTGATATGAGTCTGCATTGATGGGAGGCCAACATGGAAGTCTGGGTGTTGTCAGTCGGCTAAGGGGCTGCAGGATGGCTCATTTAATAGCCTACTTGCCAGGCTGAGCTTTCTGGTCGAAGATTTATTTTTGCTCTTGACATCCTGCAATGAAATAAAACTGTTGCTCTGATGCAATTCCAGCAGGGTGCACCACACCACCATCTGCTGTCCCTGAAAATGCAAATGTAAAGCTTTCTGTTCATTTAAAGGTGAACCACCAGAGGCTTCTCGAAATGCATATCATTTATTATGCCTGGTGGTGGCTTAGTGGCTTGGGTGTTGGGCTCGGGATCCGAGTGTCCTGAGTATAAATCCGGCTTGGCTGATGAATTAATACCAGGTGGGGTTGACTCAGCTTGTCATCCTTCTGAGGTTGGCAAAATGAGTAGCTTGCTGGGATGATTGAGCCATTTGAGTATCCTGTGTGAGAGTGGTGACCCATCCAGGATTGTGCCCAATATCCCAGCAGACTGCTT
Source organism: Eptatretus burgeri (assembly GCF_056783735.1). NCBI lineage: Eukaryota > Metazoa > Chordata > Myxini > Myxiniformes > Myxinidae > Eptatretus > Eptatretus burgeri. The sequence goes on from NC_140965.1 coordinate 79,839,581, forward strand.
TGGTAGCACCGATGCTCTGTACAGAGTATGGTGCTGATGGATGGATATAATTTATTATCTTTTCACCAGCAGCACCCGACGAGTTATTAATTACCTATTCAACTCCATAGTTTTTAATCGAGGGATATTTTCCTTTCTAATGTTTCGCAAAAGCGAAGAAAGAGAAATAACTTTATAGAACTTGTATAAGAATCATCGACAATGTATGGATGATAAACACATGGAAAGAGTTAAGTACACCTACAAAATCGTGCCGTTTGGGGGGGAAAAAATTCAAATTTTCTTTCAAACATAAATGAAAGAATCTTCCAGTCATAGGTTGTATTATCTGTTCATCGCTAGACTGAGTAGATTTTGCACACCCATCACACTCAGCACATACAGTACAGCTGGGGTATCTGCTTGAAAACACTTTCCCCGAGTCAAGGTTGCTGACTTCCATTGGCGGGCAGTGTTGCCTTGGGCTGTATAGGACTTGGTGATGCCGAAAGATGGCAAATTATTGGGATGTCCTACAGTGAAAATGCATGTAATTTTAACTTGCAACAGACTATCAGAATATTGATCTGGAAACATCAACAAACTTCAATGGCACTTAGTAGAGTGCATACCTCCACCAGGCTAAACAGTTTACATTGTGAATCCCACCTTAACCAAAATTTAATTGGCTTGCTCTTGTCACCTACCCAACTTTTATCCACCAAGTTTTGTCAGAACCCATCTACAACTTTTTCAAATATCATGCTACTTATCATTTTTGTCCCAACCTCTCAATGGTGAGGAATCACTTTGAAAAAAACTAGAGGGGGAGCACTCGGGAGAGTGCAAAACCTCCGCCGCCAATACTGCTGGGTCACTCAAGTGAACCTTATATCTCATTCATTAAATATGATGTCAACAGTGGTGACAGAGTTATAGTTCTTTTCTCCAACATTTTTTTTTGGGGCGGGGGGGTTGGAAATCACTTTAAAACATGCAGAAATGCAAAAAAAAAGAAATCGAAATTTTGTTGAAAAAAAAGTTGCAAAAATTTTTTTTCTCTCAATTTTTTTTGGTGGGGGGAGGTTGGAAATCACTTAAAACATGTAGAAATGCAAAAAAAAAATTCTCTAACAATATTTTTTTGGGGGGGTAACAATTTTTTTTGGGGGGGGGGGTTGAAAATCACTAAAAACATGTAGAAATGCAAAAAATATATATTTCTTTTTCTCTAAATTTTTTTTTGGGGGGGGGACCAAGTCCAAAATTTAATGGCATGATCCTTGGACCATACCTAACCCCCCCCCCCACCAAGTTTTGTCGAAATCCGTCGAGGAGTTTTTCCGTAATACTGTTCACAAACAAACAAACACACAAACAAACACACAAACAAACAAACAAACAAACAAACAGAAAGGGGTGAAAACAGTAATATAACCTCCATCCATCTTCGAAAATGGTGGAGGTTAATAAAAAAATTATCATATCCGCATCTGGATCCAGATCTTCACCAAAAATCGAATCAATTTGTTCTTGCCATACACCCAATGTGTCGACTTTCATCTGATTCCATCCACAACTTTTTAAAATAGCGTGCTATGTATCATTTTTGGATCCATCTCAATGGTGAAGATTCATTTTAAAAATTTTAGTAGTTGGATCTGGATCTGGATCTGGATCTGGATCTTCAACAAAATCTAATCAGTTCGTTCTTGTCACACACCCAACCTGCCCACAAAATTTCATCAGAATCTGTCCACAACTTTTTGAGCTATCCTGCACACAAACAGAAAAACAGGCAGACGGGTGAAAACATAGCCTCCTTCACCTTCGGTGGCGGAGGTAATGCTTCAGTCACATTTGGTTCGGCAGCCGTAGGGTCTAAAAAATCTACGGCCACTAGCAATTATAGGGCAGCTGCAGTATTTCTACGGTCACACAATGTAGCAGTCACATATGTTTTTATTTTTCGGGGAGCCGCACGGCGTATTTAGAAATTGTGGAGACCGAAAACGTGGGGGTGCCGTACGGTCTTTGATTTTATGTCGCACGGTGACCTTAGGGCGTCGCTGCGGTGGCCATAGAATTTTCAAGGCAGACGCAAGGTGCCCGCAAGGCAACCGCAGGGGGGCCCTAAGGCAAACGTGGGAATAGTGCGGCCGCCGTAATTTTTGGGGGGTTGGCAAAATTCATTTTTCATTGATAAGAGCCAACGGAAAACGCACGAATAATGCAAGCCCACCGTACACCCTACGTACGGTCGACATGGAACACATCTACGTCATGGCTACGGCTTGTCGAATTGCTATGGCCAACCTAGAAATGAAAAAAGTTAGAACTCCGCGCTTTAATTCCACGGAGACCCCTACGGCCTGTAAAAGATAGCCATACGGTGTAGGGCCACCCTGAGGCCACCTCAGAAACTCTGCGGCCGCCGCACGCTTCTGTCAATTCAGGGGGGGGGGTACGGCCGCCGTATCCTAGCCGTGGAGCAAATGTGACTCATGCTTAAGAAGAGAAGAGAAACAAGGTACCCGGCATTGCTCGGTACTGTTCTAATCCTGTTGAAATTTTGAAAAAAAAAAAATCAATTTTTTTGTTTTCTGGGGGCTGAAAAACACTTCCCTACACCCACTAAGAAATGATCTCAGGGATCATTTAATATTACTTTTCACATAGCTACAAAGGCTTTGGCACTATGGAGTGATTTTTTTTTTTTTTTTTTTAATCCCCCCCAAAAAATCCAACTTTTTTTTCAACATTAAAAAAAAACATTTTCTAAAAACATTCTTGGGCACTCACTGATGCTTCTCTGAAAGTTTGACGAAGATCCATTTGGCCATCTCTGAGAAAATTGTCAACAGACACAGACAAACGTCGTCTCTCTTCTAATATGGATGTAAAAAGAGGGTGGGACTTTGAATTGTGCCTCCTCCCTCCCACATCGGTTCCACACCTCCCCCCTTTTCCCCTCTTGTTTCCTTCCACACTCTCTTAACCTTCTCTCCTCTTTCCTGTCCTTCTTGCTTTTTCATCCTTTGCTCATTTTTAATTGCATTCAATCGCCCTACCACCTTCACCTGCAGTGGTATTACATACATATATGACCCTATCTGGAATATCAATGTATATAAAGCTATTTGTGTGGAAACAGACCAATGTGGTTTTGTATTAGAATGAGGTTTCTGTCAAGTTTCTTGAAAATCCCACCAGTAAATGGTTATTGGACGGTGAGAATATATCAAGGCATACACCCTTTGGAATACAGTTCCAGGTTAACTAAAATATGAAGGTTGGAAAAAAAATTAGTGTAAAAGGCCGCGAAAATTAATTGCTCCAGACTCGCATTTGCTATCTCAGCACGTAATCGACAGCATCGGGAATATTTTAAGCTTGTGCTTGGCACAGACAGAGCATTTGCCTGGCACAGACATAGCACTTGCATCCGTATGGTATATTTGATTTCCATCTGAAGCATTGCAAACCCTTGATATGATGGATGAAATACATTTGTGTTGGGGAGTGCACTATGTAATTACATTGAGCATTCCTGTCGCATTGTGAGCATTGGCCTATTCAAGGGAGTATAGCCACCATCACCATGTTATTTGATCCAATTCATTTAAAATTACCCCAATAACTTACAGATGGGTTCAAGCAGTTTTGCTCTTCGTTGCTTCACTATGGATACATAAAACAAACTGATATTGAGGGTATCATTCCCACTGGCATTGATAATAATAATCATCAGATCATCATCATCATCATCATCATCATCATCATCATCATCATCATCATCATCATCCAGCCTATTTAAGTCAACTGCAGGATGATATGTAGAATGAAGAACTAGTCTTGCGAAAGAAGACTAGTGTCAATCTGCATCAGCAGACAGGTAGAACAACGGATGAAATAAACAGGACGTTAAGCAAGGTATGCTAACCACCTTGGGAAGCAAAGCAAGGAGAAGCAAGCGTTTTGTGCGTTAACCTTTTGTCGGAGCAAATGAACAACGAAGGGTTGCATGCGTTCTGAGTCAGAGGTCGGCGATTCGAACCTGACTCTGACCAAGTCAGACCAAAGACTTTAAAAATGGTACTCAATATTTAAAAAAGATAGAGAATGGATAAACAGCAATAGGTAAGATAACTCATAAAAGGGTTAACGCCAGAAACGTCAGATTTTTCCTGCTTCCCATGGCGGTAGCATCGACAGATGTCCTGTTGATGTCATCCATTGTTCTTCAGGATGATAGCCTTCCTCAGTTCATGTTGAGCTGTTTTTGGCATATTCACCATAAGTATGGGTTGGCAAAAGTCAGAGGAGGAATTTGTAATTTGGCCAGCATTCCAGAGACAACTCATCTACTCTTCATCAAATAGCAACGTGTGATATGGAAGAAACAGCAGCCAGTAACAACTAATGCTCGTCCAGCTGTGTTTTGCAGAGGCATCACACCTGCCTTTGAGCTAGATCTCGTTTTGGTTTGATTCTTGGCCTGACTGTGAACTGTCGGATTGGAACTTTGCACGTTCGGCATTGCATGAGAAAGAACACCCTCTCTCAGATGGAAGTTGAGATGGGTGCTGGGTGTTCCATCTACTAGCATTAGTTGGTGTACTCTAAAGATCACACAGTGTCTGTTGACAAAGGGCTGTCGAGTTATCAGCTGCACCCTCAACAAATTACATATTGGTGCCAGCTTTAACCATTTGGCCTGGTTAGCCTGCCTGTTGATGAACGACTTGGAGAAGCCGCCGACCTTAAGTTAATGAGAAATGGTTGAGACTTAGGAGACTGACTAATGCTGTCAGATAGGGCAAGAGATTGAACACTCATTGATGCAATGTCCTGCCTGTGAAACGCCAGTCCAACAGTTTATTGTCGGGTCAATAGAACCAAACCCAGAGCGGAGTACATCTTAACGGCAAGTGCGCTAATTCCGCACAATCTTTTCTGACCCGATTGTTTATGTTTATGACGATTGTTTATGACGTAATCAGCTTTGTAATTTAAAATATTGTGGATTCTTGTGACAGATTGAATCCCCTTTGCATTTCTCATCTTACCAGTTTGCAGTGTGTATTAACATAGTGCAACCACCGCTTTATCTCCATGCGCAGTGATTGGTAAATTATTTGCTCATGCTTAGTAATCTTTGCATATAACATAGCACACACATCTACATTATAATATCTTGTGGTTACCTAGGGTTTGGAAGAAATTGCAAGCTTTTGATACTCTGCATAGTAAGCTTGACTGATGACACACTATCATCACCATGAATACAATGTGGGTGTTCATGGGAGGGACCAAACAAGGAAACCTTAAGCTCTGAGAGGGCAGTGCAGCCCGATGGGCAGAGTTCTACTGGAGCCGCAGCCGCACCCATTGTTCACCAGTGCCGCCTGATCAGATTTTCAAACTATCACGGTTCCTGCGAGACCCAAGCATGATCGGCTTGAACAGCTTGCAATCCACATGCGGTGCACGGCCGCGCTCGCTCTCCGCTGGTTACGTACGGTACTCCTTGGACAACGGGCGTCCGTACAATACTGGCAGAAAACGGCGCCCACTGCTCACATCACGCTCTGAGGGCAGTGGGGTGCGAGACCATACACCTAGCAGGCACCATCGGCAAAGCCTGCCTCGAGACAGCCCGGTGAGCTCGAACCATTTGAAAAATAGTCTGAGCGGCATGAACAGGTAGCAAGACTCGTGACGTTTTTGCGTGTGTTATAAAAAGGTAGAATGGTGACATAGCGTGATGTTAGTTTTTGCAATAAAATGTAATTATGCTCTGTATCCGACTCCAAAATCACCCAGGTGGTGCAATAGATAGAGCTGCCTCATCTGTATATTACCCTCATACTGGTTTGGATATCTGGGGAAAGGCATTACCATTTCTGATAATACAAGGTAATGTATACCTTCACAAGGTAGATTATATGCTTTGGTTGATATCATAATGAGATAAAGTCAGCACTTTGACGAGATTGTGAATTCTGGCTTCGATGGCTTTGGTGTTGCTCGTAAGACAGATTGTAACACTGATTGAGTTCCGTGGATGGAAGCTGTACTGACTTTAATACATATATATATATATATATATATATATATATATATATATATATATATATATATATATATATTGTATATTTTAAACTCTGGAAGGAGTGCTTATCCCTGCATGCTTTATATTAAGTACAACTTCATTCTTTCCCTTCTCCTCCCCATACAAGTCAATAAACACAATATTACTAACAGTTTTGGGACAGTACACCCAAAATTTAAATCAACCTGCTTAACCTGCATGTGCATTTTTTCCCCACAATGCAAAAAAACATCTACTTTATAAAGTTTGTCTAATTGTGGCATTTTGGACAATGCCGCACTATACGACTGATATATACGCTAGTGAGGGCCCTTATATCTATCAACAAACATAACAACACAATTTGTCCTACTGCTGTGTCCATTTGGAATAATGTTTTAAAAAAAAAAGTGATGGCCAGACTAGAGTCCCAATTTAAGCCCAGTAGAACCCTCTCTAGTACGTCTCGGAACATAGTCTGAAAGCCAGAATCAACAGACCACAATACATTCTGAACTTGCACTTGGTCTGCAGAAAAACTTGTTCAATATTGCACTCGAGTTTTGCAATAAGTATTTGTGACATTGACACCGAACTTGAAAAAAAAAATAATTAGAATATCAATGTGACACCATATTAGAATGTTTCAACCTGCACATTGTCCAATATGACTGCACACGTCAACTCTTTTGCTCCCCACTTATTCCAAATGTAGAACCGCCTTCCAGATACCATTCTATCCCATTCTTCCCTTCAGGACTTCAAGCAGGTGGTGCACCACCATCTCATGTCATCCCTCATCCTTACCCACAATCTTTATTACCCCTATGAACCATTCCTAACTCAACTCACTTTATTTCGGGTTGCAGAGTTTCCTCCTTTCCTCTCCCTCCTCTTTTCCTGTTCGTTCATTCCCTTGCTTATTACATCCAATAATTCCCCAGCTGCCCCATTATCAGTTCATACCTGCCATCACCTTGGCCGAGAGGTATGCACACTCGCCTCCAAGCTGCCCTAGCCTGGGTTCGAATTCCAACCCAGCTATAAATTGTCATCCCGGTGTTTCACAAGAACGGTGATTCATCAATATATGTGCCGTCCCTCGGATGGACATTAAACTGGGTGCCCTGTCTACTGGCATTGCTTGGTGGATGTTAAAGATCCCACGGTGTCCTTCATGAAGAATAAGCGAGGTATCGCCGGAACCCTGAACAAACTACAAATTGCTGCCATAACTCCTGCTGGGAAAGCAATAGAAAAACCACCTAGTACAAACCCTTGCCAAGAGATTGCTTTGGCTTCACCACTGCTCTGTAGTAGAGCATGGTACATGAGAATCAGAATTGATACTATGTAGTGCACCTTTAAAACCATGTGCACATTGGTCATGTGTTTTTACCGCACCACTGCTTTGCATTGTTCATTTAAGTTAAAAAAGAAAGGGTATAGATGTATGACATATTGCTGATACAGAACAAAAATTAGGTTCATGTCAAAGAAGCCAAACCCTCCATACAAAAATAATTTCATTAATAAGGTTTGACAGTGACTGCAATATCCTGATGTGGGACGTAACTGTCGATCTTGTTTTGGTCGTTCAGCATTTCTCAAAATGTCTCGCCTGCTTCAGCTGCCAAAAAGCAAATGCTGCCACATTGACAATGCTGCAGCAGCGCTTATGATGCATTAGGTTTATTCGCATTTCGAATTTAAACTGAAAAGAATGCATTAAGTGTATTACACAAAATTGTTCATATTGGAAAATAAAGTGGATGCATGGGAGAACTTGGATTAAGATTACAGATTGGAATCACGAATTGGGATTCCTAGTGGGATCATGGATGGGAGATTGTGGATCGTGCTTCGCGGATGGAGCATTGCGGATGGAAATTTGTTGATTCGCAGGAATAGCGGGTAAATTAGATTGAAAGGTCAATGGGATCGAATACGGTGGAGTGCAAATGGGAAGCAAGGACGGGAGAACACGGATTTGGAAGAGTTGATGGAAGGACGCGTGGTCAGTATCCTGTGCGCTTTTGCAGACAGCACCCAAATTAGCGCAGGTGCTTGAATGAATGTGGCATTGTGTTGAACAGTGAAGCAAATTACCAGCTCGATCAAAGCACATACTAGTGGCCTATTTTGGACCATCATTATCTTTCTTGTGATTCTTTAGTCTATTGGCACTGTGGCACAAGTGACTGGTAACAAAAGACCACAAAAAACCTCTTCAGATACTGTGCTGTTTCAGGAGCATCAAGTGAATAATATAGAGGAGCAAACACCAAATTCACAATGACCTTAATAAGGACAAAAAAAAAATCACCTTTATAACTAGAAGGGCAGTCGGTAGAGCACATATCTCTGCCAAGCTGATTATATTTGACGTTTTGTATCCCACTAAAAGGTTGAATCTGGATTCGGACCTCAACTAATATTTAATCGGCTTGTTCTTGGCACCGAACCAACTCATCTACCAAGTTTCATCCGAATCCGTCTATAACTTTATGAGATATCGTACTATATATTGTTTTAGCTATCTCACTCAACGATGAAGAATCACTTTTAAAAAATTCTCGGATTCGGATACTGATTCGGAACTTCACCAAAATTGAATCAATTCTTCCTCGTTGCACTCCCCCACCTGTCCATCAAGTTTCGCCACAATCCGTCCACAACTCTTTGAAATATCGTGCTATATATCATTTTTGACCCTATCTCTCAATGGTGAAGAATCACTTTAAAAATGCTCAGATACGGATACGGATTCAGATATTTTGCAAAATTAAGCATTGCTGTCCTTGGCCACCTAAATACACAAAAAATTTCAGAACAATTGCTTGGAAACTGTGTCCAAAAATCATGTGATAAACAAACAGACAGACAAACAAACAAATGCTACAGACCAACCTGCTTGGCAAAAAAAAAAATTGCCAAGTAACAGACAGACAGGGGTGAAACCATAACTTCCGTCCACCTTCGGTAGGTGGAGGTAATAATTGTATCGAACAAGGAAAAGACCATTTGTCTGGTTGTCTGTCAGTGAGAAGGATATCTGAAAAAGTTGTGGACGAATTCGGACAAAACTTGATGAACAAGTTGGGTGTGTGACAAGGATGAACTGATTAGATTTTGATGAAGATCCGGATCCGGACACGAGAATTTTTTTTTTATTATGCCAGTGATTCTTCACCATTGAGAGATAGGGCCAAAAAATGATATATAGTATTATATTTCAAAATATTTTGGATGGGTAATGACAAAACTTGGGTGGATGATTTTGGAAGGTGACAAGAACGATTCGATGAGATTTCGGTTCAGGTGCAGATTCAGATCTGGCCTATCAGTGAGATACACAACGTAAACAGTTCAGACTGACGGTGGTATGCGCTCCACTGAGTGCCGTTGTAGTTATCTTTGTCTTTCCCAGCTGGTCATTGGAAGTCGGCACTTAGGCGCTTAATATTCTCTCTTGATGTACCTTTTGTTTTCATCCATTGTGTCTTCAACATGTATCGCCTCTTCCAACAACCATTTATATTAGCCTTCTTCTTTCGACTTGCTTTTGGGATGTTGATTTTGGCTTCTCCTTTTGCAATGTCTTCAACCTCTTGCTTCAATTAGTCTGGCATTCTGTCATCCAAGTCATGCTCTTCAAAACGTTTCTTTGTTTTTTTTAACCTTTATTGCATATTGTTACCTCCGCCACTGAAGGTGGACGGAGATGATGTTTTCACCCCTGTCTGTTTTTCTGTGTGAAGGATATCTCAAAAAGTTGGAGACCGATTCGGACAAAATTTGTGGGAAAGGTTGGGTGTTCCACAAGAACGAATTTGTTATATTTTGAGGAAGATCCAGATCCAGAAACGAGAATTTCTCAATTTTTAAAAGGTGATTTTTCACCATTGAGAGATTGTGCCAAAAACGATATGTACCATGACATTTCAAAAATATGTGGAGGAATGATAACAAAACCAGGTGGACCAGTTGGTTAGGTGACAAGAACAAGCCAATTCGATTATTTTAGGTACATTTTCAAGGTCATATCTGGTCAGAGATTTTTTTGCAATCACCTTTCTGAATAGCTCTGCCACAAGGAGATCACGATATGTACATATATATATATATATATATATATATATATATATATATATATATATATATATATATTGTTGCGGATTCGCGCCCGCCGGCGTGCGAGCGGCCACGTAACTCGAATCGCGGCACGTCGCCCACCGGACGGACAATCCCGTCGTGACCCTCTCGGACTAACGCCGGGAACTAGTCACGGGTGGGCCTTTCGGCCTCACCACGATCGTGCCAATCGGCCCCCCGCGTGGGATAGGGTTGCTCGCCAAATTCGACCTACCTAAGTACCCACACGGAGGGTAGACCGAGCGATCGCACCTCGCAGCAGGTCGACTTCGGACACGGGCCACTTTAAGCGACCCGTTCCGTACTATCGGGATAACCGAGCGGTGTTATCGTCAACCTCGACGGTTCGATTAATTATTGGGCGTATTTAGCCCACGACCAACCCTTTACGTGAAGTAAGATGGAGATTCAATAAAGGAAAAGACGAAGCAAAACGGGAAAAACAGTTCAACATAAAGCACATTTATTCCGCGGCAAACGGAAAGCACACATATACAATTATACACCAAAAGCAAATGTAATAGTAGAAGAAGCACAACAATTCTGCACAAAAAGCAAATGTAACAATGCAGATCTACTACCGACTACCGAGCACACGGC
>NC_140965.1:79857908-79865408 GCF_056783735.1 Eptatretus burgeri
TGCGACTCTCTCCTCGTCCTGCTGACTCGTTCTCGTCTTGCTGACTCTTTCGCTCCGACTTTTACGACTCCTTTTACTGATGAACACCGTCCTTTTATCCCCCCGTAACTTCGCCTTTGACCCCCTCCCTTTGACCTTTCAACTCGCTCCCCATTGGCCCGAGAAAAAGTGGGCGTGAAGGCTTTTTGATCCACAAATTTGCATATATCGATCGCCCTGGGGGCGGGGCCAATTCGCCCCTCGCTCACCGATTGGACGGCAAAAAGTGGGCGTGTGTCGTTTTTGATCCGTTTTTGAAGCAGAAAATCCGTGGTTTTGTACACGCTGTTCAACGTGCGCCCTACACGAGTCCAGCATCGGTGCCCATGAGTGGCGCGAGATGACGGTGATGCGATGGTGGCGAGTTGTGACGGTAAAGGTCATGGCGGTTGTGGTGAAGCGGCGTTGTGGTTGGTGGTTGTTGTTGTGGTTGTGATGGTGGCGATTGGTCCAAAATAAAGATAGTAAAAGAAAAACGGCTATCCTGAAGAGTCGCAGCACGTATAAATGACATGTATTCCCACTAGACAACGGGTTTGGGCCTAACTACACATGCACTTACCGAGATACCTCACCTAAGGGACCTGAATGGCGGTTTGCGAATCTGGTAACCACAACACTACCCCCTTCCCTTTTTACAGACTCGTCCCGAGTCGTCAAATTTTCGTGTGCCATCATGTGTAGTTTTCCCCTAGTACATTTTACCTACGGATCCCTGAGTGCGACATTCATGGTATTCGTGTCCCCAAAATAAATAACCTGAGGGCTGCGTAACTATCTAAACAAACTCACTCATACGGACGACTTAAATAAAATTGCCGGCGCTAAGACATACATGCCGGGGGCGCACTCATATTTACAGTACATCTTAACCTTAACTTACAAATCTTACACTAAACCATGGCCCAGGATCATTGAACTCTGCAAAAGAAAGCAGTTAGCAGGGAGCCAGGCTGCCCGCATGCAGTCTCTGGCTCAAAACAATGCAGGTGACAGGGAACGTGGCTGGCTGCTCACACGCAGTCCAAGGCCTTCCCTTTTGAACTGAACTCAGTGAACCACAACGGTGCTTGGGCTGCACAAACGCAGTCTCCGTGCCAGCTCAAGTGGCACACGCAATGAGCACAACGAATGGATGCATGAACGGTTTGAACTGAATGCAGTGAACCACAACGGTGCATGGGCTGCACAACGCAGTCTCCGTGCCAGCTCAAGTGGCACACGCAATGAGCACAACGAATGAATGGATGAATGGATGGACGCAAAACACGGTGCACGGGCTGCCACTGCAGGCCCGTGTTGTAGCTGCCAACAGGGCAGTTCTTGCAGCTTGCAAACTGTTGCCTTGATCCTGGCGCACATGGAAATGAACAGGGGGGGCAAAGCAAAAATTGAACGGGGCTGGTGAACGTGGGCAGTGGGCATGGCATGGCAAAGGTGGCAGGCAAACACAGCCCGCAGAAGAAGGCCGCTGCAGGCAAACACAGCCGGCAGATGAACTGGCCGGCACAGGCCTTGAAGAAAAAAACAGCCAGCCGGCAGATGAAGTGGGCCGGCACAGGCCTTGCAGCACAGCAGCTGCAGACGATCCAGCCGGCACAGACCTTGCAGCAAAATAACAGCTGCCGATGAAGTTGGCCGGCCTCCGCCTTGAAGCAAAACACGGCCAGCCGATGAAGTTGGCCAGCCTTTGCCGTTCAATGGAGGTTGGTGGAGGGAGTGCGGTGGTGCTGGCCACTTGGAAGGCGGGCTCGGACCTACCTACCTGTCTCCCTCCCAACCTATCGCCTTTGCCTGTCACTGTACATACCCACTCCCTTAATTTGTCAAACCCCAATTTAGCCCCAACTTATTTTTTTGTTGTTTTTATTTTTACTTCCCCTCTATAAATCGTCCCCTAACCCCCTTTATCGTCTTTGTTCGGCTAACCTATTCTGTCACCTAGCCTACTCCCAACCCCTACGTTCCCTTCCCAGAGGGGAACAAGGGAGAGCTAGCGTCCTGTGTTGAGGCCCAACGAAGCCTCAGAATGGCCTCCCCAGAGTTCGGCGATCTAACCCAAAGTGGGTCCAGCGGCCCACAACGACAGCGAGGGGATGGATGGTGCGGAGGGGTACACTTCCTAATCTACCCTATCCATTTAACTGTTAAACTACCCCGGGGCTTTCAACAAGCGCTTCTCGCTTAAACTATTGGTTCTAACAACCCAGATTCCCGTCGCCTGTGTTGGTGTCCTTACAATTTCGGGCCTCGCCCCCCAATTTTCTCTCCGTGCCCTCACACGGTCTCCTGGCTGGGACACGTGGCTCCCTTTGGCAGGCACGACCCTCTGCCGAATCTCCCGCTATGGCACCCCCGGGCACTACACTGCCTCCGAGCCTACCAGCTCCCTAACACCGGGGAGTGCCCCCCATGGCACCTCCCCTGAAACGCACACGTGGCAGGCCGGCCTCCCGGGCCCCTTTCCGAGGGTCACCCGTGCCCACAACACTGCCCACGCGGCTAATGGCGCCCCAGGCCCCCGCACCAAGCAGGCGCACCCGTGCCCACTACTCTATCCCGGCCCCCCATGGGCCCTTGGCCTACCACGGCCGACTAGCCTGGTGCCCGGGGTACCCACTCAGCGATACTCACCTTTCGCAGCCACGCTCCCAAGCCCGTCAACAGGGCTCCTGCACCCCTCCAAATGGGTCTCGAGCCTACTTTCCCACCAACAGCAAAACGACCTCCATTTTTCAATTTGACTAACCCAGCTAACTCACTTTACTCTGACCCCGGGGTCCCTTGGGCGGGAGTCACTCCTCCCCCCAATCACTCATCGCACCATGCATTCCCCATTCACTCCACTCACACAGACCCGCTGGCCTCACTCACTCAACAAGTACTCACCTCACAACTCACCAACTCTTCAACACACACACCGCTGAACTCTGCCATCCTTCTAACTACATCCCCTAACTAACTCGTGCTCCCACGTCGTCCCTTAAACTATAGCACGTTCCTTTTAACACTACGTAGCTAAACTACGTCCCCGCTACACATCCACAAGTTTGTCACTGTCTTTTAAATCAAAAATTACTTTTATTTCCCCACCTAAAGCTCATCTAAATCCCTCTAACTCATCCATTCCACGGACTCCATGAGGACTTACCCCTGCCCCATGAAGTCGGTCTAACTAAGCTAACCCTTCCCCCTAACTAGTTTTCCATCCTGTGCCCAGGTAAGGGGGTCTTTCACCCCTTGCCCAGGAATCCTTTGCACCCGAAAGTGAGGCTTGGCTTTCTTTTTTCTTTTTTTTTTTCCCATGCGCAGCACCTGCGCGGCAACTCGCGCTCTTTGCACCTTGCAACTGCCCGTGACGTCATGCAGCTGCACGTGTTCCTCGTCCCTCCTTGGACGGGACCATCCGGCAGAGATACCCCTCCTGCCGGATTCCAACCCCACGTGCAGCCATGGCGTCACCGTGCGCATAAAAAAAACAAGCCCCACGTCTCGAGGGGTTCCCCACGCGAACACATGTGCTTTGCCCGTTGGAGCTTAACACACACGATCGCGCGGAGAACCCGTCCGGTCCAAATCCATTTACCTGCCTAAACTTTGTCCGTCCGCGGGATCGGCAAATCCACCGCTGGCGTTTCCGGACCGGGACTTCACTCTCGCAAGCGAGCACGTGGTGGTCTCGTGCGTTGCACAGCACGAACCGCGTGCTCACTGCTGGGTGAACCCGGCACGGTCCTCGAAACAACTACAGCCGCTACTCGGCCCCCTCTCCTCTGTCGCCGTCTCCGCCGCCACTCCACACACGCATACCTGCGTGTCACGACGCACACAGTCCACACCATCACATTCACACGGGGAGACGCGGCTGCGTGCTCCCGCATGCCAACCGACATCTCCCTCACATACCGCTCTCTCACACACACGGTCTCCCTGGCACACAGCGACCTTGCACACGGCCGTTCACTCACGCGTGCCTCACTACTCACACAAACCATACTACTCACACGTGGTGCTCTATTCACTCGCGCGGGGGCACTCACCCGCGGTGCCTCACCCATACACGCGGGGGCACTCAACCGCGGTGCCTCATCCACACTGGCCGTTTCACTCACACACACGGCCTCTTCCACACACGGTGCCTCATCCACACACGGCGTGCTGGGAAGCACGTATTCCGGCACCATCGCCACCACACCACTCACACACGGGGTCGCTTCCACACACGGGGACGCTTCCACACACGGTGCCGCACTCACACCTTGCACCACACACACAGGGACAACCACACTGGGGATTTGTGTCCCCACAAGGGTCTCCGGGGCCTCTACACCCCCCAAGCTCTCCGTGCACCCGTCCACAGCACTCGTCCCCTCAACCTCGCAAAACACGACCGAACTCACCTGGTCGTGACTCACCTCAAGGGGGCAGACTCCCTCCCCTCGTTCCTGGAGGAGGCCATCCAGCTGCTCGCACCGGGTCCCTACACGCTCCGCGAGCTCACCCCCATTGTCCTCCACTACCTCCGTGTGTGCGTGCGCGTCACTTACCCCGTCTTCATCGTGTAGTCTTCCCTCTATCGTTCCCATCTCCCGTGTCTCTGCCAACTCTTCACCCTTTACCTCCCTTGTCTCAACTATTATTTCTGTTGTCGTCACCTCGTGTCTCGTCTCACACGTTTTGGTCTCCCCATTTAATTTTTCCCTTTCGGTCATCGTCACGACCCTCGCCCAACACGTTCCACGAATTATTTTTTCACCCGCCTCCACCGCGGGCCTGTCAGCCGTTGCACCCCCACCCAGCTCGTTTGCTTCCACACGTGGAGTCGCCATTTTAAGTTCCCTGCTCACGGCCTTCATGCCCGCCTGCAGGCATCGGCCCATGTTCTGCGTCTCACCCCGTAGCTCTTTCATTTCTTCTTTCATGTTTGCTTCCATTCCGTTTATTTGCTGTGTATTCGCATCCATCGTCGTTTTCACTTCATTCATTTGCTTGTTCATTTCATTTGTATTTGTATCCATCTTTTTGTTCATTTGTTGTGTATTCGCATCCATCTTTTCGATCATTTTCGCATTCATCTTTTCGTTCATTGCCGCCAGCATGGCGCATAGCTGGGCCATGTTGGATGCACTCAGCTGAGCCGTTTCGGCAAGGGTTGGGGAAGGGTCTTGGTGGAGAGGGGGGGGGAGGTGTCATACACCGCGGCCGCTGCCGCACCCACCTCGGGCCCTGGGTTCAGTTGGGCGAGTCCGTGTTCCTGCACAATCAACATTTCCTGCTCGGGGATTCCATCCTGGACCATGGATTCTACATTACTACACATATACATTTCTAATACCCCCGGCTCCCGCTCGCCTTGAGACGCCATCTTGCTTCTCGTGAAGGGTTAATTTGCTCGCTCGTAATTTGGAGGGAATCGGGGGTCGCTTCTCTCACCCCTGGACCGATTCCCGTGAATTTAATTGGAGACAGGACAGCCCGTTTTCCTGTTCTCCGATACCAGTGCCGCGAGGAGGGCGATGGATTTGTATCCCACTCCTGACACCAGTGTTGCGGTTTTCGCGCCCGCCGGCGTGCGAACGGCCACGTAACTCGAATCGCGGCACGTCGCCCACCGGACGGACAATCCAGTCGTGACCCTCTCGGACTAACGCCGGGAACCAGTCACGGGTGGACCTTTCGGTCTCACCGCGATCGAGCCAATCAGCCCCCGCGTGGGATAGGGTTGCTCGCCAAATTCGAACTACCTAAGTACCCACGCGGAGGGTAGACCGGGCGATCGCACCTCGCCGCAGGTCGACTTCGGACACGGGCCACTTAAGCGACCCGTTCCGTACTATCAGAATAACCGAGCGGTGTTATCGTCGACCTCGACGGTTCGATTAATTATCGGGCGTACTCAGCCCACTACCAACCCTTTACGTGAAGCAAGATGAGGGTTCAATGGGGGAAAAGACGAAGCGAAGCGGGAGAACAGTTCAACAATAAAGCACATTTATTCGCGACGAACGGAAAGCACACAAATACAATTCCACCAAATGCACACAAAAAAGAAAACACAATTCCATTTACACAAAAAGCAAACATAAAAGTGAAAACACAGTGCAGAGCTAATACCGACTACCGAGCACACGGCAACACTTATACAATTCTACTTCACAGACGGCGCCGACAACACATACCCAAAACCAAGGAAAAGAAATCCCCCAAGAATGAGGTAGGCCTGGGGCCGAGACCGGGTCGGGCCTACCCGTCTGGTGATGAGACGCGGAGCGGCGATGGCCCCGCAACCCGCGGGCCTCGTGGACAGTGCCTGGCAGGGGGTGGGAACGGGGCCCCCTTGGTCGCACTATCTCAGCGCGGGGGGAAACAGGAGGGGGTTGCTGATGCTCGGGGTATAGAGGATCTTTATTATCCCTGGTGTGCGTCTCCACCTCGGCCAGGTCGCGCTGCCGGCCTCCCTCGGGTGCAGCTTCCTGCACGACGCGAGCACCCCCTCGTCTGGTGTCGCCGCCTTTCCACAGCTCCGTCCCCTCCGTTCCGACTCCAACGCACACGACGAGCAGCTCCACCGCCCGCGAAGTCTTGACCCTCTGCTTCCGACTCTCCTCTTCTTGACTCTCCTTTGCGACTCTCTCCTCGTCCTGCTGACTCGTTCTCGTCTTGCTGACTCTTTCGCTCCGACTTTTACGACTCCTTTTACTGACGAACACCATCCTTTTATCCCCCCCGTAACTTCGCCTTAGACCCCCTCCCTTTGACCTTTCAACTCGCTCCCCATTGGCCCGAGAAAAAGTGGGCGTGAAGGCTTTTTGATCCACAAATTTGCATATATCGATCGCCCTTGGGGGCGGGGCCAATTCGCCCCTCGCTCACCGATTGGACGGCAAAAAGTGGGCGTGTGTCGTTTTTGATCCGTTTTTGAAGCAGAAAATCCGTGGTTTTGTACACGCTGTTCAACGTGCGCCCTACACGAGTCCAGCATCGGTGCCCATGAGTGGCGCGAGATGACGGTGATGCGATGGTGGCGAGTTGTGACGGTAAAGGTCATGGCGGTTGTGGTGAAGCGGCGTTGTGGTTGGTGGTTGTTGTTGTGGTTGTGATGGTGGCGATTGGTCCAAAATAAAGATAGTAAAAGAAAAACGGCTATCCTGAAGAGTCGCAGCACGTATAAATGACATGTATTCCCACTAGACAACGGGTTTGGGCCTAACTACACATGCACTTACCGAGATACCTCACCTAAGGGACCTGAATGGCGGTTTGCGAATCTGGTAACCACAACAATATATATGTATATATATATATATATATATATATATGTATATATATATATATATATATGTATATATATATATATATGTATATATATATATATATATGTATATATATATATATATATATATATATATATATATATATATATATATATATATATATATATATATATATATATATATGTAT
>NC_140965.1:79870408-79882908 GCF_056783735.1 Eptatretus burgeri
CAACATCACTGATTAAATCTATATCTTGTTTTGTCATTTTCAACATTGCACTCCAAGCTAAACCAGGAGCTGTGAAATAGTGGGCAGGGTCTAATCCATAACAATTTTTATTATGACAGAGTGATCTAAAAGCTTCAAACACATCAGCTAACAATAAAACATCTGTTTTTAGATATAAATCATGATATTCTCCAAGGTTCTTTATCTTAAATAATTTCCATATTTCTTGTGCGTGTTTATATTCCTTATCACTTATCTCTTCTTCATAAAGGTTATTATAGAAACTTTCTTTTGATGGAAGTTGTGTTTCTTTAAATCTCATAAATGAATCCATATAATCATAAGGATAAATTCCCTTACTTGTAAGAATTTTCTCTTTACTTTGAATTTTATTCCTTGTTTGAAGTTCCTCTCTCGTAAGAATTCCTTCTTTAATCAGAATTTCATCTTTATTCAGAATTTCCTCTTTAGTTAGAATTTCATTCATTGTTCGAATTTTCTTTATAATTAGAATTTCATCTTCAGTTAGAATTTCTTCATTAATTAGAGTTTCCTCTTTACTTTGAATTCTCTCTTTAATCTGAATTTCCTCTTTAGTGAGAATTTCCTCTTTTGGAAAGAATGAATTAAGATTTGGAAAAGAGTCCGTGGAGCTTAGATTTGATGCGAGGAAGGCTGGTGGTGTTCCCATAAACTTGTAAGAATCAAGAAACCGAATATGAGTTATAGGTTTTGTGAATATCATTTTTGTAAATGAAATATACTTTTGACTTGTGTTTGTTATGGCAGAAATATTCCCTGGTGTTTTTGAAAGTTCATTTATAAATAGATGTGTATCATAGTTGGCGCTGTTGTGAAGAAAGACTGGAATAAAAGAAGGTAATTTATAATTAAGATTACAACAGGAATGAGCGGGACCTCTATATTTACCAGTAAGATGACAATGATCCCTAACTTTAGACTCCTTAATTTCCCCCTCACAAATATGACAGATATTGTTCTTTCTAAATTCTAATTTTTCTTCTTTGGTTAATTTCATCGGTTCATTTGTTTCTTTCATTAATTTAGTGAGTCTTATACAATCCTTTTCTAATCGTTTTACAAACTCTTGTGAAGCTTTTTTCCACGATAATGTTCAAGTTTGTTATACTTTTCTCCAACAGATGATTTGATATAATAACAGAAACCACAAGGAATATGTTTTTGATATTTATTTGTATATGATTCTTTTGGATTAGGAGAAGCAGTATTAATCTTTTTAAGGATACACTCAAAATCAGCGTATATCACAAATGGGTGCATGATAGATTTATTATAATCTTCAAAAGAAATCTTTTCACCAGGTTTAGGCATTGTAATTACAGCTGATTTCTGATTACTACAATATTTTGAATGTTGTTCTAATCGTTCTTTTGTATGAAATGAATTAAGACATCGCTTACAAGGATATATTTTGTTTGCTGTTCTGAATACCTGAGAAGAGATTAATCTTGATAAATTATTGATGTATGTGTAATGTGAATTCTTTCCAACACTAAAATATAAAAGATCAATGTCTGTTTCTTCATTTTTATAGTTGTTTGAAATTTTTAATATTTGAACTTTGTTTGTATCCGTTAATCCATATACATTAATAGAAAGATTATTCTTTTTCTCAAATTTAGGAATATCTGTTAGTGGCATTGGGAATTTAAAATCTTTAATGACCAAGGTATTCTCATATTTCATATATTATTTTACTCTTTCTGAATTACATTTTGGTGGATGTAAGTGAGCAAGAACAGACCAGAGAAAACATTTATTATCATTGTTCTTAATATTAACAACTGCCTTCTTTAGTTTTATTTCTTTTGGTAATTCAATATAAGAAGAAGCTTTAAGAGGGTTTGATTTTAGAATGTGTATATCTAAAAAGATGATTTTTTTAATATTGAATCCACTTCCTACCACTGTGTTATCAACATCCTCCTCTTGTCTTGATAGTTCTTCATAAACCCCACTATTCAAAAAATCTTGAAATTATGTTATAAAATGAAGATCTGTTCTCATATAAGGAGTTTGTTCTTCATCTTGTCTTTTCATATTCATTTTCACTCCCATATAAAACTTTAAAGTTTTCATTTCTTTTAATGTCTTTTTAATAAATTTTTCAACATCGGGTTTCACTATTTCAATTGATTCAGCTATTGATGATGGACCGGGTTCTCCAAATTGAAAAATCCTTATTTTTATATGCCCTTTAAATGCCCCATCAGTGTTTTCAATATAATAGTCTCCCTTTACTTTAAACTCATTTTTCTTGTGTTTTTGTGATTGAAGATGTTTATTATAACTACTCTTCAAAACATCCTTTGAACAGATATCACAATGTTTTCTTTCCAACTCAAGAGGAGATATTTTATGAAACAGATTAAATGTGTGTTTGTTGGTTCGCAGGTGTTTTCTATAATGTTTATATTCGTGATTACAAACATCGCAGTATGTTGTATTCACCATATTTATATAATAAATCTTTGCTAAAACTAAAATTTTCTTGATGAAAATTTCGTTTGTTTTACAGGTGAATCTGTGCTTAAAACCATTTTATCCTCCAACTTTTTCACTTAATAAATACAATGTTTCAAGACACAAAAGACAAGTTTCAATCAATCTCTTCATTTGTTAAAGATACTGAGAAATATGTCAAGGATGTAAAATTGAACAAAGATAAATATAACAACTATTGGATAAAAACTATTATGGTAAATAATATGAGTTCTTCAATTTCCTTCAGTGGAAGGGCTTTTAGTATACCTGGTAGAACATCAATTAAAGTATCTCTAACAAAAGTTTCTCCTCTCCTTCTAGTAATATATTCAAAACTAGAAAAAGCAATGAAACAAGAAAAAGTATCAAAAAACAAAAACCTTATGGATGAAGCTTTAGAAAGAAAAGATAAGACCATCTGTAATATGCAAGGAGAAATTTGTATTTTTTTCAACAACCCTAAAGATGTAAATCCTGATGAAATAAAGGATGTTAATATATCAGGTGAAATGACATTTCGTTCAATAGTAATTAACGATCATTTTTAAATTACCTTTAATATAAAAAATGTTGTCGTTGAATCTGATAATGAAAAAAAGTGTATCGATATCGATGGTAATATACAACTGAAAGTATAGATGAATTTCAGTTTAAGTAAAGTTTTACTTTATAAATATGCTAGACTTTCCTGATTCTCCATATGACAAATTTGAGAATTGTCCTGTGTGTGAAAGACGGGGATTAAACACAGAGTCAAAAGCCTATAAACAATGTATATTCTGTGATTATCTTCTAATTAATGATAATAAAAAATATAAAAAGGAAAATAATTCTTTTAGATTTACACCAAAAATGAATTCCTTTACAAGATTGATTAGAGAAATGAATGTAAAGTATGAGGGTGATAACACACCTTTCCTTACAAGGGAAGAAACTGAACGTATAAGAGAAATGTTCAAAGGATTGTTGTTGTATATTATTAATGGATGTAATTTTCAGGGAAATATCAACACAAGATATTGTATAAATAAAATAATGGATTATCTTGAAATTAAACCTGAACTTAGGATAAAATATAGAGTTTCTAAAAAAGCCAATAATAAATTAAATAACCTGTTTTTCAAATATATAAATGAATGATTTTTTACCTATTTGGGAAAATAAGATAAAATTTAACAACCATAAAAATCTCCCAAATTCATTAAGATGTCTCATAGTTGGTTCAAGTGGATGTGGAAAAACCTGCTTACTTTTAAAAATGCTCCTCACTCCCAACTTTTTAGATTATGATAATTTAATAATTTTCACAAAGTCGAGTTTTCAACCAGAGTATCAACTACTCTCACAAGGTTTTAATGCTGGTCTTCAAAAAGAAGATATAATCGGTTTATTTAAACGCCAAAAAAACCTAAATGATTATAACATTGAAGATATAATTCAACTATTTTGTGATACACAGAGATGTAAAAAGAAATCAAATCCTATAACTTGTATTCTTAGTGATAATACGGATGATATACCGTCTCCCCAAGATTTGGATAAATCAAAAAAGAACCTCGTTATCTTTGATGATTGTGTTAATGAGAGAAACCAAACGGTAATGGACAGCTACTACACAAGAGGGAGACATTCTTCTTGTAATTGTATTTATCTTAGTCAATCGTACTTTCAACTTCCTCGTCGTTCCATCAGAAACAATGCTAATACTTTTATTTTATTCAAGTTAAATTCAATAGATATCAATAATTTTTGGAGAGATAATTGTTCTACATTATGTAGTAAAAAGAAATTTGAGGATTACATGAAGCACACGACTGAAAAATATAAATATATTGTTGTGAAACAAGATGAGATATTAAGGGATATATTTTTTGTTTTATAAACAATTACATATATAAATGACAACTATTATTATAAATCTTGTGGGTAAATCTGCTTCTGGAAAAAACTTTCATAAATCAAGGTTCTTGTGTAGTACAAATGAGAATATTGTAAATTTACTTAAAAAACACCCCGTGATACGCATTGTATCAACAACAACTAGAGAAATAAGACCTGGACAAGTAAAAGGTGAAGATTATCACTATATTTCAGTGGAGGAACATATGCGATTGAGGAATGAAGGCCAAATGTTTGGGGAGGTTTCTCTTGGTACAACAAAATATTCACATTGTAAGAGTGAGTTAAGGAAACTAAAATCTGGTGGTGTTGGGATATTAGAAACTAATCCAGAAGGAACGAGACAAATTATTAAACATCTGAGTGGAGTGAAGATTTTATCATTTGGTTTTGATGTTGATAAAGAAACTCAACGCAAACGTATGAAAAGCAGAGATGCAAGTATTAGTGAAGAAGAAATTACAACTCGCATTAATGTTAATAAAGAATTTGATGAAATATTTAAAGAAAAGGATTTATTTGAACACATCTACTTGAATGATGAAGAAAAGGAAAATTTCCCTGTTGATCTTTACAATTCATTAAATGATATTTTACAATAAATAAATGGATGCAAAAGAAAGAGCAAGAAGATTTAAGGAAAATCAAGAGTTGGTTTCAAAAGTTGTAAAACAACAGGAAGACATAAAGAAGAAACGCAGACAGAAACTAACGGGCGAAGAAGCATTTGAAAGAAAACAAGAGAAATTTTTTAAACCACTTTTAAAAACTTCCCAAGAAAAAATGAAAGATGTTTCCACAGTTCCCACAGTAGAATATACTCCCAGAAAGCTACAAATGTTAAAAGATTTCAGTCAAATGACGGAGGAAGAATTTGAGCATATTGGAGAATTAGAATATCATGATGAAGAATTATTTCAACAACTGGAAGAGATTAATCAACCCCCTGATTATATTGTGAATGCTGTTCAAAACAATGAATATTCAGCGGATTCAAAAACCAAAGCATGACTCATTCCAACAGAACAACCAGCAATATTTCATCTTGTTCAAGAAAAGGTATTGATATTTAATGATGAATTAAGGTTCTTGGGTTCTGCTCAACCCCCTGTTAAACTAACTCCGAGATTAATGTTTCTTCTCACAAAAGATGGAAGACAAGGTTCAACTGTGAGGGATGAATCAAAGTATATTGATAAACCATTGGATATGGAAAATAATGATGATAGAGTATATATTGATCTGCTGAACACTCTAAATTATAAGGTTATTCTTTCTGGTAAAAGTAGGAAGAATGAGAAGGAGAAACACATTATTCAGGCTTTAAGTATCCTTGGTTCAGGTGTTAGTTTTCTTCCAAATGACCCATCGCAATTAGTTAATAGACTGTTGTTGTTGTTAGGCAGTAAGAAGGCTGGAAATAACAATTGTTTTAATGAAGCATCAGCCATTTTAGACCAGTTGATGAACATGAAAATAATTAATAAATCTCAATATAAAGACATTTTATCTCATATTAAATAAGATGAGAAGCACAATCCTTAGTTTCAATTTCACAACAAGCGACCACACATCTTCATTCCCATACCCACTACAACTTGACACAACAAAAGAATATGAGGCATCTTTATTGTCCATGGAAACTTATAATACCTTATTTAATATAACTGATAAAAATGACAAGTTTAGTTATAATCCCGGAAGTGGATACAAAACGATAACAGTCTCACCCGGAGCATATGAGATTTCTCAAATATCTTCCGAAATTGCTTGTCTTATGAAAGAACAGGGTGATGAACCAAAAAATATTGTTATAAACATCCAAAAACATACTTCAAAATCAACGATTAAAGTTAAAAATAACTACAAGGTTGATTTCACAATTGATAATTCATTTAGAGAGTTATTGGGTTTCTCCTCAAAAAAGATTGAAACTAATGGGACGTTTTACAGTGATAATGTCATTCAAATATCCTCAGGAATAAATTCGGTGTTAATTCACTGTGATTTGATTGATGGTGCTTATAATGATGGAAAAAAAACAAATACAATATTTTCATTCAGCGCATACTCAACCCCAATTGGTTATATTCCTGATATGTCAACGGGAACAAACACAGACCCTGGATATATTCAAAGGAAAGGAGCGTATAATGATGATACAAAAGCAGAAAATAGTTTTACTGTGGCGGTTCCTCTTAAAGGTATATTTGGATTTTGTGATCATGATAAAGTTCTGTATGGTCTTAAAATTAGATTTCAACTACAAAGGAATGATAATGAAAATCGATTGCTTTTTGGTGTTGCTAGTGCTTTTGGTGATCAGAATAAATTTGTAATTGAGGAAATGAGTTGGTATATCAGTGAATATACTCCTAATCTTAAAACAGAAGAGATGTTGAATCGAAGACTTAACTCAAAGAAACCACTCAGTGTATCATACCTCAAAAGAAGATGTCAACACGTTAAACTCAATCAAACTACTTACACGTGGAATTTGGGTGTTCTGGAAGGAAAGCCACGATATCTGTGGATCATTTTTAAAAAGCCAGATGGTGATACTGCGACTGATAAGAATAATGCATTGAGTGATAATGCTAAGGTGAAACAACTTCGCGTTTCTCTAGATGGAACATTTTATCCACGAGATAGATTGGAAATTAATTGGGAAAAAATGATTTTGCTGAAGCATACAAGTCTTACCAAAAGGTGTGTGAAAGTAATGGAAATAAAGAACCTATTTTGGATATGACAGCATTTAAAAGTTTGTATACAATCTATGCGTTTGACCTGAGCACGCAAAAGGAAACTATAAAGTCTAATCGAGTGGATACTTCCCTATACATTGAAAGAGGAGAGAGTGAAGAAGTTGATACATATTGTTTGCTTTTGGAAGAAACAGAATTGCAGATTAATACAGATAATGGTGTGATGATTAGTCTCACATAATTTTTTGTTAAATAAATGAGTGGCAAAGTACCAACTGGGGTATATGTTAATCAAATCAATCTTCATAAACTATCATCTTGTGTTCAAAATCAAAAGCCTTGTACGATTAACGTTAATACAATTCAGAGAAAAGGAGCAGTAAGAATTGATGTTTTGCTCACAAGAGAACAGGTTAAAATCTTGAATGACACTGGCTCACTTAAAATTAAAATGACAAAACCAATGTTGAAAAAATATTCAATAAGAGAGACGAGTGGAGGATTTCTCCCATTTCTAATTCCTTTATTTGCTGGTTTAAGTGCGGTTGGAGCATTGACGGGTGGTATTTCAACAGCGGTGAAAACTGCCAACGAAAGGAAGGCTCAACTCCAGGCTCAAAAAGAATTGGAAAGACATAACAAAGAGTTGGAGAAACAAATTAGTAGAAGTGGCGTAATTGTAGATTTTGCTGAAAAACTTGAAGGTCTGCCTGATAAAGCGAGATTGTTAGTTGGAGATATGCTTTCTTCTATTGCACAAGCAGGTGTAAAATTAACGAAAAGAGGTAATGGATTATATCTTTCTAATAAATAAATGAGCATTGATGAGTGGTTGGAAAAATTTGGAAAGAATACAACATCAAATTTACAACTTGTCAAATATTGTAAGAAAGTAAAAATTCATAATGTGGTTATTTGTATGAGAGATGAATTAACAAATGTGCCGAAACATACAAAGAATATTATTATGAACTTAGAAGATAATAATGGGAACGGTTCTCATTGGGTTTGTATTTTTAATAGTCAAGACAAATATTATTTTGATAGTTTTGGCCTTCCACCACCTGTTGAAGTTATAAAATTCTTACAGAATGGTGTTTATCAAACATTTCAAGTCCAAGAATTAAATTCCAAGTGTTGTGGTCAATTATGTCTATATGTGTTATTTCAACTCAACAAAAATAAAAAAATTTATGATATTATTTTTAATCTAATATAAATGACTTATGTTGGTAAAGATGGTTCTATCTTTGGTGTATCTCAAGAACTGGATATTGATTTATCAAATTATTACACAAAGGCACAGGCTGAACGACATAAATATAATATAACCAAAAATATTAACATGAAAAATGCTTTTAAATTAAAAAATTATCCAAGCCCGACTGACGCGAATGACTTGGTGAGATTAAGCGATTTATCACAATATATATCCTTAAATAAAACGGCTGTGTATTCCAAAGATACAGAAGTGTTGATATTATCTCCAGGTCATACAGAATTCACAGTTCGAATTAAAATAAATTTTTATAAAGAAGGGCGTATCATTTGTATGAGAATAGAACAATGGGGGTATGATATGAATGATTTAGGGTATTGGTCATTTAAAATTAACCTCGAAGACCTGGAACAATTAAATCAGTCTCGTAAGGAAGAATATTATCCACTTGGTATCGAGAATGAGTTTTGTGGGGCTACGATTAGTAAACAACAAATAAAAGAATTTAATAAGGGTAAATATAATAATGGTTTTGCCCTTGTTTATCTCATGAAAACAGAAAAAACAGGATTATATATAATAAGTAAGGAAATACAAAATGATTTGGGAAGATGGGGAGGTGTTTCGTGCCATAATATTATTCTAACATATATTTCTAATACATAAATGACAGCAAGAAGGCTTCAAGAAAATTATCATTTCTGTGTTCAAGCATACCTTCAAGAAAAGGGTATTCGGTATTTTAATAAATATGTTCTACAACATAAGAATGAGGTATTTTCAATAAAAGATTGGCATTATGCTGATGTTGATAAACCGACAACTTTAGATTTAATTACAATGTTAAATAATGAAAAAATTATAAAGTTAAGAAAAGGTAAGGCTCTTTTAGAAATTCAAAAGAAATTTTATTGGTTTCCTGTTGTAAAAAAAATTATTTTCGATGCAGGAATAACAAGAAATCCTGATGAATATATGTATAATATTCTATGGGGTGTAAGCGATTCAAGGGTAGTAAGGGATGAGGAAGGAGTTGAAGAAGAGAGTGAAGAGGAGGAAAAGGAGAAGAGAGAGGGAGGAGAGGGAGAAGAAAGAGAAGGAGAAGAGAGAAGAGAGAGAGGGAGGAGAGGGAGAAGAAAGAGAAGGAGGAAAAAGAGAAGAGAGAGAGGGAGGAGAGGGAGGAAAGAGCGAGACAAAATAAATATCAAAATATGGAAACCAGTGAGATTCAAAAAAGATTGGTGGTATTACAGAAAATAACTCAACCCACCGAGGAGGAAAACAAAGAATTGACAAGTCTATTTGCAATATTTTCTTCAAGACTATTGACATCGTCAAGCTATTCATTTTAATTCAAGTTTTTTCTTAAATAAATGGAGGAGAGAGTGAAGGCATTTCTTGGGATTCTTTATGTTTTAAAAATTAAGATTCAAATGTGCATGTTGGAAACTAAAAAGGTTTTTGCACTCTGCAGGACTTTTTCACATAAATAAATGAGTTATTGTCTCAAATGTAAAAAGAAAACTAATACTAAAAATATTTCTTATATTAAAAGTAAAAATAACAGGGTTATCCAAAAAGGTATATGTTCGGTGTGTGGTTCAAAAAAAAATCAATTTATCTCCAAACACAAACTCGGAGGAGATATACAAAAGTTTTTATCAGGAAGTAAATTTACAACTACTGGAATACCAGGGGAATTACATCTTCCAGGGTATTCTTTCTGTGGTCCAGGCACAAACTTGGATAAAAGATTAGATGAGGCAGACAATCCTAAATCCTGGAGTCAGCCTATCAATAGAGTTGATGAAGTGTGCATGAGACACGATATTGATTATGGGAATACCACAACGTTGGAAGAAAAGCATGAAGCCGATAGAGAAATGTTGTATAATTTGTCTCTGATACAAAATCCAACCTTGAGAGAAAAAGTTGATTGGTTCGTTGTGAAGAAGATGATCAGTGCTAAATTGAAACTTGGACTTGGAAATTCAAAAAACTTGTAAGCTCTAATGATGCCATTAAGACTGAAAAGCAATTAGCTGATGAATTACATAAACCAATATTCACAAAGTTTCAGAGAAGGAAAGTTTATTCCAAGGAAGTAGATTATATCTGGTCTGCTGATTTGATTGAACTCAATAATGATAAGGGGTACAAGTATGCTTTAACCGTTATTGATTTGAGGAGTAGATATGTGTGGGTTGTCCCTTTAAAAAACAAAACAGGTAATACTCTTATGTAAGCTTTTCAACATATATTTAATAAAAGTAAGAGAAAACCTAAAAAATTGTGGACTGATGAGGGTAGAGAGTTTTATAACAAGACATTTATGAATTTTCTAAAAAATAACAGTATTACATTATACAGTACCTTTAATGAAGGGAAGGCAGTTGTTGTTGAACGTTTTAATCATACCTTAAAAGAGAGACTATATAAAAAATTCACACAACTCGGTTCACAACAATGGTCATCTTTTATTCAGGATATTGTGGATAAGTATAATGACACGATTCACACGGCAACAAATATGAAACCATCAGAAACATTTACAAAATTAAAATATGAAAAAGAGATTAATGTCAGAAAACCTAAGTTCAAAGTTGGTGATATCGTAAGAATATATAGGTGGAAATCTCATTTTGAAAAAGGTTATACGAAAAGATGGACCAACGAGCTTTTTAAAATTGTTGATGTAATAGATACGGTTCCTTGGACTTATAAGATATATGATTTGGAAGGGGAAGAGATTTTAGGTTCATTTTATTCACAGGAATTACAAAAGACAAAGATAAATTGAAATTTTTTGACTCCGCCCCTTTTTAACTCCACCCACACAAACCCCGCCCACACAAGCCCCGCCCACACAAACCCCACACAAACCCCACCACACACAAACCCCTCACAAGCTCCAATAAATTGAAATTTTTTGACTCCTCCCACACAAGCCCCACCCACACAAACCCCACACAAACCCCACCACACACAAACCCCACACAAGCTCCACACAAGCTCCACACAAGCTCCACACACACACAAGCTCCACCCATATTCACATAATTAGTGATTAGTTAATTAGTTCCCCCACACACAACATGTTTATTTAATTAAAAAATTATCCACCCATCCACACAAGCTCCACTCATCCACTCGTCCACCCATCTCTCCACCCATCCATTGATCCACACAAACCTCATCCACATTCGCCCCTCCCACATAAACCCCTGCCCACATAAACCCCTGCCCACATAAACCCTGCCCACATAAACCCCTCCCACATAAGCCCTGTCTACACAAGCTCCACACAAAAACTCCACACACATAAACCCTGTCCACATAAACCCCTCCCACACAAGCTCCACCCACATAAACCCCGCCCACACACACCCCGCCCACACAAGCCCCACCGAAGCCCCGCCCACACAAGCTCCACCCACATAAACCCCTCCCACACAAGCCCCACCCACACAAGCCCCACCCACACACACCCCGCCCACACCTGCCCCACCGAACCCCCCCCCACACAAGCCCCCCCCACACAACACCCACCCCCCCTCCTCCCCCCTCCGCGCCCCCCACCTTTGACCCACCACCTCCCTCATCCCACCCCCCACCCTTCCCCACACACACACATGGGGAGGGGAAGGATGGGATGAGGGGGTGATGGGTCATTGGGGGGGCGCACCTACCCTCCCTTCATGTCTTGATTCTCTTTTTGTAATTCAGAATCAAGTAATTGTATACAAACAAATATAATTTATTAATATTGAAAATATTAAATATTCATTTGCGAGAATGTATAATCTTTCCCAGCAATCTTCTCCAGATGTCTTGTGATTTCGAAACTCAGACACCATATTCTGTTTTGAAACAAAAAGTGGATAATAATTGCATGGTAATATGAGTAAGCCTCGTTGACCACTGAATTAACACACCAGGAGCCTGTCATCCTTTCAAGGTCAATAAAATTAATTCCAGTGTACTGACAAAACCACGTCCAAACTCATAATGCAACCAACATTAGACGACATTCTAAAGAGAGAGTGATATTAATAATAATTCAGAAATATTTACCTCCAGAAAATCATGTGTTGTACAAGATTGCTTCAACAGCTGATGTTGTGCGATAGTGCTGAAAAAAAAATAAT